>NC_039362.1:65249412-65618430 GCF_003573695.1 Papaver somniferum
GGAGGGTGTCTTTTCTAACCCAATTTGTATTAGGTGACGAAGCCCTTTGATGGAAGGAGAGTCTCATTTTAAAGCAAAAGGAGGATATTGCCTTAGTCGAGAAGCGTCTCTCTGCCCAAGAAATTATTCGCAAGAAATATCATGTCGATTTTGAAGCTGCTTGTGCTTCTTTAGTTAAGGTTACTGCGGAGCGTAATGTTTTACCTTCTGAGGTATGTTCTCTTAAGAACAAACTTATTGATGCCAGCTCCGTGCCTTCTTCCATGTCTCATGCATCCTTAGTAAAAAGGTTTGAAGAGTTAGAGACTGTGTACCAAGCTTTATCCTCTGAGAATGCTTCACTCCGGATAAATGTTGATGATCTTCGGAGGGATAGGGATAACCTTGTGGAAGACCTTGATGCGTCTAAGGTAGACCTTGCTGAGGCTCAACATAGTTTAGAAGAGTCCCTTAGTCATGCTGAAGGTAGCTTAGGAAGACTATTTTTTCCGTAGCATCCTTTGTATCTTTAGCTCCTTGTTTTTGTTGTTGATACCCTTTGTGTCTGCAGGCCTCCAAGAGCAGTTGGTGGGTGCTAACGCCAAGATTAACCTCCTTGAGGGCCAGATATCTCAGCTGGAAATATCTGGCCAGTTTGATGCTACTGTTAAGTTTAAAGCTGAGGCGTTTCAGCAAGCTAATGATCAGCTTAGCGCTCAGATTAGGGAGCTTCGTCAGGAATCGGCTTCGGACCTAGCGGCGCAAGTTTCCCAAATGGAGGCGCAGTTCAAGCGTTCTGTCATTGACTATATTAACAATGCTTTTGCGGAGGCTGAGCTCCAAGCTAAGGGTGTTGTCTTCCCTCTCCTTCCTTACCCATGATTGTGCTATGCTGACCTTGTTTTTAACCGAACTCCTTTGATGTATTATGACCCCAGCTGAGGGGCCTTTGTTGTCTCCTTTCCTTGAAACAATGCTTCGTTATTTTCTGAACCTTCGTCCTCTGCAACTTTGGGATGTGTTAGTTTTATTTTGGTAGTACTTATTTTAGTACCTTTGTTATTATATATATAGACGTATTATGTCTAATTATTTGCACATTCGAGTCATCACAAGGTGCTAAGGTGTTTTTAACCTTTGGTGGAACATTCATCATCCTACCCAAGTATCCTTTGGCCAGAAGGTACCGTGGTGGCGAGGGATCCTACGTGGGTAATAATTTTCCTGTAACCCTACGCGTTCAGCGCGATTGCTGCTTTACTTCGACAAGGTATCTCTCTTTGTGGGATATATTGCTTATTATTTGCCATTTAGTGGGATTCATTTGCCCTTAGGATCCGAGATTAACATATGCGCAGTTATGTCGTGCCTGGCCTCATCGTCAATTCTGACGGAGGGTGTCTTTTCTAACCCAATTTGTATTAGGTGACGAAGCCCTTTGATGGAAGGAGAGTCTCATTTTAAAGCAAAAGGAGGATATTGCCTTAGTCGAGAAGCGTCTCTCTGCCCAAGAAATTATTCGCAAGAAATATCATGTCGATTTTGAAGCTGCTTGTGCTTCTTTAGTTAAGGTTACTGCGGAGCGTAATGTTTTACCTTCTGAGGTATGTTCTCTTAAGAACAAACTTATTGATGCCAGCTCCGTGCCTTCTTCCATGTCTCATGCATCCTTAGTAAAAAGGTTTGAAGAGTTAGAGACTGTGTACCAAGCTTTATCCTCTGAGAATGCTTCACTCCGGATAAATGTTGATGATCTTCGGAGGGATAGGGATAACCTTGTGGAAGACCTTGATGCGTCTAAGGTAGACCTTGCTGAGGCTCAACATAGTTTAGAAGAGTCCCTTAGTCATGCTGAAGGTAGCTTAGGAAGACTATTTTTTCCGTAGCATCCTTTGTATCTTTAGCTCCTTGTTTTTGTTGTTGATACCCTTTGTGTCTGCAGGCCTCCAAGAGAAGTTGGTGGGTGCTAACGCCAAGATTAACTGCCTTGAGGGCAAGATATCTCAGCTGGAAATATCTGGCCAGTTTGATGCTACTGTTAAGTTTAAAGCTGAGGCGTTTCAGCAAGCTAATGATCAGCTTAGCGCTCAGATTAGGGAGCTTCGTCAGGAATCGGCTTCGGACCTAGCGGCGCAAGTTTCCCAAATGGAGGCGCAGTTCAAGCGTTCTGTCATTGACTATATTAACAATGCTTTTGCGGAGGCTGAGCTCCAAGCTAAGGGTGTTGTCTTCCCTCTCCTTCCTTACCCATGATTGTGCTATGCTGACCTTGTTTTTAACCGAACTCCTTTGATGTATTATGACCCCAGCTGAGGGGCCTTTGTTGTCTCCTTTCCTTGAAACAATGCTTCGTTATTTTCTGAACCTTCGTCCTCTGCAACTTTGGGATGTGTTAGTTTTATTTTGGTAGTACTTATTTTAGTACCTTTGTTATTATATATATAGACGTATTATGTCTAATTATTTGCACATTCGAGTCATCACAAGGTGCTAAGGTGTTTTTAACCTTTGGTGGAACATTCATCATCCTACCCAAGTATCCTTTGGCCAGAAGGTACCGTGGTGGCGAGGGATCCTACGTGGGTAATAATTTTCCTGTAACCCTACGCGTTCAGCGCGATTGCTGCTTTACTTCGACAAGGTATCTCTCTTTGTGGGATATATTGCTTATTATTTGCCATTTAGTGGGATTCATTTGCCCTTAGGATCCGAGATTAACATATGCGCAGTTATGTCGTGCCTGGCCTCATCGTCAATTCTGACGGAGGGTGTCTTTTCTAACCCAATTTGTATTAGGTGACGAAGCCCTTTGATGGAAGGAGAGTCTCATTTTAAAGCAAAAGGAGGATATTGCCTTAGTCGAGAAGCGTCTCTCTGCCCAAGAAATTATTCGCAAGAAATATCATGTCGATTTTGAAGCTGCTTGTGCTTCTTTAGTTAAGGTTACTGCGGAGCGTAATGTTTTACCTTCTGAGGTATGTTCTCTTAAGAACAAACTTATTGATGCCAGCTCCGTGCCTTCTTCCATGTCTCATGCATCCTTAGTAAAAAGGTTTGAAGAGTTAGAGACTGTGTACCAAGCTTTATCCTCTGAGAATGCTTCACTCCGGATAAATGTTGATGATCTTCGGAGGGATAGGGATAACCTTGTGGAAGACCTTGATGCGTCTAAGGTAGACCTTGCTGAGGCTCAACATAGTTTAGAAGAGTCCCTTAGTCATGCTGAAGGTAGCTTAGGAAGACTATTTTTTCCGTAGCATCCTTTGTATCTTTAGCTCCTTGTTTTTGTTGTTGATACCCTTTGTGTCTGCAGGCCTCCAAGAGCAGTTGGTGGGTGCTAACGCCAAGATTAACCTCCTTGAGGGCCAGATATCTCAGCTGGAAATATCTGGCCAGTTTGATGCTACTGTTAAGTTTAAAGCTGAGGCGTTTCAGCAAGCTAATGATCAGCTTAGCGCTCAGATTAGGGAGCTTCGTCAGGAATCGGCTTCGGACCTAGCGGCGCAAGTTTCCCAAATGGAGGCGCAGTTCAAGCGTTCTGTCATTGACTATATTAACAATGCTTTTGCGGAGGCTGAGCTCCAAGCTAAGGGTGTTGTCTTCCCTCTCCTTCCTTACCCATGATTGTGCTATGCTGACCTTGTTTTTAACCGAACTCCTTTGATGTATTATGACCCCAGCTGAGGGGCCTTTGTTGTCTCCTTTCCTTGAAACAATGCTTCGTTATTTTCTGAACCTTCGTCCTCTGCAACTTTGGGATGTGTTAGTTTTATTTTGGTAGTACTTATTTTAGTACCTTTGTTATTATATATATATATAGACGTATTATGTCTAATTATTTGCACATTCGAGTCATCACAAGGTGCTAAGGTGTTTTTAACCTTTGGTGGAACATTCATCATCCTACCCAAGTATCCTTTGGCCAGAAGGTACCGTGGTGGCGAGGGATCCTACGTGGGTAATAATTTTCCTGTAACCCTACGCGTTCAGCGCGATTGCTGCTTTACTTCGACAAGGTATCTCTCTTTGTGGGATATATTGCTTATTATTTGCCATTTAGTGGGATTCATTTGCCCTTAGGATTCGAGATTAACATATGCGCAGTTATGTCGTGCCTGGCCTCATCGTCAATTCTGACGGAGGGTGTCTTTTCTAACCCAATTTGTATTAGGTGACGAAGCCCTTTGATGGAAGGAGAGTCTCATTTTAAAGCAAAAGGAGGATATTGCCTTAGTCGAGAAGCGTCTCTCTGCCCAAGAAATTATTCGCAAGAAATATCATGTCGATTTTGAAGCTGCTTGTGCTTCTTTAGTTAAGGTTACTGCGGAGCGTAATGTTTTACCTTCTGAGGTATGTTCTCTTAAGAACAAACTTATTGATGCCAGCTCCGTGCCTTCTTCCATGTCTCATGCATCCTTAGTAAAAAGGTTTGAAGAGTTAGAGACTGTGTACCAAGCTTTATCCTCTGAGAATGCTTCACTCCGGATAAATGTTGATGATCTTCGGAGGGATAGGGATAACCTTGTGGAAGACCTTGATGCGTCTAAGGTAGACCTTGCTGAGGCTCAACATAGTTTAGAAGAGTCCCTTAGTCATGCTGAAGGTAGCTTAGGAAGACTATTTTTTCCGTAGCATCCTTTGTATCTTTAGCTCCTTGTTTTTGTTGTTGATACCCTTTGTGTCTGCAGGCCTCCAAGAGCAGTTGGTGGGTGCTAACGCCAAGATTAACCGCCTTGAGGGCCAGATATCTCAGCTGGAAATATCTCGCTAGTTTGATGCTACTGTTAAGTATAAAGCTGAGGCGTTTCAGCAAGCTAATGATCAGCTTAGCGCTCAGATTAGGGAGCTTCGTCAGGAATCGACTTCGGACCTAGCGGCGCAAGCTTCCCAAATGGAGGCGCAGTTCAAGCGTTCTGCCATTGAATATATTAACAATGCTTTTGCGGAGGCTGAGCTCCAACCTAAGGGTGTTGTTTTCCCTCTCCTTCCTTACCCATGATTGTGTTATGCTGACCTTGTTTTCAACCGAACTCCTTTGATGTATTATACCCCCAGCTGAGGGGCCTTTGTTGTCTCCTTTCCTTGAAACAATTCTTCTTTATTTTCTGAACCTTCGTCCTCTGCAACTTTGGGATGTGTTAGTTTTATTTTGGTAGTACTTATTTTAGTACCTTTGTTATTATATATATATAGACGTATTATGTCTAATTATTTGCACATTCGAGTCATCACAAGGTGCTAAGGTGTTTTTAACCTTTGGTGGAACATTCATCATCCTAACCAAGTATCATTTGGCCAGAAGGTACCGTGGTGGCGAGGGATCCTACGTGGGTAATAATTTTCCTGTAACCTTACGCGTTCAGCGCGATTGCTTCTTTACTTCGACAAAGTATCTCTCTTTGTGGGATATATTGCTTATTATTTGACATTTAGTGGGATTCATTTGCCCTTAGGATCTGAGATTAACATATGCGCAGTTATGTCGTGCCTTGCCTCATCGTCAATTCTGACGGAGGGTGTCTTTTCTAACCCAATTTGTATTAGGTGACGAAGCCCTTTGCTGGAAGGAGAGTCTCATTTTAAAGCAAAAGGAGGATATTGCCTTAGTCGAGAAGCGTGTCTCTGCCCAAGAAATTATTCGCAAGAAATATCATGTCGATTTTGAAGCTACTTGTGCTTCTTTAGTTAAGGTTACTGCGGAGCGTAATGTTTTAAATTCTGAGGTCTGTTCTCTTAAGAACAAACTTATTGATGCCAGCTCCGTGCCTTCTTCCATGTCTCATGCATCCTTAGTAAAAAGGTTTGAAGAGTTAGAAAATGTGTACCAAGCTTTATCCTCTGAGAATGCTTCGCTCCGGATAGATGTTGATGATCTTCGGACGGAGAGGGATACCCTTGTGGAAGACCTTGATGCGGCTGAGGTAGACCTTGCTGAGGCTCAACATAGTTTAGAAGAGTCCCTTAGTCATGTTGAAGGTATCTTAGGACAACTACTTTTTCCGTAGCATCCTTTGTATCTTTAGCTCCTTGTTCTTGTTGTTGATACCCTTTGTGTCTGCAGGCCTCCAAGAGCAGTTGGTGGGTGCTAACGCCAAGATTAACCGCCTTGAGGGCTAGATATCTCAGCTGGAAATATCTCACCAGTTTGATGCTACTGTTAAGTTTAAAGCTGAGGCGTTTCAGCAAGCTAATGATCAGCTTAGTGCTCAGATTAGGGAGCTTCGTCAGGAATCGGCTTCGGACCTAGCGGCGCAAGCTTCCCAAATGGAGGCGCAGTTCAAGCGTTCTGCCATTGACTATATTAACAATGTTTTTGTGGAGGCTGAGCTCCAAGCTAAGGGTGTTGTCTTCCCTCTCCTTCCTTACCCATGATTGTGCTATGCTGACCTTGTTTTCAACCGAACTCCTTTGATGTATTATGCCCCCAGCTGAGGGGCCTTTGTTGTCTCCTTTCCTTGAAACAATGCTTCGTTATTTTCTGAACCTTCGTCCTCTGCAACTTTGGGATGTGTTAGTTTTATTTTGGTAGTACTTATTTTAGTACCTTTGTTATTATATATATATAGACGTATTATGTCTAATTATTTGCACATTCGAGTCATCACAAGGTGTTAAGGTGTTTTTAACCTTTGGTGGAACATTCATCATCCTAACCAAGTATCCTTTGGCCAGAAGGTATCGTGGTGGCGAGGGATCCTACGTGGGTAATAATTTTCCTGTAACCCTACGCGTTCAGCGCGATTGCTGCTTTACTTCGACAAGGTATCTCTCTTTGTGGGACATATTGCTTATTATTTGCCATTTAGTGGGATTCATTTTCCCTTAGGATCCGAGATTAACATATGCGCAGTTATGTCGTGCCTTGCCTCATCGTCAATTCTGACGGAGGGTGTCTTTTCTAACCCAATTTGTATTTAATCAACATGCACTCTTTCTTAGCAAAAAGTTTCTTTCATTGATTAGTTTTGTTTGTAATACCTTTGATCAGAGATAGAACATGGCGGGCTATTGCCCCTTCCCTTCTTCTCCTGAGTGATAACCATTCTCTTACGGGTAATACTTCTTTAGGTACATTGCATTCCAAGGGTGTTGCAATACTTCCCCTTTGAGATTTCTTAAGTAGTATGAAACCTTTCCCGCAATATCGTGTATAATGTAGGGTCCGTCCCATGTCGGAGCTAGCTTCCCACACTCTTTCTTCCTTTGATATGGTGGTATTTGACGTAGTACGTATTCTTCGACCACAAAGTTTCTAGGAATTACCCGTTTGTTGTATTCACGAGCCAGCCTTCATTGGTAGTTTACCATCCTTTGCAAAGCTACTTCCCACCTTTCTTCAAGGTCATCAAGCTTTTCCAGCATAAGATCTGTTGTCAGATTCTTTTCCCATGCCTCTGTCTTCGTTGTTGGCAGTATTATCTCCGTTGGGATGACTGCTTCGGCTCCGTAGGTTAGTAAGAACAGAGTTTCTCCCGTGGCTGCCCTTCTAGTAGTGCGGTAGGCCCAAAGAACATTGTGCAGCTGCTCGCACCATCTTTTCTTGTATGCCCCCAGCTTCTTTTTTAAGTTCATTGCTATCGTCTTATTAGTGGCCTCCGCTTGTATATTGCTCTTAGGATATATCGGAGTAGACTTGTTTTTCTGAATATTGAAGGTGTTGAAGAGCATGTCTATGTTCTTTTCTTCCAACTGTTTGCCATTATCAGAGACTATGGCGGCTGGTATCCCGAACCTGCAGATGATTTTCTCGAACAAGAATTTAAAGATATATGTGTCCCTAATCCTTGCCAAAGCCCTTGCTTCCACCCATTTGGTGAAATATTCCGTAGCTACGATAAGGTATCTTCTTTTTGATGTCCCCTCTATCATGGGTCCAACAATGTCAACTCCCCATTTGGCGAATGGCCACAGGCTGATGACCGAGTTAAGCTCCGTTGCTGGCGCTTTAATCTTCCTAGCATAGAGTTGGCATCTTTCACAACGCCTTGATACATTCTTCGCATCTTCGTCCACGCTTAGCCAATAGTATCCTTGCATTTTGGATTTGATTTCCAAAGACCTTCTTCCGCTATAATTGCCAGCTTCTCCGCTGTGTATATCATGCAATATCCTTTTACCTTCGGTTTGTGAGAGACATCGCATCAAAGGTCCAAGAAATGACCTTCTATACAGTATCCCGTCTCGTAGGTTGTACATTGCTTCCTTTGATTCGAGTTTTCGAGCTTCTTTGACGTCTGCGGGTAAGGTACTTTTATCAAGGTACCGGTGAATTTGGATTCTCCAATCGTCCTCAGCTTCGTCTTCGTTGCTTTCATCTGACGTGGGTTGATCTTTATCAGACTCACCAGCTTCGTTATCCGGCTTTCCCATCGCTTCATCTTCTTTTTCTTTTTCTTTTTCTGCTTCCCTCATGGCCCTTGTTTGGACGGATAAGGTTTCTTCAGTGTCTGAGGTTAGTCCTTCTATCGAAGGTTCATAAATTCTCCCAATTTGGACCGAGGTAGTGTTTCTGTCTCTCAGCATTGACGATATAAATGCCAAGGCATCTGCGTGTCTGTTATCTTTTCGGCAGACATGTTTGAATATGACCTTGTTGATCTTTGACGCATGCTCATGTGCTAGCTTTAGATACGAAGATAGTGTTGGATCCAGAGTTTGGTATTTGAAATTTATTTGTCTGATGACCAATTGTGAATCACTAGTCAAACAAACATCTGATAAGCCCATCTCCTGCGCTAAGTGTATCCGTGTATGACTGCCTCATACTTCGTGATGTTGTTAGTGTGTTTTTTGAATTCTAACCTGAATGCATAGATGAGTCAGTCTCCAGTAGGGGTTGTTATCACGATCCCTATACCTGCGTCTTCTCCGTTGGACGAGCCATATACGAATATCTCCCACCTTCGTGAGTTCCGTGGTTCCAAGAGATCCTCTGGTTCCGGCTTGTCTTCCTCCATTCCTGGGATGTCATCTATCTCAGCTTCGTCATTCATAGGTAGGTCTGCCAAGAAGTCTGCTAAGATTTGTGATTTCTCCACTTTCCTGGTTTCGAAGATTATGTGAAGTTGTTTGATCATGGCATGCCATTTTGCCACTCTTCCAATCTTCTCCGTGCTGTCGAGGATTTGACTTATTTGAGCCTTCGTGAAAACTCGGATGGTGTGTGCATCGAAATATATCCTTAGCTTTTGTGTTTCCACTACTAAGGCATATATCAGTTGTTCCACCTTGGTGTAGTTACGCTCCGCTGCACTGAGTATCTTGCTGATGTAGTATACAGGCTTTTGTCCTTGCCCTTGGTCTCGTACCAACACTGCGCTCACATCGTAGCTTGTTGCTGCTAGGTATAGTGTGAGTATTTCGCCTGGTTCCGGTTTCTGCAAGATGGGTACTGATACTAAGTACTCTTTGATTTTGCGAAAAGCTTGTTCGCACTCTTCGGTCCATGTGAACCTGCTTCCTTTCCTTAGTGTGTCAAAAAATGCTTTGCATTTATCTGATGATCTTGATATGAATCTTCCCATGGAAGCTAAAATTCCATTTAGCTTTTGCACTCCTTTTAGGGTTTGCGGAGATGTCATCTCCATTATTGCTCTGACCCTTTCATGGTATACTTCGATTCCTCGCTTGGTGACCAAGTAGCCTAAGAATTTTCCTGAGGTAACTCCGAACGTACATTTGTCCGGGTTCACCTTCATGTGGTAGCTCCTCATGGCCTCAAATATCTCCCTTAGGTCTGAGAGATGGTTTTTTGCTTCTTTGATCTTGACGAGCATGTCGTCTACGTAGACCTCCAGTATTTTTCCTATCCATGGCTTGAAGATTTTGTCTACTAATCGTTGGTATGTTGCCCCCGCGTTCTTTAGTCCAAAAGGCATCCTTGTATAGCAATACATGCCTCGTGGGGTAAAGAACGCATTATGCTCCTGATCTTCTTCCGCAGGGGCTATTTGGTTATAGCCTGAGTATTCATCCATGAAGAATAACCTTTGGTGGCCTTCGGTTACATTGACCAGCTGGTCAATATTTGGCATTGGGTAGCTGTCCTTGGGGCACGCCTTGTTGAGATTGCTAAAGTCGATGCAAATGCGTACACCTCCGTTCTTCTTAGGAACGATGACCATGTTTGATATCCAAGTGGGATATTTGACTTCTCGTATGAATCCAGCTGCAAGTAACTTTTGAAACTCTTTTTCTACCCCTTCGTGGTAGATGTCTGAAACTTTACGTATGCGTTGTTTGAACGGTGGTATCTCCGGTCTGAGCCGAAGGTGGTGTGAGACCGAATTCGGATCGATTCACGGCATGTCTTCCATTGACCATGCGAAGACATCTGCGTATTCTTTTAGTAGCCTTTGTAGTTGCTGTCCTCTTCTGTATCAAGCAAAGTTCCGATGTTGAGCATCTTTGGTTCTGCCTTCGTCCCGATGTTGATTTTCTTTGTTGGTTCTACCGGTGAACATATTTGAGGAGTGCTTTTCTGTAATTGTCATTTGGCGGAGACATCTACGCCTTGGGTGGCGGAGGTGCTTGTATCCGGGTCTGAGACGGCTTTGGGTACTGAGGAGGCTGCGTCCTGTACTTCCTTGGTATTTGCCTTACGTCTCTTTCTTTCATGCTGTTGAGTAGCAGTTCTTTCTTCGTTGAGTCTGATTTCCGCTAGATTGCATAGCCTTGCGTCTTGTTGGTCGCCTTTGATTTCCATTTCACCCATAGGTGTTGGAAAGTGTAGGTATTGGTGATACGTCGAAGTTGTTCCTCGCAGTCGATGGACCCATAGTCTGCCCATGATTACGTTGTAGGGTGAAGGTGCGTCCACCACACAGAAGCGTGTACTGGTTACTAAGGGTCCTGCATGTACCTGCAAGACAATTTCTCCCTTCGGTCTTGAGACTGCTCCATTAAAACCATATATTGTGCAAGTGGAAGAATCCATTTGCTCTGTTGTCAAACCCATGCTTAGGTAGGGTTCGTAAAATAGCATATTTAACGAACTGCCCCCATCCACAAGGACCTTCGTAACGTTCCATCCATGTATTGGAAGAGTGATCACTAGTGGATCGTTGTGCATTTCAACCTCCTGGTTGACGTCCTTTGTTGAAAAGGTTAATGGCGTGGCCATCCAGTCCTCCCAAGTGCTAGTGGGTGGTCCACTTAGCTTGAACACTTCATGGGATTCAATCTTATTTCTGTTTCGAGCTAACTCGAGGATATCTTCGAGAATTTCTTCTTGACCTCCGCTGGAGAAGGTGATCATGTTGATGTATTTGCCATCCTGAGGTATTTCTACCCTTATCTTTGGGATCTCCTCAGTTTCCGCTGACTGCAGTTGTACGCACTCCGTGAATTTTCCTTCGTCGATGAATCTTTTGATCACGTTGTGTAGGTGGTAGCATGTATTAGTAGTATGTCCGTATTATTGGTGGTACGCACAGTACTCCTTAGCTTCCTTCGTCTTTTCTGGTTGCTTTCCCCTAGTATTAGGGTAAGGAAAGCCTGGATTTGTTCCCTCCTTGCTTAGGATGTGAGAGAAAGTTGTGTTTAACTTCGTGTAGACTTTATCCATAAATTCTTCTCTTCCTTTGCCTCGTTTTCCATCCCCGTGCTTGGATCGCTTGTCTCGAGAATTCGTTTTGTCGCTTAGATACCTCCGGAATTGGTTCCAGAGAGTTAGTTCGTTGCGGAGCCGTTGTTGCCTTTGCTTGTGCCCTGGGGTTGTCCTTCTGGATTTATTCGAGTCTGATGTAACGGTCCTGGACAACCCTGAGCTCGCCTTCGGAATCGAGGCCTCTGTTGTGAAACTCCACGAAGATGTCTAAGGTTCTATCAAGTCCGTACTTATAGCAGTTTATGCTAATTTCTGGATTGACTTTCCCAATTGCTTGGCATGTCTTTTTCCACCTGTCTGTGTACTGCATCAGTGTTTCCTGGGGTCTGATAGCTAAAGCAAATAGCCTATCTAACCCTGCCTTTGTTGATTTGTTGTACATGTATGTCTCCAAAAACGCCGTGGATAATTGCTCGAAGGAGTCAATTGAGTTTGCTGGCAAGTTGTCATATCAGGCTAGTGCTGATCCCGTTAAGCTTGCTGGGAAGTACCTACAAAGTACTACCTCGTTTTTTTCCCAATGGGCAAGGACACGAGTGTAATACCGTAGATGGGCTGCGGGATCTGAGGTACCATTATATGTTTGGAACGTAGGTACCGGGCATTTCAGAGGGATGGACTCCCTCAAAATGCGAAAAGATAGTGGGGACGTGGTTGCTTCTTGTAGCACTTCTTCGAGTCTTGCGCCTGCGTGGCCAGTCTTTAGGATTTGGATCTCCTTCCGCATTTTCTCCATTTGGTCCATGACCATGTTCACATTGTGAGCATCTTTGGAGAATGCTTCGTCGTAGTAGGACTGAGACGGCTTGTATGTTGAATCCGTTTCGTCAGGGTCATGGTGCGCCCTCCTTGTTCCATTAGGTTGATTCGTCTTTGGTGGGTTGAGATCCACCCTTCGTCTTCCTGGGATAGCTCCGTTTTCACGCCTCTGTTGCGGAGGGTGAGTTTGTGAACCTTCGTTTTGTATGTATAGCATACCTTTGAGGTTCTGGTTCTCCTGGGCCATTTCGTGCATGGCATCTTCGTTCTCCTGTTACGGAGTAACAAAGCCGCTATTTGTGCCGTCATTTGGTCTTCGTTGTGGGATCCACCCCCCTGAGGAGTGTTGTATGCTGGATCTTCATAGTTTTCCACTCCTTCCTCTATAATTGGCGCGTCTGGATCTATATGAATTGGAGTTAGGTTTCCCAACCCTCGTCCCGTAAAATCTAAGGTTTTGGGTAACCCTGCGTTGGCCGCAGGTGGCTTCGTAGTTGTAGCATGCTCCGGTAATGGCATGTTGTAGATTGGTTGAGCTCCAGATGTTTGCCCCATCCCTTCAGCAGGAATAAGCAATTTGTTAGAAAATGCTCTTTTTGTTATTTCGCTTTGTCCGTCCTCCGCTTCATTCCTTTGGTTTGCTTGAGACGGCTTTTGGGATCTCCCTCTTGTGATAGCTGGTCGTGAGCTTGTTGGTACATCAGTTGGTTTCTGCATGACTTCGGCTTTGGTTATCCTGCGGTTACAGAAAAATCGAAGAAGTCTGCTACTTGGGTACCTTCGTTAAAAGTAGCTATTAATGCTCTGACACAGAAGACTGTTAAGCAGCTTTTTCAGAAAAAGGACTGAAATAATGTTTTTGACAAACGGGTATTAAATGCTTATGACGCCCTTGGAAAATACAACCTTAAAACGTCGAAAACCAATGAAAAAGGGGTGTCAGATCTTGCGAAAAACAAGGTTATTAAATGCGTTAGAAGATCTTTTATCCTTAAAATTCGACTGAGATTCCTCTGTCAGTCAAAGGTTCTCAGATCTAGAATATGCTCTGTTTAAGAAGGGTTGTTTTAGTATAAAACAAACATTTTGGCGTTTTGTGAGTATGTTTTTTGAAAAATTTGTTGTGGATCTGTAATGAGGCACGTTTTTAGAGGCTATGAACTCAAAAACATACACAAATAATGGATGAACGAATCAATAGAGAGTGAGATTCATCGGTGAAACACAGATTCCGAATGCAAGTAGTGCACCTATTTTGGGGAATATCAAGTATTGCATGAAAAAAGGAGATATGGGAATGATATGAAATTTTAGACAATTGGGTTATTGGCTTTTGTAGTCAACATGGAACTGACGCCTGTGTTAGGTTTCCAGCACATTCAAAACCTGAGTTGCGCAAACAATGTTCAACAAAATTTAACCTCTTAAGGGTCTTTCAACAAACTGGATCTTCAAGAGCAAACTCGAATTTATTGTGTGATGATATCCTGGCCGCGAGAAGTCCCTAGTCGTCCTTTATTGTCTGTGTAACATCTTTATGTCGATCTGCGGCAAGGCGGAGAATATCCAGTCCCCAGAAGCAATTCCTATGAATCTATCTTTTCTTGGACGATGCGCTTCAGAGCATTGCATTCACTGGTAGGATTGTGATTACTCGTTTTCCCGTAGTCTACGTAATGTATACATCTCTGAGGATCTGATACTAAGTAGTATTGATACCTCTGTTGAACTCATAGTGCTAAGTAATAAATGATATCTAAGATCACAATAATAACGAAGAACACAAGTATAATGTAAAAGCTTCTAAGTTATCATGAGACACAGGTGATTTATGTGGTTCGATATTTGTCTACGTCCACGGGGTAATGAGTGCTTGTTTTTGTATTAAGTTGTGGTGGTTACAAAGATCTTGAATGCTTCCCAAAGTAATAGAGAGAACTCAAGTGGAAGTAAATACTTAAGTTCTAAACATTAAAGAGGTATAAGCTTAAGACTAGATCTTCTCTCCTAGATATTGAATGCCCTTAGTTTGTTGGTGAGGCTTGGTATTTATAGCCCCTCTTGCTTCAGGTATATCTTCGTTGCCTTTGGGTCCATCGTTTGCTGATATACCTTTCGTACCAATGGTACCTTCGTCCACCGCGTACTTATCCAGTTGTATTTCGCCACCTCATCTGGCCCACGTTCCTTCGGGAACTACCCAACCTTAGTACAGGTTGTACCTTCGCTCACCGCCAGCTTCCGCCAATCGGTTTCTGCCATGCTTTCTCTCTCCACGTGCGAAGATTCATGCGTGTAGATAAGAGATTTGAGCATTTAATGCTGATTGGATGCGTCATCTACCTCTGTCCCCTCGCCAGCTGACTCTATATAGACTAGGATTTTTCCTTCCTTATCTTGATCGCTCAGCCCTTCTTTCTTGGGATGAGATAAAGTAATTCTTCGGAGGTATCCCTTGTTACTCAGGCTTCTCTGCTTAGCGAAGGCTACACAATTAGATATGTATGCGGCCACTAAGATCGTGACATGTGCTCCACAGAATATTGGTATTCATAAGGATGATGGATGAATCTGTGATAATGACAATATCTTGAATCTAGCATCTCTTGATTAGTTGGTGGACGCCATACCGAGGGTAGTTGGACCACCCTCTCTCGTATCCAAATTTCCAGTAACTCCAGGACCCTTCTGATAGGAAACGAGAACCGTGGATATTCTGGGTCTGGCTTCTATCGCATCAGTGGTTGTTGTGGTGGAAGTTCTGGCAGGATTTGGTGTAAAGCTCTTTTCGAAGGAGGAGTTGACGATTAGGCGATCATTGATTCATGAGCGGACCGTTTACTTTTACCATATTTCTGAAGGGTGATTTCTCTTGAGGGATTTGCGTTAATGGCAACAATACGGGGTGGTTGGGCTGGATATTGTTCGTTTCCATAGGCGTCTTGGCAGATTTCCCCCTCTTCAGGTGCCTCTCTCTTGAGTAAAGCAGTTGTGGCCGCGGACTGTTGGACGACTCTTTGAACCTCTGGGAGGGTTTGGATATAAATATTTACCAACAAAGCTTCATAGGCCGGCTCTTTACCCTTGTCCTATAGACACTGTGGCACATCCGACAAATCTCCTTCCTTGGTTTTGTGAAACTGTCTTGGCTCTCTGGCAGAATCCAATTGGCTGTTCTTCTCCTGCTTTTTCATAACATGGCTACATGATTTGTTTGTATCTTCATTGGTAAACGTACAAGCCTTGGCCAAAGATTGAACGTCCTTCGTATTGTTTTGGAAATTGGTGAGATCTTTCTGACAGGTACTCGCTGATTCTTTCCATAATCGACTTATCATACTTTTCGATAAGAAGCGTTTCATTTTGCCGACTGATAATATCAACTTGGCTTGCAGCCATATCCTCTAACATTTTTATCATGCTCTCCATGGTGGATGGCTTCCGGCTATTCACTGCTCTTGAAAGGTTTGAATGACCCGAATACATCTAGAAGTTGGAACCTTTGATTGAAACAGGCTTTAGTTAATGATTGAATTAGGCCTAAGACCAATTGGGATAGAAATGAGATTGAGAATTGAATTTGCAACCGAGAGATTTAATCTCCCACTGTGGTCGCCAATTGTTTGTGGGTAAAAACTGCTTCTGCTGGTTTTGGTAAATTTGGGTGTGTGGATGAAAAAAAAATCTAAACCTAAAACAAATGCACTGCACGGGAGTATAGATTCGAGAGATCAATCTGTACAATCCTGGTCTAAACCAAGAAATGGTCGTTCCAGTCTTGCTTCGGTCACAAAGTGAAGGAGAAGGGTTGGTCTTAGGGAAGGAAGCGAAGAAGGTGTTGAGACCAGAATGGTTAATTCTGAAGGTGTGGTTATTTTATGACTTGTATCAGAATTTGGAACTGGCTTGCGGAATGAAAGCTATCAGTTCTTTGGTATTTTTATGGATACTGTGTTGTTGTTCTAACCAAAACTTGTTGTTTGGTAGAAATAGGTAAAACCTATTTATACAAGTCATATTGAACGCACCTTGATCTGGTAGAAAGTGGGAGTGATTGAGTAATGGAGAAGTGGGATTATGTGTAAATGCCAGACACCATGTTCCCACCATGGAAGAAACTGGTTAGTTTACACCCACTACTTCTTACCGCCACTAACTGCCCTGCTTTCTGACACTTTCTTATGATGGGTGTGTTGCACGCCGCACGCTGTAAACCGCCAGACCAATACCCTGATGAGCATCCCCCAGTTTGTGACATGTTTGATGTCTCGAGTGTTTTCATGGAAAACATGTAGCAGGTTGCTATGTGTGGCAAGTCAAAGTCAAGAGACTTTCCACAGGAGAATAGCACGTGATGCTATTTGGCTTGTCTTAGTTGGTCGCCCAAAACTTGCCACAGGCCTGTCAATTCTGTGGCTAATTTGGACGGCTGAGATCGTAACTCATGAGAAAGGGTGGCCATTGATTATGGCCACATTCATTTGGCGCCTGATGGTAGCAAAGTGGCGTCATTGGCACATGCCAATGGTGTAATGGCATATAACGGCATGCCACTGGCATAGTGGCACCTGGCGTAGCCGTGGCAGCTATTTTGGCATATTTGTGTTAGACCAAAATACGGCTCTGGCAACATTAGACTTGTTGTTATATCAAACTTAAGGCCTTAGGAGAATTACTTGACTTAGTTGGCGTGGAAACTTTAGCTAAATTAGGGTTTGGCATATCGAAACCCTAATTAGCGCGTACAACATGGCCGCGACACGGTGGCGCTTTATGCAATCGGTGTCATGGCCACATTAAAGGAATTATGGCAGGCCATAATATGGGGATAACCATAGACGCAAGGATGGCCACGGGTGATTATAGAATAACACCGTTTTTAGGCTTTGGCGGGTCCCGCATGGCTCGTGGCATGTTGTAGGGCCAAAGTAGCGTAATTGGGCCACAACTGGAAATTAGGGTTTCGACTAATGCCACTAAGGCAGAGCCATGTTTAGAATACCCTAATTGGAATATGTTATGGCATTTGGCCACGAACAAGCAGTGGGTTAGCACGTTAGCGTGCTATTTATGGTATGTTGACACGATCGGCATGCTACTGCGGCAAAGTGGCACGTTTGGCATGTTCGGCATGCTACTGCGGAAAAGTGGCACATTTGGCATTTTTGGCATGCCAATTAGCGTATTGGCGCGGTATGGCATGTTCGTCATGTCACTAGCATGCCGGAGCGGAGTGGCACGTTTGGCATGCCAATTAGCATGTTGGCGCGGCTTTTGGAAAGCCAATTTGGCATTGTGACCATCTGGCGCAACTTTGCCTCTTTTAATATTGTGGCAGGTTTAGAGCAACCTGATTGGTCGATTAAAAGAGGGACCGGCCAAGCATGGGCGTGGCCACACTTCAAGTGTGCATGTGGCGGATTTAAAGCGACCTGATTGGTCGATGGGAAATAAGGCCGGCAAGTATGGCCCAGCCACAACTCATGTGCGTGTAGCGGGTTTAAGGCGACCTGATTGGTCGACGGGAAATAGGGGCCAGTTCAAGCAGCATAGGGTGTGGCCACTTGCAAGTGGCGCCGGTTGGCCTATGGCATGGCCACACCTCCCTTTGTTGCTTCTCTTATTCCGCAGCTCCTTTTATTCCTTGTTTTCTGATTGCGGGTAGGATTTTGCACCTACTAATCCATGGCGGATTAATTGCCTAGTTCACCTAGGCTTAGTTTCGATAGGCGAGGTCTAATATACTGCGCATGGCGCAAAACCCTAATTTTTGCAAATTAGTCAGGGTAGTATCTAAATCTTGTGAATTATGACAAAATTGATTGAATTTTATGTGCTGACACGGAGTTCTTTAAGTTTATTGCCATAGAGCTGTATGCTTTCCAATTGAGAACTTTTATGCAAGGACCTTAACCTTGATATTTGGAAATTCGTGCTACTCTGCTGCGAGTGAACATAAATCGTCATACCATATCAATATTAAGGGTTCAGTCGGGGAACATAGCACAGAAAGCATTCAAAGAAACTTATATTAATTGAATAATACATGCAAGGTGCCAAAATTTACAGAATATCTGGGATTGTTGCTACATGCACCATTCTGGGTAAATTTCATGGGAATATATTGAGTTGCTCAATAAATGCGCCAGTGGAGAGGTTGAACACTCATCACTTTTACATGGCTTCGTTTCTTTGCAGAGTGACGGCACATTAAATGCAGGGTTTTACAAATTTATCCCTAAACTAAAAACCACCATCAACAGTAGCAACTCTTAGTTGTGGGTAAGATCAGCTAAGGGAATCAAGTGTGTAGCATCCTGCTGGGATCAGAGACGTAAGGAGCGCAACTGTACCTTGGATCAGTGTGAGATTGATTGGGGTTCAATTACAGTCCAGACCGAAGTTAGCTTGTAGTAGGCCAGTGTCTGTAGCGGCTTAATACAGTGTGTGATCAATCTGGACTAGGTCCCGGGGGTTTTCTGCATTTGCGGTTTCCTCGATAACAAAACTTTTGGAGTCTGTGTTATTTATTTTCCGCATTATATTTTGTTATATAATTGAAATATCACAGGTTGTGCGTTGTATCGATTAATTGGTAAATCCAACCTTTGGTTGTTGATTGAAATTGATTGATCCTTGAACATTTGTCTTTGGTACCGTTCAAGTTATTCTCTTGTATTCAATCAGACTCGCAGATTTCTATTTGTTTGAGTTAGGATTGAGTAGAGAAATTGAGATATAACTCTTTGATATACTTTTTATTAAGATTGAGTTTGATTGTCTAGTTGATTCTCTTAAAAGTATATTGGAGTTAGTCCATACAGATTGCTAAGCGAAATGTTGGGTGAGGTTGTTAGACCCCCATTTTTTCAGTTACCATCTATATATAAGTCTAAGAAACATGCTATCATCGAAGCTAACGATCTTTCCTCCTTATCAAGAATTACTCTTGTAGAGAAACTAAAGATTTTTGATCAGGAATGTTTGTCAAAAAAAAAGAGAAAAAGACACATGCACGGCTTTTAAAGTTATTGAAAGTCCGTCGGCCTCTAGTTTGGAAAACTCCAAAGATCATATAGCTCTAGATGATGAAGAAGAGGTTGAATTAAATTATCATTTGTCTCTTATTACTCAGCAATTCAAGAAATTATTAAGACATCGGAAGAGAAATCACTCTTTATCAAGTAGAAATCATTCTTCTACTTCAAAGCCAAAAGATACATCGGATGATGATGATAATATTCTTTAATGCTACAAATGTCAAGGCTTTGGTCACATCTCTCCTGACTGTCCTACTAAGGATATTTTTTTAGAAAATAAATGCATATGCTGCAAGTCTTGACTATTCGCCTGTAAGATAGATTGTATTGCAATCATTACAGATATCTACAATTATGATTCACTTCCAATTTTAGATATACAAGAAGAGTTCACTCCTAAGGTCTTTTCACAAGAATTTCTTGATAAAATTCAGTTGTTGGAATCTGAAATCAAAGGAATAAAAGCATCTCTTAATCAAATCCGATTAAGTTATATAAGTGATAAAGAAAAGCTAAACAAGCGTCTTGTAAAAACCGAACTCTTGTTGTGTTCTGACAAATAACGAGTATCTAAAATTATCAATGACATCAACTTCTGTCATGATGAAATCAGAAAATTAAAAGTAGAAAACTCAAAATTAAAGAATAACTTTGTTTTCCCTTGTAAATCAACCCAAGTTATCTCTAAACCAAAAAGGGATCATAAAAGATGGTTGGATAAATCTATCAAACCTAACGGTTGTAATCAGAATACAACTGCACCTTGTTTCTGATACAAACAGTGGGCACCTTATCAGAAACAATGTCCTAGCATTGCGCACAAAGGCAGACAGTGTCCTCCAAACATGACAAGATCAAAGTCACAAACAAAAACTAAGACAATACGTCAAATGGGATGTCTGGATAATCTGATTTCAGGATACCAAGATCTTGTGTCAAATTTGAGAAAAGGAACTTAACAATTCAGGAATAAAAATTTCTCAAATTGAAGGAATCTACAAGAATGTTGGGACTTCTAGAGGGAGAAATTACAACAATCGAAAATTAGCACTTCATAATAACTTACCTAGTTATCTTGAAGACGAAACCTTATTATTTATTAAATAGTAAGGATGTTTGTGTAAATATTTTTGAAAAACATATCTTGTAAAATATTGTTGAATAATTTTTCGGTTAATGAAATTTCTTTTTCATTAATAAAAATAATATTCTCTTTCAAAGACTGTGAGAAAATTCCTATTATTTACAGGAGAATGAAACTAACATTTCATTTCATAGAGATATGACAAAATGTCTACGTCTAGTTGCAACTCTCACAAAGTTGAAAAGGTTTGGACAATCTTGTTTCCTAATATGAAGATTTGTCTCGAATCATCAGATTGTCATTCAGATTCAACTCCGGAGCTTAATCATGATGTTCATAGTGAAGAGCTTTCATCCCTTAACGATAATCTTTTCAAAAAAATTCACTAAAATTAGATCTAATTTTATGTGAAGTCCGGAATATGCAAAGAGACTTGTGAAAGGAAGCGAAGGAGGTCAATAAAAATCTTACGAGACTTGAATCAAGACTTGTTGTCATTGAAGATGATTGGAATCCCTTAGTATCTACCTGTCTCACCTCAAAGAAAATTGAGAAACTCTAAAAGAGTTCAATGAATTATTAGAATAGACTAATCAAATTGCTGGTTTATTTCAATGTTTTGTACAAGGTTTATTCGAATAAACTATCAATTATTATAATTGAATAAACTTTATTTTATAATCTTTTGATTCATTATTTGATAGTTCCAATTGCATAAGCTTACTTTGAATGGTTATATTTTTATGTTGTTGCTTTCGGTTTATGAGATGTTAGTTTCGGTTTTTGTTAAAACCTACTTTTCCTATCTCATATTGTGTTATCCCTTATGGTTTGTGTGACTTTTTGGTTTAGAAAGTTTAAGTTATATCCTCTTTAGGTAGGCTTTATCAAATGATCATAAGGAGATATGATTAATACTTATGTGTGAAAGTCACAATGATGTTGATATCAATTTATGTTTACATAAGTTGTGTTTATCAAAATATATGAGTTTTCGGTTTAAACTTTTGCTATTGGCACGCAATAGTTAAAACTGAAACTTTTGTCTTTGTTGTTATTCTTTTATTCTTGCTAGAGGATGATAACAAAAAGGAGGAGAATTCTTATTGAACTGGTGCTTAAATGATATATCTTTCTGGGGAGAAGTGGTTGTGGTAACCAAGGTAACGATTCCTTTATTGTTAGTTAATCAATTTATCATGTTAAGAAAAGCTTGATTTTATTGCATATATTTTGCTTTTGCTTAACGAAAATTCGGTAAAGTTGATATACTTCCATTAAGATGTATGGATTGATTGTTGTGTTTCAATTGTTTCCGATTAAGAAAAACAATGTCAATTCTATAGACTTATTAATTTGGTTTCTTCTTTATTGTTTAGTATCAATTGTTTTTGCTTAAAGAAATACTGGATCCTTTGTTTTAGTCTCTTTGATTCCGGATAAGAAATATTATGTTAAATATGTTCTTAGTTTAGGATTATCAAATGAAGGATTCGGTTATTCAAGTTTAATCGAAGTCCTTGACAAGAAAACTAGTTAACTAACCTAGTTTTTGTCTTGTATAAAAGAAGGTCTAAGTTATTTTGTGAATAATTAGAACCTGATAAGAGAAATTGAGTTAATTCTGATCTCTATTTGTGTCTTATCGAATAAAGCGATTATACATATACAATCGGTTCAGATTGTAACCAAGATACCTTGGTTGATCAATCATACTAAGGGAAAATTGCTTCGGGAAATTATTTCCTTGATAACATACTAAAACAAGATTACTTTTGTAGTTTCGGTTTTAGTATTGGTTATCTAAAAAGGTGTGTGAAACCTTCGTGCTTAACTCTCATAGATTGTACAAGTTCTTATTGATTTGTAAGATCCTTTCGGTTCGCTCTTTTGTTTATTCGTTTCTTTGTCATTTTTGTGACCAAAAGGGGGAGAAATATATGGAGTAAACAAGTGATTTATGATCACTAGGAAAGGACATATGCGCTGAAACGTTATATCCAACGAAAGAGTAAAGCATAGAATAAGGGGGAGAAACATATCATCATGTTGTGTAGTATTTCATACTAGGGGAATAACAAATATGTTCGTATTGAATATATACCTAGATTTCCTTTATGGGGGTAAAGCTTTTTGTAGTTGCAGGAAATCCTACACTACACCCCTCACAAGATTTCATTAACATTCAACTCATTTTTAGATTAACAATCTTAATTTTATTGATGAATCTTTGAACAATCTTACAAGAAAAGATAAAGGAATCAAGAATAACCACTGCTCTAGATTTTCTCTCTCCTATTTACTTGCTTCTTACTCAAAAAAGATCTCTCTCTCTCTCTTTTCTTTACAACTGAATGACTATTTACAGGGAAATACATAGTGGATGACAGCTAATCTGTACTTTATTTTCGGATATGGCTTGCGACATTCTCGCAACCTTACAAATACCTATCTCGCAAACTTCCTTCTTTTCGCAGGATCGTCACACTTTTCTCATGATTTGGCTGATGTCGTTTATTATGTTGTTTCTGAAGTTGTTCTGCGACACTGTCGTGTTGTGTTGTTAATAATTTCGCTGAGACATTATTGCTGCGAGATTCTGATCCTACATCTTGCCTCTTCTCATATCTTCTATGCGAAGCAGAGAATGATGTGAGAATTCCGCAGCTATCCATCACTTCATATTATGTATTTATCACACGTATCCTTTCTCCCATCTGTTTCTTGACACGTCTTCTGTAATCGCTGCTTTTCAACCTCTCACGTCTTTTCGCATTAATTGTGTTTATCTTCTCGAAAATCTCCTCTATATATACTCTTCTTACTCTCCCTTTTCTTCTTTTTTACTCTCTTTTTCATCTTCTCTGCAACTTCATCATTTTCTCCGTAAATTCCTCTGCTGTAATTTTTCTTCTATCTTCCTTCTTCAATCTTCTTAATTCTTCGTCCATTCCCATACTGTTCCCTCTGTAGATCTTCACTATTTGTAATTTTCTTCTTTTTTAATTTTCACTAATTAATCTTCCTGCTGGTGTATTCCATGGATTCATCGAGGTTAGTTTTCTTTTTTCTTTCTTATGGGTTTTGCTGAAATTGATCTTGCTTACTGCCTTATTTGATGTTGTTTATGTGATTCCCATACTGTTGTTATTTCAGGAAACGCCTCTAATACCAAATTTACGGTTCAGAACCCTAATATTCCCAAATCGCAGCATAAGGTTGTTGTAAACAAAAGAAAGTCTGCGGATCATAAGGTAGTAAGAAACATTATTCTTTTCTAATAACAATATTGTTGCCTCTGTTTCTTATCTAGATTGTGATTTGCAGGGTGATAAGGATGCCAACAAACCTCTCAAGAAATCTCGTCACCTCAAAATCGTTGAAACCTCTGTTCCCTTTCACTTACTTATCCCTTCAAAATCTCCTGCGACATCTTCGCAAGTTAAACCATTATCTTCAATTCGCGAAAAGGTTGCCTCAGATTTCATCCCTTCAACTGACCTTTCAATGATTGAAACTTATTAATCCTTCTGTGAATGAAACTTCTTCTCCTCCTATTGATAATGTTTCCCAATCTTCTATCATTGCCAGTTCTCTACCTGAGCCTCTTCCTTTAAATATTGCTTTCAAAGTTTTGTCTGAGGTTCTGGATGATGTTAAGAAGTCTCTCATTGATCCTGTCAAGTCTAGTGTTTGCGAAATTCTGAGTAAGTATTTTGGCTCTGACAGAGTTGCTTCGCAAACAACTTTTGAAAAAGAGGTTGAGACCTTGAATAAGAATCTCCAAATGATGACTTTAGAGTGTAATGCTCTTCGTCTCGAAACTCAAAAGCTTCGGAATGTTTCGCTGGATCGCGACAATCTTCGCAAGAAAAATGATGAACTGAGAGGTATGATTTCCTTATCCGTGTCTTCAATTTGACTTTTTAATGATTTTATCCTTTCCATATTTAATTGTCCTTGAAATTCCTTTTTCAAGCCTTAAACCAGAAACGAATAATGGAGAGATATCAATTTGAATCTGCTGTTGAAGAAGCCCGTGTTGATAAAGAGATTTTAACGGATCAATATAACCAATTAGATAACCTCTATTCATATTCTGTTGATCATATTAATAATCTTACCAATGAAAATACCCAATTAGTTCAGAGGCAAAATTTATTAAGTAATGGAATATCTTGCCTCTCCTATTCTTTAACTAAAGCTAATCTAGGGATGGAAACTTTATCAGATGAGAATAAAACTCTATCTCAAGAGAAGCGAACTTGTTTAAACAAGATGGCGATATCTTCGCAATAACTTAGCATCCTTCAGAAATTATGTGATGACCAAGAACAATCTCTTCGCTTTTTGAGAAATGAACTTAAAGAAGTAACAGAGTCATCTATCACTGAAAAAGATACACTCATTCAAGGTAGAATAGCTTTAAGTGTAAAGGCGAACCAAATTAAAGAACAATATTCCAAATTAGAAGAATCTTATTCTTCACTTGCGAAGAAAAATGCCTTTCTTATTTCTAAAGAGAAAAATCTTCAGTCTCGACTTAAAAGTTTAGTTGGAGATAAATTTGATGATGCGATGGACCGTTGGGAGAATAGTTGTCTGACCTTGATTCAACACCTTATTTCGCAAAAGGAAGGTAGTCATAATAGTTTGACTGCCTTAACTATCCTTTCTTTGTCATACCCTTTTGAGTTCTTCATCTTATTAAAATTTTGTATTCTACTTTTCGCGGAGTCTGAGAAAAATCTTCATTCCTCCATTTCTGTTTTGGGGGCTAAATATGCCAAAATTTGCAAAGAAAATGCACTACGCGTCTCTGTCCTTACTGGTTCTCACGACCGAGCAGAAAGAAGACTTGATTATCTTGCTTACTTTAAGGATATTCAAGATAGGAATCATCAAAGAGCACTTCTTCGTCAAGTTCATCTCCGGACTGAAGTTATTGTGAATGATATTTTATTGTCCAAATCTCTTCCTCCTACATTAATCGAACCTTTGGAAGTAGATGATGATCAAATTCCTCGTCCTGCTGACAGTGATTATGATTATGAAAGTGGTGGAGAGAATAATCTTTTGGAAGATAAAAAAGAGATCCCTTCTAAGGAAGCAACTGTTGGTGCTAATCAAGATGGAAGCGAAAAAGAAATCCCTTCTAAAGAAGTAATTGCTGGAGATAATCAAGATGGCGGCGAAAAAGAAGTCCCTCTCGAAGAAATTATTGTTGGTGAAGATCAGAATCAAAATGAAGAAAAGGCTGGCGATAATGAGAACATTGGCAAAGAGTTTCTTATCTAGTTCTGTCTTCTTGAACTGTTTCATTTTATTATTTCTTGCGAATAATATTCTTCAACCAACTTTGGAATTAATTTTCTCTTTTAGTATTTTGATGGCTAGAAAGATAATGCCTCTTGTTTACTGATTCCCATACTTGCCTCTCATTATCTTTCTTGCGAGAAATGATCTGTTATGAATACTTATAAATATTTTGTTTTGTCATGTGGTCTTATTTTGCCTTCCTAATTAAAGGTCTTATTATTCCACCTCTTATCATTGCGACAAAATCGTAGGACGTCTTTGCATTTTCATGCAAAAACCCATTGATCTTGCCTTAACTTTTTCTTTTGTATTATTGCCTCTTCAGGATTGTTGCGACAATATGACAGGCCTAAATATTCTTGCGAAAATAAAGCCCCATGACATTGTCGTCGTGCGACGAAATCGCAGGACGTTTTCGCACTTTCATGCGAAAACCCATTGATCTCGTCTTATCTTTCTCTTTACTATTATTGCCTCTTCAGGATTGTGGCACAAATATGATAAGCCTTAATACCCTTGCGAGTAAAAAGTTGTAGATGGTGGATTTTCGACAAGGGCTAAAATCGTGAACTCATAGTTATACGAAGCTCTGATCCAGCAATCGGCGTGAATATTGAGACACGAGTCTCTCATCGAATTCTCAACGGAGATTACTTTCTCTCGGAGTACATGTAGAAATGTAGTCTCACGACTGAACAACGACATATCTCATGAACATTGAACACTTTCAGTGATTATTTCTATATAGTATCACGAGATGGACGACTCCTAGACAGCTTGCTCTGCTAGTATAAAGCGATAATGTCTTCAGGAACAAACAACGAGTTTACCCTGACTATATAAAGGATATGACTTACCGACAAGCTCATATCGGGATTATTAATGCTCCTAGACAGCTTGCTCTGCTAGTATAGAGCCACAAAGTTAATTATTCCTAATTAAGATTAATTTTGCCGTGACATTCACTACTGAATTCTCAGAATAATCTATTATTGCTTCTATTCCATGGTCGAATCCACGACTGGTCCCATGGAATGGCAATAAACAATTGTTCTGATTCTATGATCGAATCCACGACTTGATCTCATAGAATAACAATAACTATATTATCTCATTACTCCGATTTCATGATCGAATCCACAACTGGTCTCATAAATGGTAATAGATAAATCTTAATTACTCCGATTTTATGGTCGAATCTACGATGCCATGGAATGGTAGTGCTCACTTTATTATTCTGAATTCGTAGTCATATCCTCAGCTGATCCTATGAATTAATAATAAACATATTATTACTCAGTTTTGTGAAGTATTCTCCACTGAATTCCATAATTAATAATAATTAATCAACAACCGGGCGTCTGAGCTACCTCTAAGTAAGCCCCGATCCAAATTGTGAGAGTGTGTTCAACGACGATGCACTAACAGTCACCGCACGAACGAGTATTTCAAAATACGACGAAACGATTAACCGATTGCAAAATAGGAAGAAAATAATAAATAATCAAAATATTGACCAAGGCGCCAAGGGATTGGATTCATTGACTGGCCGATCGTGCCATAACCAATCCCACGCCAGTTTTATATTTTATCATGTTTTTATTATTTTCCTTCATCCGATGAAAATCCTATCATTTGAACAAATCTCCTTCGTCTCGAGGAAACTCCTCGACTTCATGGCGTTTTCATAAACCCATGAAAATAATATAAATTAAGAAAAAATAGTGTGGGGGTGACCATTGGCCAACCGGCCATGCCTTGGTCCCAGCCGGCCCCACACCTTATGGTTCCTCATTATTTTATTATTATTATTATTATTGTTGTTTCCCTGATTTCATGAAAATTCCTTCAAATCATGGTATTTTCAAAATACATAAAAATAATAATATAAAAATTAGGGAAACACGTGGGACCGGGCCCAGCCGGCCGGCCATGCCTCAGCCGGTCCCACACGCCCATGTATTTTATTATTATTATTTTTAGGATTTTCTTCATCCCATGAAACTCCTTGATTTCATGGTATTTCTCTCAAATTAGGAAAACCCTTCAAATCATGGAAAAATACATAAAAAATAATAATATAAAAATTAGGGAAACACGTGGGACCAGACCCAGCCGGCCGGCCATGCCTCAGCCGGTCCTACACGCCCATTATTTTATTATTATTATTTTTAGTATTTCCTTCATCTCATGAAACTCCTTGATTTCATGGTATTTCTCTCAAATTAGGAAAATCCCTTCAAATCATGGAAAAATACATTAAAAATACATAAAAATTAGGGAAACTCGTGGGACCGGGCCCTAGACGGCCGGTCGCGCCTCCAGGGTCCCACACGACCTTGTTTTTATTATTTTAATATTTTTGCTTCCCGAAACTCGTGAAAACTCCTTCAATTCATGGAAACTCCCTAAACTCATCAAATTTCTCAAAATTCATGAATTTTTCGTAAAATCATCAAAATATTATAAAATTAAGGAAAAGGCACCACGGGACCGTGGCCATGACCGACCGACCATGCCTTGGCCTCGGCGGTCCCACGCCTACTTATTCCTTATTTTATAATTATTTTCCATCATCTCATGGTGTTTTCCTCAGTTTTGTCGAAACCCTAATTTTGGCATATTTTCTCGAATAGATGCTTAATTGCACGCCAGAAAATATCAAAATTCTCAGGACTGAGAGGCGGACGCCTTGGGGACACGAGCACGCTATCTTGACCGACCAATATTGTCTCTTTGGCTTACAGAAGCCGGTCCCATCGAGTTTCACAGTTTTGACCTAATTTGCACAATTGCACGTATTAGGTCCAAGACTCTTCCAAACACTTTGGATTTTCATGAAGTGATCATCAGGCGGCCATGTAACTACCCAGGGCAGGTTTCATGACCCAAGGTCGGTCCCTCACTCCGTCATAATTAATTAGGTTTCTTCACCTAAGGCTCGGACGAGCATTTTCGAATAAATGATTAAACCGGCATTTGATCATTCTTTCGCCAACAAATCGTCAACTCTTCAGGAGTTCTTTGTATTTTCTCACGTGCGCATATGGACACTACATGGTTGATCCACAGTCCGATGTAGTCGCTCCCTCCTTCGTCCCATGGTTAAAATTCTGGCGAACCATGAATTGATCATCAATTGATCAAATTAGGGTTTCTGAATCCAAGGATCATCATTCCAGATTCCAAACTTAATAATTTTATGACGACCTCATGGTCATTAATTTTATTAATTATGCTCGGTTCAACGACCAATATTCTAATTAATATTTTTGGTACGCTGCCAATAATCCATCAGATGAGCAATACGTGCTCAGATGATCAAAAATTCAACAATTCATCACATGAGCAACACTTGCTCGGATGAATATTTGCTCAAACCAAGGAATATTGGTTCAACAATCAATATTCAACGATCCATTGAATGAGCAATACTTTCTCACTTCATCATAAGAACTATACCTTTGTCTCATGACATGTTCAACTCATGAGTTTCAGAACATCATGTTCAACTCAGCAACTACATGGACTCGTCGTCCCATCAAACCACGAAGTCATCAATTGACTAACATACCACGAGACGTCAATCGTGTCACTTTGGGGGATATCACTTAGGGTTTTGGTCTGGCGGCCTACGGCACGTGTGTTCAAACACACGATGGAATGTGAGCAAGTCGTGCAATCATTTGAAGGAATTCACGAGGTAGTGGGTGGAAAATCGACCAAGTATCCACACATTGAGCAACTGGTTTCAAACACGATCTCCACTTCCCCACTCCTTGATTCCATCAACTGTCACACTTCATGGGATCATGGTGTCTAAAATTCCAGCAATATAAATAAGTCTCTGAATCATGATTGAATCATCAACATCAACAGTATCATCAATCTCACGTCTCATCGACAACACGAGATCGTCAACTCATCAATTGAGCAACTACTCTCAATTGAGCAATTTCAATCATTCAGAGCTTATCATATTCAGAATTCACACACCCACAATCTTTGATTACCATTGATTCCACACATTTCCCAGCTTCCCTCCTGCAGATCAACCCATCCTCTCTTGTGACCGAATTTACTCAGGAATGGTCATTGTCTTGATTTATGCCGGAGTACTATAGATTGATCTCTCGAATCTAAAGCACCCCATTTGCAGCGGTGCATCTGTGTGAGGTTTAACATTTCGCTCGGTTCGAGGATTCTCCTCCGTACGGTCGTCTCCTCAATTCCTTAAAAACCAGCAAATCGTTTTTCCACATCTATAGATTGGCGACCACAGTGGGAGATTAATCTCTCGGTTGCAATCTAACAATCTCACAAGATGGTTGGTCTTAGGACTAATTCAACTAATTCAGATCAGAATATTTCAAACGGAAACATTCCTCATGTTACACCTGGCGGCATGGAAGGCATAGGGATCCCGACTTTGGCATAGTTGGATCAAATCCTAGAGGTCCATACCAGGAACATGGACCTGATGAAGGAGACGATAAGCCACATCCTCGACTTTCTCATCAGATTAACATCCGAGTTAGGCGGTATCTCCGCTCCAGAAGCCTCAATACCGGGGACTGAAACGTCATCTGACCCTCAAATCAACAGCTTCACCACATACGATAAGCCGGTGGAACAAGAGGTCACACATTTGATTGAAAATCTATGTGAACTCCTGCACTTCTCCAGGGATCAGCGCACAGACACATTTTCAGCACTCAACCAAATATCATCCAGCGTGCAAATAACGCCACCAACACCATCAGTTGAAGAAGTCTCACTAGTTCCTGGGCATTTGATCGACAACATCTCTTTTGGAGAAGAAGATCGCATGAAGGATGAAGGACACAACCGAGCATTGTATGTCACTGGTTTCATCAAAGGCACCGAATTTAGAAGAGCTCTTGTCGACACTGGTGCTTCCACCAACATTGTCACTATGAAGACTCTCAGGATGGCCAGATTCCCAAAAGGTAAAATCGTTCGCTATCCCATCCTAATGACAAGATTTGAAGGAAGTCAAAGCCATACATATGGATATTCATACATAGATTTGAGGGTGGGGCCGATTCGATCGAAAGAAAAGTTTCCGGTGATCGAGAAAGAACCTGACTACCACATAATACTGGGACGCCCATGGCTCCATGATAACAAGGTGGTTCCTTCAACATACCATCAATGCATGAAGGCCCTGCTCGACAACAAGATCGTTCGCATTCCGGCTTCATCACCTCCTTATGCTCCCGTCTATGATACTGAGTTCCTTGAATCTCAAAAAGACGTCCCGGAACCTCCAAGCAGGATTCGCAGTACTCCACTTTCAAGCTGGAAGACTATCGAGAAGGCTGATAACGATCCGTCATCCTCAGCTGCTAAAATGATCAAGCCACCTACTACACCGACTAAACGCCATAATGATCAAGTCTCAACTCCAGGGTCAAACTTTACGACCGATCGAGACGTAGAAAGGAGAGTAATTTATCGCCGACGGAAAGAATAGCAATTAATCGGGGAGAACGATGAAAACTCTCCCCACCATGAAGAATCGTGTCAGAGTGAGCTATCACTTGAAGAAGAAGTACAGGATGCCCCACGAAAACTACAGGACGGCACTGAGTCTACCACTGACGATCTTGAAACAATCAACATTGGGACTGAAGATGATCCAAGGCCAATCCTGATCAGTTCAGCACTATCACCAGAGGAGCGGACCGAGCTGATAAAATTATTGAAAGAATATCAAGATGTTTTCGCCTGGACGTACGAAGAACTGCCGGGTCTGGATGACAAACTCGTCACCCATCACCTGCACATCGTCCCTGGTTCCAAAGCTGTCAAACAACCGCCCAGACAATTTAGACACAAAGTCGAAGAGCAAATCAAGGTCGAAATCCAGAAACTGTTGGCAGCAGGGTTCATCAAGCCTATTCTTCATCCAACGTGGCTAGCAAATGTGGTACCTGTTAAGAAGAAAAATGGTCAAATCAGATGTTGTGACGACTTCAGGAACTTGAATAAATTTTGTCCAAAGGATGATTTTCCTATACCCAACATTGAGATGATCGTCGATGCAACCAGTGGTCACGGTATGTTCTCATTCATGGACGGCTATAGTGGTACAACCAGATCAAGATGTATGAACATGACGCCAACAAGACTGCATTCCGTATTCCCATTGGGAATTTTCACTACACTGTGATGCCCTTTGGATTAAAGAATGCTGGTGCCACCTATCAACGAGCCATGACTGCCATATTCCACGACATAATGCACAAGCAAGTAGAAGACTATGTTGATGATGTGGTGGTAAAATCGAAGACTCGAGCATCTCATCTCGAAGTTCTAAGGCAGGTGTTTGAAAGATGCATAGAATACAAATTAAAAATGAATCCTTTAAAGTGCGCACTCGGAGTTTCTTCCGGAAAATTCTTAGGATTCCTGGTCACGGCTGAAGGGATAAAAGTCGACCTAGACAAGGCAAAACCTATTACCACCATGCCTCCTCCACGTACCGTGAAGGAACTACAGATCTTTATGGACAAGGTAAATTATATTCGACGCTTCATTTCTGGATTAGCTCAACTCATTGCTTCGTTCACACCTCTGCTGAAGAAATGAGCAAGCTTCACCTGGACAGCTGTTCAACAAGAAGCTTTCCATAAAATACAACAGATATTATTGTCACCGGCCGTCATGAGGTATCTTGTGAAAGTAAGACCTCTGATTCTTTACACAGCCTCCAGTGACGTCGCCATCGGCGCACTCCTCGCTCAGGAAGACGACGAAGGCGTCGAACGACCGATTTACTACTTCAGCCGCACAATGAAAGATGCTCAACTCCGATATCCAAAGGTCGTAAGGGCATGCCTGGAATTGGTACATGCAATCCAGAAGTTCAGACATTACTTACTATCTAATAGGGTCGTACTCATCTCCAAAGATGATCCCATAAAGTTCTTGCTATCAAAGCCAGCCTTGATAGGGAGACTAGCGAAGTGGCTACTCCAGATGTCAGAATTTGACATAGCTTGAACGCCACCTAAAGCCATCAAAGGTCAAGCGGTCGCAGACTTTCTCGCTGCTTTTCCAGGGGAAGACACAACAACACTACATGAAGAAGTGCCCGGCGAATTCCCAGACATCTTGGTCATCAAGGAAGAAACATGGATTCTATACTTTGATGGGTCTGCCACCCCTAGTAGTGACACCGGAGGAGCGGGCGTAGTGCTGGTGTCTCCATCTGGTGAAGTTTTCTCACATTCGTTCAAGTTGGATTTCCACTGCACCAACAACTCGGCGGAATATGAAGCCTTCCTATTAGGATTATCTTTGGCCAAGCAAGCAGGAGCAACACACCTCGAGATAAGGGGAGATTTAAAATTATTGGTCAACCAGATGAATGGAACTTTTTCTCTCAAAGAAATCACACTTGCTCCATCCAGAACCGAAGCTCAACGACTGTTGACCTATTTTGCTGACGCAACGATCGTCCATACTGGACGGACTAACAATAGGCATGCTGATTGCCTAGCAACTCTCGCCTCCAAGCTGCAATTTGAAGGAGCATAGAAAACGACCACTGTATAGAGGTACCGTATCTTCAACTTGGCTCACTCAGATAGAAGACATTCCAGCAAACGATTGGCGAGCACCCATCATTCATGAATTGAGCAACTCTGTTTCAGAAGGCCAAGTCAGCCTCAAAGAATTGAAAAACTACTTCTTGATCCATGGAGGATTATACTATCGAAACCCTGATGGATCTCTATCACGATGTCTTGGAAGCAACGAAGCGGAAGAACAACTCAAGCGCATACATGAAGAAATCTGCGGGAAAACGTTAGTGGTAACACTTTACAGAAAGCTTCAAAGAATGGGATATTACTGGCCATCCATGGAAACTCAGTCAAGAGCTTTACAAGGATCTTTTCCTGATTTCCAAACACCTCCTCATCACCTGGAGGTTTTGACATTCCACCACACTGGGGACTGGAAGGAGCCTTACGTCAAATACCTCCGGGATAACGAACTACCACTGGAAATGAAGCAAGCAGTCAAACTCATTCAGAAAGCTAAGAGATTCGTCTATCTCGATGGGATCTTATACCGCAAAAGCTTTGGTGGGAATTTACTGAGGTGCTTAACCGAACATGAAATCCCTACAATCCTGAAGGAAGTACATGATGGAGAACTTCAAGGAAAGAGGAAACTATTTCTTCAAATTCATGGGAAATATTATTGGCCAACCATGGAAGATGATGCAACCACACACGTTCATAGGTGTCACCAATGCCAAACCCATGGTAATCTCATCCACACTCCTTGTCTCCCGTTGAATTCTATGAATAGTCCGTGGCCTTTCTACAGCTGGGGACTAGATATCATTGGGAAGATCAATCCAACATCTTCAAAACAACATGAATACATCATCACTGCAACAGAGTACTTCACCAAGTGGGTCGAAGCTATTCCTCTTTGAAGCACCACTGGAGTTACGATTTCCGCCTTCATCAAGGAGCACATAATATGCAGATTCGGAGTTCCTAAGCGTATCATCACAGATGACGGAATTCCTTTTTCCAATCAAGATGTTGAGAAGCTGCTCAATAAATATGGGATCAAGCAAATCTTCTTCACGCCTTACTATCCACAAGGAAATGGTCAAGCAGAAAGTACCAACAAGACTTTGATCAGGATTATCAGTCAGACGATTCATGACAATCCTCGATCATGGCATGAGCAATTACTCATGGCTCTATGGGCTTACAGAACTGCACCAAGGAGGTCGATCGATACTTCGCCATATTCTCTTGTTTATGGAGCCGATGCCATACTTCCAGCAGAAATCAAAGTTCCCTCAGCCAGGATTGCAGCATCCAATGGTGTACAATGGGATGAGGCTGAAATCTCCAGATCAAGAATCGCTGAGCTAGATATGCTTAAATCAAGGAGAACCAAGGTGGAAAATATGTGGAATCTTACAAACAGAGGATCTCCAGATCCTACAACAAAATGGTAAGACCTCGAACATTTCAAGTAGGAGATTTGGTATTAAAGACTGCAAAGCACATTCAACAAGACATGTATGCTCCTAAGTTCTCTCCTAAATGGGAAGGACCGTATGTTGTTATCAAAGAAATGTCTAGCGGATACTACAAAATTTTAGCAATCAATGGAGGAAAGGAAGGAAACATCATCAATGGAAAATGGCTCAAAGCTTATTATGCCTGATCCATGAAACAAACTACCTCTTCATCATTTCAAGCATTTTCAAAAATGTAATTTCATTCCTCCAAAGAGCATGCGAATGATCCTTTGTTCATTAAACATTTCATAAATGAGCAAAATTCGTTCATAACATGATCAACTGTTTCACTTAACTAGAAACTCAGATTTATTCAAAAAACAACAACCACAAATGCTCACTCAGAGCAAACCATCCAGCAACGGATAATCCCTGTAAGAAGCCTCGTCAAGCTTCTTCTGAAAAATATTTGTCTTTGCCTTCAAGTCTTCGACCGCTTTCTCAACCCTTGCTGACTCCATAGCCAATATCCTCTCCTCATCCAGTAAAGCGACATTCATGGAAATTGCATCGGCAGCCTCTGCTGCCTTATGAACCTTGATTATCTCAAGACGACGACGAAGCCAGCTTACATTGAATCGCAATATCTGACAATTAGAGATCATTTCATCCCATTTGTGCAGTTCATGGTTTTTGACGTCTCGCAAATGCATCTGGTTCATTTCCTCGATGATCGGCAATAGCCCCGCTACCGTGGTTAAAAGAGTTGGAAAAAAACCTTTCCACACTTCTGTGGTAGCAATGTGACCATACCTCTTCCAAATCTTGGTGTACAGAGGCGCATGACATTTGGGAATCACGAATCCACCGACCACTTCATTGTCTGGGAAGGTATTAATCAATGGAGCTTCGAATAAGAGTCCAGCGGTTGGGTATTCACGAACATGGACACTGTCTCTAGTCTCCACGGATCCTGCAGAATCTTCACATGCCTGGTTGCTGCTTTCCTCAACCACAACCACAGTCACGGATTTTCCACTCTTTCTTCGTCTAGCATCGACGACGACACGGACATCCGCCTACGATGAAACGAAGGAGTGTTAATCCCGTACAATCTCAAGAGTCATAGGTTTACTTACAGACGATCCAGCTTCAGCACGATCCGATCCATACCGGGCAGGAGCTCTAACAGTCCGCTTAGGCCTTGCATTATGAGGAGTAGCATTCTTCTTACAGTCCTACGACAAATCGTTCTCTTGTGATAAACAATCTCGATCGAACAGAGACAAGAAAAGAGAATAAGAAGAAGTTTACAACTTACTGAGATAGACGTTGCTATTTCACGCTTCGACTGAAGATCATCTTGAGAAGAAATGTTATTGCTCGACATGACGGCAAGGAGGTAGGATCAAAACTTCTCTGCACGATGAACCTGACTCAGGAATGGAAGAAATATTTGCGTGGATCGTAAATTTGGAGTCTTGAAGATATATATATCAGGCGATAGTCATCACTCGCGAATAGTCAACTCAGTTACGAGTTTCACTGAAACCCTGGGCTTCAAATATCTATACTGAAGACGCGAAGGAAAATAACGCACTGGGGACTGAACATCACGGGTCAAAGGATAGGCCACGCGGCCTTGTACACGTCATGAATTCTCAGCCGTGTGTTATGTTACTTCTCATGAAAATCGACAAGTCATGATGAATTTGGATGTATGGACATTGGTCCATGTCATGGATTAGAATAAATCGACGTTAACAAAATGTTCATCATTCAGAAGAAAAGTCTAATTGAAGTAAAGTCATTTAAAGAAAGATATCCACTATGAAGACTAAAAGGGAATGCTCTAACGTTTAAAGAAGATGGAAGTAAAACTACTCGTCGGACTCATCCGAATTGTCAGATTCATCGTCACTATCCTTCTCGGAATCATCTTCTTCAGAGTCACTGTAAGAATCATTGGTGAAGTCCGGTGGACGGAAGATAATATCATCATCATCTGAACCCAAGTCATCTTCTGCTGCATCTTCTGCTGCAGCTTCAGCTTCAATTTTCTTCATCATCCTCTGATGGTCTCTTTCATATCGATCAGGCTTAATGTAACGCTCGGATGGTTCCCATATGATCTCTTCTTCAGAAGCTTCAGCATCAGAATCAAAAGGCACTGCATCCAAGAATCGACGCTTCTCCTCAACCCTCTGTCTCTTACGCCGGGTGCGATCTTTCTCACATTGACGGGCATCCTCCTTTTTGTCTTCAGCTCCTCTTTTCTTGAGTTCAGCAAAAGAGACTCTTCGCTCACCCAAGGGAACATTAGGATTCGCCCCTTCATGGGAAACCCTAGCCTTTTATTTCGCTACAGGAGCATCGGAATCCTCATCAGAAGAGCCAGAGGAAGAAGAAGAATACCAGTAATCGTAATTGTTGTTGTTGTTGGTCGACATTTTCTGGAACCGGAAGATCAAAGATTACTACTATGTAAACAAACCAACATCAGCAAAAAAATGTAACTCTGAACTCTTACCTCTTTACAATTCTACTAATGGTAGTAGTTATGCCGTAAGAGTTAACACCTCAAAATCGTTCGTCTCTTCGAAAACTGCAAAAACGAACGAAACTTTATTTAATTTCCGAAACTGATTTTTCATAAAATCACGGACACAATTTTCATAATGTGAAAATTCACACAACTGACCTATGGAGTTTATAATAATAAAATATTTCATTATAAATATATTGTCTATCTTCGAAGGTTCCTCAAAACACACGTTTTGATTTTTTCAAAACAACAATTAATGCAACTTGCATATATAAATTCTCAAGGATTTTAATCTAATGAAAACAAATTCATGCAAACAAAATATACCATCATATTTTGCACAATATATGTCACGGCTGCATATAAAAAAAAAACTATTTATCCTTCGTATCGTCGTTATTTGTCTTTAAAACGAAGGTTTATTTCGAAATACTGTGAAAGCTCACAATTTATACATATGATAAAGTTTGGATTTACATAAAATATCATAAACAAAATTTTATCACTGGACACATGTTCATAATATATATTTTCCTTCGTGTCGTCGTTATTTGTCTTTAAAACGAAGGTTCATGTCGATTTCGTGAAAATTCACTTCTTTTATGATAAAACCTTGGTGCACATGAAAGCTCATAAACTAAGTTTTATCATTGGACCTAGGTTCATAAAAAAAAATCTCTTCTAAATCAGGGATTATTGTTAGTTTTCAAAACTAACGATCGAACGAACATACGTTTTCAAAAACGAGGGTTTTCATAAAACTCATACCAATATATACACACATGTATATGGTTTCATCATGATCAAAACATGAAAAACTCATGAAGGTCACAACATCAGCAAACATCAAAAAAAAAAAAAAACGCACGCACGCACCTGGTCGGCCGGAAGTTGGCCGGCGGCTGGCGGCGGCGATCAGGTAGCGACGGAACTTCAAGCTGCTGGCATGAAGGAGGAGAGGTGATGGAGAGATGGACGTGGAGAAATTAAAAAAACAAAGGATTAATTCCTTTTTACAATTTTTTATTTCCAAAACCTAATTTTCCAAGGATTTCCTTATTGGGCCCGTCCCGCGAATCCTGACCAACCACGGACTCGTCGTCCAAACCAGCGGTTCAATACCAATTTATGCTTACCAAACGACGCTCCAATCATGACATCGAAGCCTTCATCAAGTCGTGGTCTTCTCATGCTCTCTAAATCCGGTAACATCTCAACTTACGACTAAGTTCAATTGCCGATATTGTTATTTATGGACGGAAAATCACCATTTAATGCTGACTGAGGAACACCGCTTTCCTCAGTAAGAAGGGGACTTAATGTAGATGGTGTATTTTCGACAAGGGCTAAAATCGTGAACTCATAATTATACGAAGCTCTGATCCAGCAATCGGCGTGATTATTGAGACACGAGTCTCTCATCGAATTCTCAACGGAGAGTACTTTCTCTCGGAGTACATGTAGATATGTAGTCTCACGACTGAACAACGGCATATCTCATGAACATTGAACACTTTCAGTGATTATTTCTATATAGTATCACGAGATGGACGGCTCCTAGACAGCTTGCTCTGCTAGTATAGAGCGATAACGTCTTCAGGAACAAACAACGAGTTTACCCTGACTATATAAAGGATATGACTTACCGACAAGCTCATATCGGGATAATTAATGCTCCTAGACAGCTTTCTCTGCTAGTATAGAGCCACAAAGTTAATTATTCCTAATTAAGATTAATTTTGCCGTGACATTCACTACTGAATTCCCAGAATAATCTATTATTGCTCCTATTCCATGGTTGAATCCACGACTGGTCCCATGGAATGGCAATAAAGATTTCTCCTATTCCATGGTCGAATCCACGACTGGTCCCATGGAATGGCAATAAACATTTGTTCTGATTCTATGATCGAATCCACGGCTTGATCTCATAGAATAGCAATAACTATATTATCTCATTACTCCGATTTCATGATCGAATCCACAACTGGTCTCATAAATGGTAATAGATAAATCTTAATTACTCTGATTCTATGGTCGAATCTATGATACCATGGAATGGTAATTCTCACTTTATTATTCTGAATTCGTAGTCATATCCTCAGCTGATCCTATGAATTAATAATAAACATCTTATTACTCAGTTTTGTGAAGTATTCTCCACTGAATTCCACAATTAATAATAATTAATCAACAACCGGGCGTCTGAGCTACCTCTAAGTAAGCCCTGATCCAAATGGTGAGAGTGTGTTCAACGACGATGCACTAACAGTCACCGCACGAACGAGTATTTCAAAATACGACGAAACGATTAACCGATTGCAAAATAGGAAGAAAATAATAAATAATCAAAATATTGACCAAGGCGCCAAGGGATTGGATTCATTGACTGGCCGACCGTGCCATGACCAATCCCACGCCAGTTTTATATTTTATCATGTTTTTATTATTTTCCTTCATCCGATGAAAATCCTTTCATTTGAACAAATCTCCTTCGTCTCGAGGAAACTCCTCGACTTCATGGCGTTTTCATAAACCCATGAAAATAATATAAAATTAAGGAAAAATAGTGTGGGGCGTGACCATTGGCCAACAGGCCATGCCTTGGTCCCAGCCGGCCCCACACCTTATGGTTCCTCATTATTTTATTATTATTATTATTATTTCCCTGATTTCATGAAAATTCCTTCAAATCATGGTATTTTCAAAATACATAAAAAATAATAATATAAAAATTAGGGAAACACGTGGGACCGGGACCAGCCGGCCGGCCATGCCTCAGCCGGTCCCACACGCCCATGTATTTTATTATTATTATTTTTAGGATTTCTTTCATCCCATGAAACTCCTTGATTTCATGGTATTTCTCTCAAATTAGGAAAACCCTTCAAATCATGCAAAAATACATAAAAAATAATAATATAAAAATTAGGGAAACACGTGGGAGCGGACCCAGCCGGCCGGCCGTGCCTCAGCCGGTCCTACACGCCCATGTATTTTATTATTATTATTTTTAGTATTAGTATTTCCTTCATCTCATGAAACTCCTTGATTTCATGGTATTTCTCTCAAATTAGGAAAATCCCTTCAAATCATGGAAAAATACATTAAAAATACATAAAAATTAGGGAAACTCGTGGGACCGGGCCCTAGCCGTCCGGTCGCGCCTCCAGGGTCCCACACACCCTTGTTTTTATTATTTTAATATTTTTGCTTCCCGGAACTCATGAAAACTCCTTCAATTCATGGAAACTCCCTAAACTCATCAAATTTCTCAAAATTCATGAATTTTTCGTAAAATCATCAAAATATTATAAAATTAAGGAAAAGACACCACGGGACCGTGGCCATGACCGACCGACCATGCCTTGGCCTCGGCGGTCCCACGCCTACTTATTCCTTATTTTATAATTATTTTCCATCATCTCATGGTGTTTTCCTCAGTTTTGTCGAAACCCTAATTTTGGCATATTTTCTCGAATAGATGCTTAATTGCACGCCAGAAAATATCAAAATTCTCAGGACTGAGAGGCGGACGCCTTGGGGACACGAGCACGCTATCTTGACCGACCAAGATTGGCTCTTTGGCTTACAGAAGCCGGTCCCATCGAGTTTCACAGTTTTGACCTAATTTGCACAATTGCACGTATTAGGTCCAAGACTCTTCCAAACACTTTGGATTTTCATGAAGTGATCATCAGGCGGCCATGTAACTACCCAGGGAAGGTTTCATGACCCAAGGTCGGTCCCTCACTCCGTCATAATTAATTAGGTTTCTTCACCTAAGGCTCGGACGAGCATTTTCGAATAAATGATTAAACCGGCATTTGATCATTCTTTCGCCAACAAATCGTCAACTCTTCAGGAGTTCTTTGTATTTTCTCACGTGGGCATATGGACACTACATGGTTGATCCACAGTCCCATGTAGTCGCTCCCTCCTTCGTCCCATGGTTAAAATTCTGGCGAACCATGAATTGATCATCAATTGATCAAATTAGGGTTTCTGAATCCAAGGATCATCATTCCAGATTCCAAACTTAATAATTTTATGACGACCTCATGGTCATTAATTTTATTAATTATGCTTGGTTCAACGACCAATATTCTAATTAATATTTTTGGTACGCTGCCAATAATCCATCAGATGAGCAATACGTGCTCAGATGATCAAAAATTCAACAATTCATCACATGAGCAACACTTGCTCGGATGAATATTTGCTCAAACCAAAGAATATTGGTTCAACAATCAATATTCAACGATCCATTGAATGAGCAATACTTTCTCACTTCATCGTAAGAACTATACCTTTGTCTCATGACATGTTCAACTCATGAGTTTCAGAACATCATGTTCAACTCAGCAACTACATGGACTCGTCGTCCCATCAAACCACGAAGTCATCAATTGACTAACATACCACGAGACGTCAATCGTGTCACTTTGGGGGATATCACTTAGGGTTTTGGTCTGGCGGCCTACGGCACGTGTGTTCAAACACACGATGGAATGTGAGCAAGTCGTGCAATCATTTGAAGAAATTCACGAGGTAGTGGGTGGAAAATCGACCAAGTATCCACACATTGAGCAACTGGTTTCAAACACGATCTCCACTTCCCCACTCCTTGATTCCATCAACTGTCACACTTCATGGGATCATGGTGTCTAAAATTCCAGCAATATAAATAAGTCTCTGAATCATGATTGAATCATCAGCATCAACAGTATCATCAATCTCACGTCTCATCGACAACACGAGATCGTCAACTCATCAATTGAGCAACTACTCTCAATTGAGCAATTTCAATCATTCAGATCTTATCATATTCAGAATTCACACACCCACAATATTTGATTACCATTGATTCCACACATTTCCCAGCTTTCCTCCGACAGATCAACCCATCCTCTCTTGTGACCGAATTTACTCTGGAACGGTCATTGTCTTGATTTAGGCCGGAGTACTACAGATTGATCTCTCGAATCTAAAGCACCCCCTTTGCATCGGTACATCTGTGTGAGGTTTAACATTTCACTCGGTTCGAGGAGTCTCCTCCGTGCGGTCGTCTCCTCAATTCCTTAAAAACCAGCAAATCGTTTTTCCCTATCTACAAAAGCCTCATGACATTTGCGTCTTAAGACACTTATCAGCTCCCTAGGAGGGTGCCGCCCTTATCTTCCCCTGGTTTCCCCTTCAAGGAGGCGTACCTCTACTATACAAGGTTGGATCCTCCCATCCGGTCTTAACAACAACCAGTTGTTTTCGCAGCCTCTTATCCCTTTTACCTATAGGGTTTATGGTTACGAGACTGCACCCTAAGTGGGGTTTTCTTCAGGCCGAGTGCAGTATAACCCAAGACTTGTCAAGAATGGCAAGGTACGCTCCATACGCCCCTGGCACTCTTGACTCAACCGTGTACCTCGGCGCCTTGGTCAGATTCTACACTCCTTGGGAGAGTCCTTATTACCTTAGTCGCCCAACCTAAGTCATATGCTTAAGATGAGAATCCAAGGTGCCTCTCCCGGATGGGATTTATTGACCCCAAATCTCCATGACTCAGGTTCCGGGGGCGGTGTAGCCTTTCCCTGAGCCATGCAACAGGTACCCCCTTATATGACGTACTTTAGGTCTTACATTTGCCTCTTGCGAAATTGTATTCGCGAACTAGGGTATACGCCATAAAGGTTCGCCCCTTTCTCTTTTGTCATTGTTCTCTGATTATCTCTGCGAAAGTTTCGCATATCATGATCTTGTTTTTATATGAATACTCTCGCAACTATTCTTTCATTGAATGTTTATTCGCAATCGTTTTGTTGCGTGATACGTAACTTCTCAAAGCTTCTTATGGATAATATCTCTTTAAGTACAATCTGTTCCATGGTCTGTCAAGTCTATGACCAACATCTCTACCTTCTGGATCCATTAATTTATAAGCTTCTGTCCCAACTATCTCCTTAATGATGTAAAGTCCATCCCATTTTTTCGCTAACTTTCCACCATTTTCTCGCTGATATATTGGTGTCTTTCGCAGAACTAAATCTCCTGGTTGAAATTCGCGTACTTTGACACGTTTATTATATTCTCGGGCTAATATTCGCTGATAATTATCCATATGATGTAAATCTCTTTCTCTTTTTTCTTCTAACTCATCAAGTTTGTTTAAGATCAAACCCGCACTAAGATTTTTCTCCCAAGCTTCTCTCTTTGTTGTCGGAATAACAACTTCTGTTGGTAACACCGGTTCGACTCCATATGTTAAACAAAAAGGTGACATTCCAGTAGCTTCTCTCCTAGTTGTGTTATAAGCCCATACTGCATTATGTACTTGTTCGCACCATGCTCTATGATGTCCTTCTAATTTTTTATTTAATATATCTGCAATTATTTTGTTTGTTGCCTCTGCCTGTCCATTAGCTTGTAAATACAGAGGAGTAGACTTTCCACATTTTATCTTAAATGCATTAAGTAACATTTCTCTGTCCTTCAAATTGTTTCCCATTATTAGATACCAACTGCGCGGGAATTCTGAATATGCAAATGATATTTTCGAATATGAATGTAAAGATATCTTTGTCGCGAATATGTTGTACTGCCTTTACTTCTGTCCATTTTGTGAAATAATCTGTTGTGACTATTAAGTATCTTCTTTGTCCAGATCCTGGTAAAAATGGCCCCATAATATCTAAGCCCCACTTTCCAAAAGGCCATACACTGGTTGAAGATGACAATGGTGCTCCAAGTGCATGTATTTTCTTTCCGTGCCGCTGACAATCTTCATATTTGTTTTGCATCTTCGTGCATGTATGGCCAGTAATAGCCTTGCATTTTTGCTCTATGTGCCAAAGATCTTACCCCGCTATGATTGCCAGCATCCCCACTATGTAACATTTTTAGCACCTTTTCTCCTTCTTCTCGTGTCAAACATCTGAGTGATGGTCCATTAAAGGATTTTCGGTATAGCAGCCCATCTCTTAATTCATAATTTGTTGCGCGGATTTTTAATTTGTGTGCTTCCAATCTGTTTCTTGGTGTTTCTTCTTTCGCCAAATATGTATGAAGTTCTGTTCTCCAATCTGCGATATTGTTTGTTTGTTCTTCTTCTTCACCTTCTATCATCATTACGTTCACTTCTTCTTATTCTTTATTGATTGATGGTGACAGAAGTGTCTGTATTTTTATGCATCTCGCAGTTGGATCTGTCATCATGCTTGAAATGAAAGCAAAGGCGTCTGCGAGTCTGTTATCCTTCCTTGAAATGTGCCTCCATTTTATCTTTGGGATTTTCGCTGACAATTCTTCAACAAACTTCTTGTATTTCTTCAAGGATGGTTCATTTGTAGTGTACTCTCCCTTTATTTGGCGAATAACTAGCTGCGAGTCATTAGTGATCCTGGCATTTTCTAGTTTCATTTCTATTGCGAATTTTAAGGCATGTACGACAGCTTCATATTCCGTTTCGTCATTAGTGGATGCGAATTCCAATCTGAATGAAAAAGCCATCTTCGCTCCTTCTGGTGAAATTAAAACAATTCCAACTCTATTTCCTTCCCCATTTGATGATCCATCTACCAATATCTTCCATCTATTTGGTTCTGTTAATAAGTCTTTTGGATCTCCATGTTATTCTTCTATATCCATCATCTCCTCCACCGCTTCATCATCTTCTAAAGGAAATTCTGCTAAGAAATCTGCGACAACTTGTGATTTTAGTGAAGATAATATTTCATAGTTGATTTCGATCTCCACCCTACATGATATTTTTGAATTCTTCATCACTGATTCAATTGGTACTTTTGTTAGCACCCTTATTTTGTGTGCTTGAAAATATATGCGAAGTTTAAATGCGGCGTATACTAATGCTAAAATTAGCTTCTCAATCTTTGAATAATTCCTCTCTGCAGCATTAAATGTTTTGCTGATGTAATAAATGGGCTTTTCCACTCCTGCGTCTGTTCGCAATAACACATCGCTTAAAGCATGTGATGTTGTCGCAAGATAGATCAATATTCTTCTCCTGATTTTGCCTTTTGTAAAATAGATGTATTCATAAGGTGTTCTTTGATCCCTTGAAAAGCTTTTTCACATTCATCAGTCCATTTGAATTTCGCACCCTTCTTGAGTATATTGAAAAAATGTTTACATTTGTCTGATGATCGCGAAATGAATCTTCCTAGCGAAGCTAAAAGTTCGTTCAAATTTTTGTACATCCTTTATCGTTGCTGGTGTTGGCATGTCACGAACTGCTTGTACCTTTTCTGGATCAACTTGTATTCCTTCTTTTGATACAATGTAGCCTAAAAAAATTCCCGATGCAACCCCAAAAATGCATTTTTCAGGGTTCAGTTTAATGTTATGATGCCGCATATGTTCAAAAATCTCCCTCAAATCTTGTACATGATCTTTGGATTCTTTACTCTTCACCAACATGTCATCCACGTACACCTTTAATATTTTGTGTATCCATTTCGCGAACACCTTCTCTACCATTCTTTGATACGTTGCTCCTGCATTTCGCAAACCAAATGGCATTTTTGTATAACAGTATAAACCTCTTGGAGCGAAAAAAGCAGTATGCTCTTGATCTTCTTCAGCGAGGGGGATTTGGTTATAACCTTTGTCCCCATCTAAAGAAGACACTCTATCATTTCCAGCTGCTGATTCAACCATTTGAGGAATATCCGGTAATGGAAAACTATCTTTAGGGCAAGCCTTGTTTAAATCAGTGAAATCTATGCAAATTCTTATCCATTTATTTTTCTTTGGAACAACAACCATGTTTGCTATCCACTCAAGGTATTTAGCTTCTCTTATAATTCCCGCCTCAAGCATTTTCTGTAATTCTTCTTCTATTTGAGGATGGTAGGTCGTTGCAATTTTTATTATTCTCTGTTTAAATGGTCTCAGATTCTTGTCAATCTCCAACTTATGACATGCAATTGATGGATCTATTCCAGGTATCTCATCCATGCTCCCCGCGAAAATATCTTTATATTCCCGCAAAAGATTGACAGTTCTTTCTTCCTCTTCTGCATCCATCTTGGTTACAATCCTCAGTATTAGGGGTTCTTCCATAGTCCCAACATTTACTTCTTTTGTTGGTTCTGCTGCAGTGTAACTGGCCTTGGGTTCTCCATTGTTGTTGGCTCTTTATCATCTTCGCAGGTTCATCTCCTTCCTCCGAAATTTCGCTGGGTATTCTTTTACCTTCTTTTGCTCTTATCATGTACTCTCTAAATTCTTCCTCTTTATTTGCCTCCTTTGCTATTTTTTTGTGAAATTGTCGCTTTTTTGCTCGTCCTTCATTATGCTTTACTTCAATTAGATAACATAATTTCGCATTATCAATATCTCCTCTAATTTCACCTACTCCATTTGGCATGGGGAACCTGATGCATTGATGCAACGTTGATGCTACAGCTTTAATTGCGTGTATCCATGGCCTCCCCAACAGCATGTTATATGGTGATTCCATATCCACTACGCATAGTGTTACTTGTGTTTCGATCTCTCCTAGTGGAATTCACACCACTATTTCTCCTTTAGGTTTTGTTGTAGATTTTCCAAAGCCATGAACAAGATATGTTGAACAAGAAATTTCTTCATCTTTGAATCCCATTCCTTTGAATGCATGATAGAATATTATATCCACTGAACTTCCTGTATCGACTAAAGTTCTGTTCAATATCCATTTTTTCGTGGATTTTGTTGTTGTCCCCTTCTCTTTTCGTGTAATAGGTACTGTAATAACCAATGGAGATGTGTGGCTCAAATTTTCTTTTGGTATTTCTACTGCCATGAATGTGATTTTTTGCTTTTCCCAATCTTTCAAGGGTGATGTTTTTTCTACCGCCATAACCTTCCTTCCTTCAAAATCTCGTTTATGTATCCTTCCTTTGATGTTTTCATGGAATTCATTAACCATTGTTTTTCTTATCATATTACACTCCAATCTTTTGTCATCTTCATTGACTCTAATCATATTTCTTTTAACTGGTTCACTAATTTGTTTAATCACTTTCTTGATTTGAACAATCTCAACAACAATCTTCAATTTTCAATCTTCAGTCCCTGTTTCTAGCGCCATTATGTAGTTGCAGGAAATCCTACACTACACCCCTCACAAGATTTCATTAACATTCAACTCATTTTTAGATTAACAATCTTAATTTTATTGATGAATATTTGAACAATCTTACGAGAAAAGATAAAGGAATCAAGAATAACCACTTCTCTATATTTTCTCTCTCCTATTTACTTGCTTCTTGCTCAAAAAATATCTCTCTCTCTTTTCTTTACAACTGAATGACTATTTATAGGGAAATACATAGTTGATGACAGCTAATCTGTCCTTTATTTTCGGATATGGCTTGCGACTTCTCGCAACCTTACAAATACCAATCTCGTAAACTTCCTTATTTTCGAAGGATCGTCACACTTTTCTCATGATTTGGCTGATGTCGTTTATTATGTTGTTTATGAAGTTGTTCTGCGACACTGTCGTGTTGTGTTGTTAATAATTTCGCTGAGACATTATTGCTGCGAGATTCTGATCCTACACTTTTGTTATTCAAATGTCAACAACAACATTTATTTTTTGAATATGTGCGGGATATTGTGTTGTTGAAACTTGGAATCAAGCGTATGTAGAATGAGTTATTTTGTAATTCGTGTTTCTCCATATGTAATAAAGTTTTGTTACTAAAATTGACAAAGGGGAATATTGTTAGAGCATTGCTCGATTGAACCAAGCGTTGGTATGTCAAGTTTGGTAGTCATATTTTAGTATCAACACTCATCTAGAGTCGCTTGATTAATTACTAGAGTCAAGTTCGTTTATGTTAGACTAGAAAGTCTATGAATGTTGAGACTTACAAGTATTACTCTGAAGACCGAGAATGTGAAGAAGTAAAGACTGCAAAAAAGACATCATCCTTCCACTTGAGGTTAGTAATACCGACTTGACTTGTTTACATTCCTAACGTATCTCTTAAGTCGTTTTATATTGAAAACATAACATGCGAAGCTATATTTATAACACTCTACTGATTAGACTTAGTAATAGCATTATGATCAAAGTATCAAGAAATTATATTGAATTACGAGATATAACAATTATCTTTTGAACTTCGTAATACGACATAAACATAATTTATGTATTTAGTTACTTGATTATGTGTGGGATATAGGTGTGATTTCATCCTAGGAAACTATGTATTTTAAAATTGTTTAAGGAAGTAGATGTAGAACTTGTTTCGTAATCGAAAGGTAAATCAATAAGTGTGTTGGTCCGGTTTTCATTGAATAATATTTGGATGACCAATGCAAGGTGACAAGGTAGAACCGATCTTAACTTATGTTGAGAATTAAGGTAGAACCGGTCATATCCTATATTGTGTGACAAGGTATAACCGATCCTAACTAGTATTGGGAAGCGAGGTATAACCGGTCATAACCTATATTGAGACTCATGGTATAACCGATCCTAACTTAGTTGGGGAGTCATGGTAGAACCGGTCCCAAGAAGCAAAACCGAGTTTCCAATTTTCACATATTTCTTTACGTTGTGTGTAAATTTGGAATTAGAGTTTGCTAATATTCCTTAGTGCTCAAGGTGATCCCAAACCGAACTAATTGAAAAAACATTTAATTATGATTTTCGATTTTATATGTTTTAATTATCATCAATTAAAGAATATACTCTGGAAAGGATTATTAATTAATGTGCTAAACTAATAATAAAAAATTTCTATAAGAGATTTCAAAAATATTGTTTGACATTAATTGTAAATAGGAAAACCAAAATTAGGTACTTATTGCATATCTTGAGAATATTTTCGGTTTTGGAATTTCCTTGTTGTCCAAACAACCTTGGTATAAAAATAGTTGAGTTTGCATTTCTTGCAAACTATCCTAAGAGCTAGGAAAACTTCATTCGTGTTGTTTCTACTGGAGCCGTCTATCAGGAGAGGAAAGTAACCTAATTAGGCGAAATCTCTTACGACCGCTTCTGTGGTTTCAAGAAGCTCTACGAGTACCGTTGGTGGGAAACTAGAAAATTGCATTGTTATTTTAGTTTTCAATTATTGGTTTGATTGACTATCGGTTGTTGAAACTTTGGTTGCATCTAGTTAGATTATTCTTGAGAGCCTTCTATCTGACATAAGGGTCACTCAAACTAGATCAAAGTATTGACGGGATCTTTAGAACTGTTGTTAGATCTAAAGACATCTTGTGAAAATCCATTGTTAACAGACCCCGTTCTGTGCGCGATTGATCACAAGAGGACTCAAGTTTCTTGTGCTGGTACAATTGAAGGCAATCGCAGATTTGGATACAAATAATATTTATCTAATTAGTTTTCGTATCTTGTGAATTTTGTGCACACATCTTGATCGAATGAGATCCAAATAGATCTTGTTTATCTTTGATAGACTTGTGATTATCTAGTTGATAAGATCGACATCACTTTATAGTTTCTTTGTGAGTTCTATATTGTTTAAATGCAAATCCGGAAATTGATTATTTAGGTAATTAAGATTCTGATTGATCTAACCAGACAAAGAAGTTTATTAGATTAAACATAAGAGCATTTGTCAACGACTCAACATATCTTTTCTTAAAGATTTAATAGAGTGGTTACCAAACAGATTTGTTCCTTTACTGTTTGGAATACGATCAAAAGGAGTTGAGTACATAAGACTTTACTTTGTAAAGCAACTCAAGATAGTGATTTCTGTCTTGAGATTCACATGCGTGACCAAAAGGTCGAAGATGCAGGGATACTGAGGGAACTAAGTAACGAGGGGTAGTTTACTTGGTCTCAACTATACGAAGTTGCCTTTTGTTCTTTGTATAGCAGCTTAATTTTGAGAGTATTCAAAACTGGACTAGGTCCCAGGGTTTTTCTGCATTTGCGGTTTCCTCGTTAACAAAATCTTGCCGTGTCATTTACTTTACTTCCGCATTGTAATTGTCTTATTATAATAAAGTAAATTACACTTGTATGTTAATCCTAATCACTTGAATTTGATCATATAGTCAATTGGTCTTGTACCGTAACTATTGTCAAGTGAACAAGTTGTCGTATTATCTCGACTTGTACATAGACGATCACACTTGGTATCGGACTTATAGGTTGAAATAATAAGATTGTAGTGTATTTGGGTACCCTCGTATTTTTACACCTATAAGTAGATCACCTTAGATGTAACCTAGTCAAATGATTTAATTTCTATGAATTTAGGTCAATCCTAGTAGTTAAACTCTTAGATCAAGGTCCACTTACTACTGTTGTCTTTATTTGCATTTTTTCCACATAATGTCTTTGCTAGGTCTTACGATTTATATTTGTGTATTCTTTGTTGGAAAATTACACTTATCTCACAACTTTTACTAGCAATATATCAATCAACTAAGCAATTTAATATGCATCCCAAACAATCAATCAATCAATCATAAACAATAATAATGATAAAGACAATCGATAATATTGTGAAGAAATCAAAATAGATTCGTGTTTAGAACTTGGAATTTTTATTTTGAAATCGAAATAGAAATCAAAATTTGTAATCGATAATCATGTTTAGAACTTAGAATTCATCGTCAATCAGATAGGAGTTTAGCTACTTATGGATTTAGTGAAACCCATGATATACGTTAAAGATAATCAAATAGAAATAAATTTAGTGATGGAAGAACCCAAAACCCTAGCTTTTGCTTTTTTTCTTTTTTTCTCCACTTCGGTATCTTGATAAAAATCTTTTCCGGAATTCCCTTGAAAAGTACTTTGAAGTCTCCTTAAATATCCATAAGAATATTAGGGTTTGGGAATACTTTGGAACTAAGAAATCCAATTTTGGCAAGTATTTTCGTCACTTTTTTTAGGTAGGGATCGCTTCTACTTTATTCCCCGACGTAGGTAAGGATTGGTCCCTACTTGATCCCAAACTGCTTTTCCCATACCTTCGGCATACGAACTTGGAATAACCTCATTATTTTTGCGTTTTTTTCGTCTTTTCATTCTCTACGACATAGAGTAGAATACTCTTGAATTTAATCGAGTTCCTCCTGGTCCTCAACACTCTTTTCTCTCCTTTTGGATGATTCTACCTAAATAAGACAAACAAAAGATGAAAAAAAGTAATACAAGGTATATTGCAAGAAATATAACAAATACAAGCACGAAATTCATAACAAAAGTATAGTACATCATGCACTTATCAGGTTTTTGTAAGATGATACTTAGTCATGGGTTTACTTTTTTTTTGTTTTAACTGACATAAGATAGGGTTGTGACTTTAAATTCTACGTCCGTACATGGCTAGAACAGGATAAAATCTTACGAATCATATCACAAAAATTACACTCTTTACTCTTTCTTCAACCAAGAGGAGCAAATTTTGTTGTTGATGGTTACTTTTTCTCTTAAAGAATAATGTTTCTGGATTCCTTAAATCTAAGAGTATTATCTTTAAACGTTCGTTCGTAATTAGCGAGAAGTGAGAAAAATATTGGAATAAGTTACTTCTGAATTTGTTAATGACCAAGGAAAATCCTTCTTGTTTGTAAATTTTTTAATGTCCAAAAAATCGTCTAGAGAAAAGTGCGGGAGGGAGATGTTGCTTGTTTCCAATATTTGTATATCAACCACTTTTTTTACTCTAGTAAACCCTTTAATATATTAAAAACTTTTAACTTGATTTGTTTTCATTTGAAATTCTCGAAAATTTTGTACTCCTACCTAATCTTTTTTTTGGTCACTCAATTAACATGACACAATTTTGAAAAAAAAATTATGTATAGAAATTAGACTGAATACAAAAAAATTGCTAGTTATCAGATTTTAACACAAAAAACAATGAATAAATATATAAGAATGAGAGAGAAAAAATTAGAAAAATGAAAAATGTGTCGGAAAGTTTGATAAAAATGAGAATAAATCCAACGAGTTCTTAAGAATGAGAACAAATTCAAAGGATGAGAATGAATTTCAAAAATTAATTTTATTTCCGATGCGACAAATTTCCAAAAAACTATTAAGAATGAGAATAAATACAAAAAAAATAAATAATAGGAAGGTTAGAGGGATATCATTGTAAGAAAACAAGCTAATAACGACGATGAACACCATAATATTTAAACCGTGAACAAATATAAAACTTTATGTAATATGAAGGACAACTACCCGAATTACTTCCTTTGCCAATGAAAACTGTCACCAGAAACAATGATTGTGGAACCTGTAGATGGGAATGCACTGAATGTTGCCCGAACAAATTTCAGCAATCTAGATCTCCACATATCCTTGTAAAATTGTGCATCTTCAACTCTTCATCTTCAAAAAGACTTCCTCGAGACTATGATTAAATGTTCAAATTTCGTTGATCTGCAAATCGAGAAACACTTGTTATTAATGACTCTTTTAATAAGGGGTTCCCATTCCCCGTTATTCATTAGAATCTGATTTTTTTTCTATCTATTTGTTTGAACAAATCGATACCTTCAAATATCACAACTCTTTCCCTTAAGATCTAACATGAGGGATGTTTTCCTATATAGTTTGTTTTTTAGCCAAATTGCAATTCTCAAGGCTCCACTGGGTATAATTTCATTGCATTTGTAACACGATCTGCCAGACTTTTTATTATACAACCTCCAGTTTTTAAGAGTAACTTGGGCAAAATTTATACTCGTGGATAAATCATAACCGTGTAAACCATAATCACGTCTTAATCTTGGGATTACAAGTTTGTTTTGGATAAACGGCTCAGCAGTAGTATATTTGAATTCCGAAATCTTGAATTCAGTAGGTTTAACTTCAAATTCTGAAGTCCTAGATTCACTAGGTTTCCTAATCGATAAATCTTAATCACGACTTAATGTTGCGATTACAGATTTAATTTCCCTCTTAAATCTATGTTGTGGAATCTGAAAGTAACATAAATAAAACTTAAAAACCCTAACTATGACATAACGACTTACGACATGGAAAAGCTAATGAAATTAAAAAAAAAAAAAAATCAATAAGATACTTACAACAGGGTTTATCTTCTCCCCCACTTTCTTGTTCCCCTCGTATACCATTATTTATGGGTTTAAATGAACATGATTAAGGAGAAAGAGATAAAAGAGGTGAGAAAATGAAACTTAAGCGTTTTTTTAACAAAATGTAGGCATAATAGTGAAAACGGATGAGTGGTGAGACCCAATTTCGAGAGGAAATTTTATTATAACAGTTGTTACGACTGTGATAAAAAAAATACATTCTTGTTACACCTCACACAACACACGTACTACACACTAATAATTATTCATACAACCTCTCAATATGCCCCCTCAGTCTAATAGCCTTGTAATGCAGTAGTGCTCGAGATAGAAAAATAGGATTACATGAATTCAAATAAAAAAAAACATCACATCTATGGAAACAGATAACATCAGACTAATAAATAATAACACTTTATTCCAAATCAAGATTTCATTAAGAGAAATTTTTGTTATTCGAAGCAAATATGAGAAAGATATCAAATATATAATGCTTGCACGTCATCAATTTCAGTACAAGAAAAACCAAGACTTTCATGTCAAGACGTAGGTCCAGATCAACAGAGAAATAAAGTTGATCATGATCTGCAAAGAGGTTTAAAAAAAAAATTAAGACTTTCATCTCAAGACGTGGATTCAGAATAACAGACAAATAAAGTTGAACACTCTTTTCTCTCCTTTTGGATGATTCTACCTAAATAAGACAAACAAAAGATGAAAAAATAATACAAGGTATATTGCAAGAAATATAACAAATACAAGCACGAAATTCATAACAAAAGTATAGTACATCATGCACTTATCAGGTTTTTGTAAGATGATACTTAGTCATGGGTTTACTTTTTTTTGTTTTAACTGACATAAGATAGGGTTGTGACTTTAAATTCTACGTCCGTACATGGCTAGAACAGGATAAAATCTTACGAATCATATCACAAAAATTACACTCTTTACTCTTTCTTTCTAACCAAGAGGAGCAAATTTTTGTTGATGGTTACTTTTTCTCTTAAAGAATAATGTTTCTGGATTCCTCTTAAATCTAAGAGTATTATCTTTAAACATGTTCGTTCGTAATTAGCGAGAAGTGAGAAAAATATTGGAAATAAGTTTACTTCTGAATTTGTTAATGACCAAGGAAAATCCTTCTTGTTTGTAAATTTTTTAATGTCCAAAAAATCGTCTAGAGAAAAGTGCGGGAGGGAGATGTTGCTTGTTTCCAATATTTGTATATCAACCACTTTTTTTACTCTAGTAAACCCTTTAATATATTAAAAACTTTTAACTTGATTTGTTTTCATTTGAAATTCTCGAAAATTTTGTACTCCTACCTAATCTTTTTTTTATGGTCACTCAATTAACATGACACAATTTTGAAAAAAAAATTATGTATAGAAATTAGACTGAATACAAAAAAATTGCTAGTTATCAGATTTTAACACAAAAAACAATGAATAAATATATAAGAATGAGAGAGAAAAAATTAGAAAAATGAAAAATGTGTCGGAAAGTTTGATAAAAATGAGAATAAATCCAACGAGTTCTTAAGAATGAGAACAAATTCAAAGGATGAGAATGAATTTCAAAAATTAATTTTATTTCCGATGCGACAAATTTCCAAAAAACTATTAAGAATGAGAATAAATACAAAAAAAATAAATAATAGGAAGGTTAGAGGGATATCATTGTAAGAAAACAAGCTAATAACGACGATGAACACCATAATATTTAAACCGTGAACAAATATAAAACTTTATGTAATATGAAGGACAACTACCCGAATTACTTCCTTTGCCAATGAAAACTGTCACCAGAAACAATGATTGTGGAACCTGTAGATGGGAATGCACTGAATGTTGCCCGAACAAATTTCAGCAATCTAGATCTCCACATATCCTTGTAAAATTGTGCATCTTCAACTCTTCATCTTCAAAAAGAGTGACTTCCTCGAGACTATGATTATAATGTTCAAATTTCGTTGATCTGCAAATCGAGAAACACTTGTTATTAATGACTCTTTTAATAAGGGGTTCCCATTCCCCGTTATTCATTAGAATCTGATTTTTTTTCTATCTATTTGTTTGAACAAATCGATACCTTCAAATATCACAACTCTTTCCCTTAAGATCTAACATGAGGGATGTTTTCCTATATAGTTTGTTTTTTAGCCAAAATTGCAATTCTCAAGGCTCCACTGGGTATAATTTCATTGCATTTGTAACACGATCTGCCAGACTTTTTATATTACAACCTCCAGTTTTTAAGAGTAACTTGGGCAAAATTTATACTCGTGGATAAATCATAACCGTGTAAACCATAATCACGTCTTAATCTTGGGATTACAAGTTTGTTTTGGATAAACGGCTCAGCAGTAGTATATTTGAATTCCGAAATCTTGAATTCAGTAGGTTTAACTTCAAATTCTGAAGTCCTAGATTCACTAGGTTTCCTAATCGATAAATCTTAATCACGACTTAATGTTGCGATTACAGATTTAATTTCCCTCTTAAATCTATGTTGTGGAATCTGAAAGTAACATAAATAAAACTTAAAAACCCTAACTATGACATAACGACTTACGACATGGAAAAGCTAATGAAATTAAAAAAAAAAAAAAATCAATAAGATACTTACAACAGGGTTTATCTTCTCCCCCACTTTCTTGTTCCCCTCGTATACCATTATTTATGGGTTTAAATGAACATGATTAAGGAGAAAGAGATAAAAGAGGTGAGAAAATGAAACTTAAGCGTTTTTTTAACAAAAATGTAGGCATAATAGTGAAAACGGATGAGTGGTGAGACCCAATTTCGAGAGGAAATTTTATTATAACAGTTGTTACGACTGTGATAAAAAAAATACATTCTTGTTACACCTCACACAACACACGTACTACACACTAATAATTATTCATACAACCTCTCAATATGCCCCCTCAGTCTAATAGCCTTGTAATGCAGTAGTGCTCGAGATAGAAAAATAGGATTACATGAATTCAAATAAAAGAAAAAACATCACATCTATGGAAACAGATAACATCAGACTAATAAATAATAACACTTTATTCCAAATCAAGATTTCATTAAGAGAAATTTTTGTTATTCGAAGCAAATATGAGAAAGATATCAAATATATAATGCTTGCACGTCATCAATTTCAGTACAAGAAAAACCAAGACTTTCATGTCAAGACGTAGGTCCAGATCAACAGAGAAATAAAGTTGATCATGATCTGCAAAGAGGTTTAAAAAAAAAATTAAGACTTTCATCTCAAGACGTGGATTCAGAATAACAGACAAATAAAGTTGAACACTCTTTTCTCTCCTTTTGGATGATTCTACCTAAATAAGACAAACAAAAGATGAAAAAAAGTAATACAAGGTATATTGCAAGAAATATAACAAATACAAGCACGAAATTCATAACAAAAGTATAGTACATCATGCACTTATCAGGTTTTTGTAAGATGATACTTAGTCATGGGTTTACTTTTTTTTTGTTTTAACTGACATAAGATAGGGTTGTGACTTTAAATTCTACGTCCGTACATGGCTAGAACAGGATAAAATCTTACGAATCATATCACAAAAATTACACTCTTTACTCTTTCTTTCTAACCAAGAGGAGCAAATTTTTGTTGATGGTTACTTTTTCTCTTAAAGAATAATGTTTCTGGATTCCTCTTAAATCTAAGAGTATTATCTTTAAACATGTTCGTTCGTAATTAGCGAGAAGTGAGAAAAATATTGGAAATAAGTTTACTTCTGAATTTGTTAATGACCAAGGAAAATCCTTCTTGTTTGTAAATTTTTTAATGTCCAAAAAATCGTCTAGAGAAAAGTGCGGGAGGGAGATGTTGCTTGTTTCCAATATTTGTATATCAACCACTTTTTTTACTCTAGTAAACCCTTTAATATATTAAAAACTTTTAACTTGATTTGTTTTCATTTGAAATTCTCGAAAATTTTGTACTCCTACCTAATCTTTTTTTTATGGTCACTCAATTAACATGACACAATTTTGAAAAAAAAATTATGTATAGAAATTAGACTGAATACAAAAAAATTGCTAGTTATCAGATTTTAACACAAAAAACAATGAATAAATATATAAGAATGAGAGAGAAAAAATTAGAAAAATGAAAAATGTGTCGGAAAGTTTGATAAAAATGAGAATAAATCCAACGAGTTCTTAAGAATGAGAACAAATTCAAAGGATGAGAATGAATTTCAAAAATTAATTTTATTTCCGATGCGACAAATTTCCAAAAAACTATTAAGAATGAGAATAAATACAAAAAAAATAAAATAATAGGAAGGTTAGAGGGATATCATTGTAAGAAAACAAGCTAATAACGACGATGAACACCATAATATTTAAACCGTGAACAAATATAAAACTTTATGTAATATGAAGGACAACTACCCGAATTACTTCCTTTGCCAATGAAAACTGTCACCAGAAACAATGATTGTGGAACCTGTAGATGGGAATGCACTGAGTGTTGCCCGAACAAATTTCAGCAATCTAGATCTCCACATATCCTTGTAGAATTGTGCATCTTCAACTCTTCATCTTCAAAAAGAGTGACTTCCTCGAGACTATGATTATAATGTTCAAATTTCGTTGATCTGCAAATCGAGAAACACTTGTTATTAATGACTCTTTTAATAAGGGGTTCCCATTCCCCGTTATTCATTAGAATCTGATTTTTTTTCTATCTATTTGTTTGAACAAATCGATACCTTCAAATATCACAACTCTTTCCCTTAAGATCTAACATGAGGGATGTTTTCCTATATAGTTTGTTTTTTAGCCAAAATTGCAATTCTCAAGGCTCCACTGGGTATAATTTCATTGCATTTGTAACACGATCTGCCAGACTTTTTATATTACAACCTCCAGTTTTTAAGAGTAACTTGGGAAAAATTTATACTCGTGGATAAATCATAACCGTGTAAACCATAATCACGTCTTAATCTTGGGATTACAAGTTTGTTTTGGATAAACGGCTCAGCAGCAGTATATTTGAATTCCGAAATCTTGAATTCAGTAGGTTTAACTTCAAATTCTGAAGTCCTAGATTCACTAGGTTTCCTAATCGATAAATCTTAATCACGACTTAATGTTGCGATTACAGATTTAATTTCCCTCTTAAATCTATGTTGTGGAATCTGAAAGTAACATAAATAAAACTTAAAAACCCTAACTATGACATAACGACTTACGACATGGAAAAGCTAATGAAATTAAAAAAAAAAATCAATAAGATACTTACAACAGGGTTTATCTTCTCCCCCACTTTCTTGTTCCCCTCGTATACCATTATTTATGGGTTTAAATGAACATGATTAAGGAGAAAGAGATAAAAGAGGTGAGAAAATGAAACTTAAGCGTTTTTTTAACAAAAATGTAGGCATAATAGTGAAAACGGATGAGTGGTGAGACCCAATTTCGAGAGGAAATTTTATTATAACAGTTGTTACGACTGTGATAAAAAAAATACATTCTTGTTACACCTCACACAACACACGTACTACACACTAATAATTATTCATACAACCTATCAATATGCCCCCTCAGTCTAATAGCCTTGTAATGCAGTAGTGCTCAAGATAGAAAAATAGGATTACATGAATTCAAATAAAAGAAAAAACATCACATCTATGGAAACAGATAACATCAGACTAATAAATAATAACACTTTATTCCAAATCAAGATTTCATTAAGAGAAATTTTTGTTATTCGAAGCAAATATGAGAAAGATATCAAATATATAATGCTTGCACGTCATCAATTTCAGTACAAGAAAAACCAAGACTTTCATGTCAAGACGTAGGTCCAGATCAACAGAGAAATAAAGTTGATCATGATCTGCAAAGAGGTTTAAAAAAAAAATTAAGACTTTCATCTCAAGACGTGGATTCAGAATAACAGACAAATAAAGTTGAACAAGATCCACAAAGAGATTCAGTTTAACCCAAACAGACGAGAACGTGCCCATGCCAAGGGCACCTAGACGGTCTTCTAGAGCCTCCCGAAAAGAAGGGCCCCCAAAATGTTATATTTATCAATAATTGTTATAATCATGGGATATTCTGGAAATTAATTTTCAATATCTTAATGCATTTACGTTGTGTATTAATACTAAATTAACTATGAAAATATGGATGTTGTGGAAAAGCACAATGTATTAAGAACATAATAAAAGAACCGGAAAAAAAAAGTCTTGAAATAAAATAAAATTAGTTGTCGACAAATATTCATAAGAGGGAAAAAATATGATGTTGTTTGGTAGGAAAAAAATACATACCCTTACATTAAATTATAACTACAATAACACCTAAGATTGTCGGTAAATACATTTTTTTAAAAGTTTTGTGTTTAAACTCCAAATATAGTTTATATACATGCGTAAACACTAATATTTTTTTTAATAACTACTGTGTTTGTGTTCTAGTAAATACATTACTTTATCTTTTTGTTTCGATTTGTTTATATATATCGAGGTCGATAGGGTGTAATTATCATATAATAATAGATGAGTTCACAACAAAGAATCCGTAAAGTTAAATTTTTACCAAACATGATACATGTATCTAGTTTTATTGATACAAAATGATATTAACATATATATATCCCTTATTCGTAGTTCGCCAAAGGCCCCTTAAAAAGTTGTATGGCTCTTGGCGAGAGAGAAACTTAGTTTTAGTTGAGGTTCATCCCTAATTCTCATCTTATGAAGCTCTTGAGGTTCAACGCAACTATAACCTAGTTACAGCCTAGCATTGTGATTTTTTTATCCATCGTTCTATTTGTTTGACTGAAATTTACCTTATGACTAAAATACTATGGCCTGTTATAGTCAATGGAGCAGGATAGTGTAATACAACTGAGACTGTATTATACTCCCTCCGTTTCTGAAAAAGTGTTACTTTCACTTTTTCAATTTGACCTATTTTTAGGCTAAAATGAAAAAGTGAAAGTAACACTTTTCCAGAAACGGAGGGAGTATATATTTTGTTAAGATACAAAGAAACACGTATATATCCTTTGTCGAAAAGTGATTTTATATTTCACCAATTTTACCCTTAAATAGTGGATTTTATTCAATACTATGGGCTAAGGTCATCATCCAATGTAGAAAGTATATACAACACTTTTTCTTCGTGGGTCATCATTACATGATAAAAAAAACAATAGAAATCAAATTATTTTGCGAAAAGTTATCTCCAATGCGTAAGGTATTTTTGTTAAAAAGCATTAGTTCATTTTAGAAACAAAATGATGATGTGAATTTAAGACCCTAGGTCATGAAGAAAATTTAATCGAGACTTTCTTTTTTACTCCCCCACTTAGACCATCCACAATGTTGCGAATTTGTAGCGAAAATGTTATAATTTCACTCATAGTGGCATCAATTAAATGCCAAATATAGCATATATGGCATTTTGGTATATCAATTTACTCTATTCTTCGAGAATTTGAACTGGGATGAGTTGAAGAGAGGGAGACTCTGAGGATCGGTTCCAACTTAGTGCATCAATCACTCAAAATTTCTTGTTTACATCGCAAATATCTTCACATTTTGTGCAAAGTTTCAGGTGTGTTTGAGTTATATCTTTCAATAATGGGTATTAATTAGTGTTTTTGTCTGTAGTGAAATAGATTTTAATGAAAAAATGATGAACCCTTTAGGGTTTGATGGGTTGTTGGTTTTTCAATTTCTTCATAAGAACCTCCTTAATGTAGCACTTGTTAAAGAAGAATACAACATGGAGGTTGTAGGCGATGCGAAGGAAGAAAAAAGATGTGAAAGAGACGAAGTAATCTTGAGCAGGCTTGAAAGAAAGGAAAAGATGGGTTCTTTGTAATAGAGTTTTGTTTTATAAACTTAATAACAATAATTGTCTAACAAGTTCGAGCCTATATGGGAAAAAAGTAGAGTTCTAAAAGAAGTAGGAAAACTAAAACAGGAAACAAAAGACTTGTGAATGAAGTTATAATGTTCTAGAAAGAAAGAAAGAAAGAAAGAATGTAGAGATGTTCTACATCAGTCCCCCCTCTTGAAAACAACTTGGCCTCAAGTTGATCAACCTAAATCATTCTCCCCATGGAACGTAAAAATTTCCTGCACATTAAATATGTTAGATATGTTCCAGTTTGTAGGAAGATCCACCACATAAGTATTGTCACTTATTCTCTTCAAAATCTTGAACGGACCATATTTCTTCTTTTTGGTTTTGTTGTATGTACCAGTTGGAAAACGTTATTTTCGAAGATGTATCATGACAAGTTCTCCTTCTTCAAAAGTCTTAAACCTTCTGTGTTGATCAGCTACTGTCTTGTATTTAGCATTAGAGTCTTCTAGTTCAGTTCGCACTTATTTATGAAGCTGAGAAGCTTTGTCGACCAGTTGATCAGCTTTCACATGAGACTGTGAAAGTTTCGGCAGTACTACTAAATCCAGAATATGATTCGGAACCTTGGAGTATACAATTGCAGATGGAGACTTACCAGTAGAACGATTCATCGAAGTATTAAATGCAAACTCCATATGAGGAAGAAAAGTTTCCCATTGTTTCTCGTTAGAATCAAAAAAAATTGCACGTATCAAATTCCCTAAAGATTTGTTGACAACTTCAGTTTGTCCATCAGTTTGTGGATGTGCTGTAGTACTGTATTATAACCTAGTTGCCAATCTCTTCCATAAAGATTTCCAAAAATAGCTGAGAAATTTTTTATCACGATCTGAAGTGATAGACTTAGGCACTCCATGCAAACGTATTATCTCCTTGAAGAATAAATAAGCCACATTGGAAGCATCAGTAGTCTTCTTACAGGCAACAAAATGTGCCATTTTTGAATATCTATCAACAACTACCATAACTGAATCATTGCCTTTAATTGTTCTTGGTAATCCAAGTATAAAATTCATAATCACATCGACCCAGAGATCTTCAGGCACTGGTAATGGAGTACATAAACCAGTGTTTTGAATGGTACCTTTGGAGCGTTGGCACACCATGCATTTCTGAACAAATTTCTGCACATCTCTTTTTAAAGAAGGCCAAAAATATCGTTCTTATACTAAGGCAATTGTCTTATCTCGACCAAAATGACCACCAAGTCCACTGCCATGAAGTTCATGAATTAAATGAAGTCGTAAAGAACCTTGTGGAATACAAAGACATATTCCTACATTGCTCCCAAGTTGTCTTAAAATCTTCATAATCAACGTACAAGTCTTTGATGTAATCAAAAGCTATACTCTCACTGTGAAGAGTGGCCAAAAGGTAAGCACGCCTACTCAAAGCATCAGCCACTTGGTTCAATTTACCACTCTTGTGTTTAATATAGAAAGTACTGATTTATGGTAGATAACCATCTGTCATGCATTCTATTTACCTTAGCTGATGTCTGCAAAAATTTCAAAGCTTGATTGTCAGTATTGACAATAAACTCACTATGCGCCAAATAAGGATGCCAGTGTTTTGAAGCTTGAACAAGAGCATATAATTCAAGCTCATAATGAAAATGAGGGGGTATAACAACCACACCCAACAATTCGTTTTGCAATATGAGGGGACTTAATCCAATATATTTTCTAGAGAATCAATTAGACAGTCAGACTCAATCTAGATTAAAGTATATCTAAGAGTTTAATATCTCTGACTCTTAATTCAATCCGCAATCAGTAAATAGAAATCTGCGAGCCCGATTGAATATAAGAGGAGTTACTTGAATGGTACCAAAGACCAATGTTCAATTGTCAATTAATGCAAATCAACAACCAAAGGTTGGATATTCTAATTGATTGATCTTAACGCACAACCTTTGATATTTAAATTATATAAAAAAATATAATGCGGAAAAGAAATAACACAGACACCAGAATTTTGTTAACGAGGAAACCGCAAATGCATAAAAACCCCGGGACCTCCAGATTGAACACCACACTGTATTAAGCCGCAACAGACACTAGCCTACAACCAATTAACTTCGGTCTGGACTGTAGTTGAACCCTAATCAATCTCACACTGATTCAAGGTACAGCTGCGCTCCTTACGTCTCTGATCCCAGCAGGATACTACGCACTTGATTTCCTTAGCTGATCTCACCCACAACTAAGAGTTGCTACGACCCAAAGTCGAACACTTGATAGACAAATCTGTCTCACACAGAAAAGTCTATAGGATTGAATAAATTTGTCTCCCACAGAAATACCCAAGAGTTTTTGTTCTGTCTTTTGATAAATCAAGGTGAACAAGAACCAATTGATAAACCGGACTTATATTCCCGAAGAACAGCCTAGTATTATCAATAACCTCACAATAAACTTAATCGAATAGGGAAACATACAGGGTCTCAAGAAGAAACCTAAGGTTAAAGGAAAATCGACTCTAGTTATGCAACTAGTAACACACAGGAGGTGTGGGAATTAGGTTTCCCAGTTGCTAGAGTTCTCCTTTATATAGTTTTCAAATCAGGGTTTGCAAACTTAGTAGAAATTTTCGGTTCAAAAACTTCTGCTAGTATGCGTACGGATACGCATACTTAAGGTGACTAGTTAAGAGTTTTGACAAAACCAAATTCAGCAGCAATTATCGATTCGAGAACTTCCGCCAGTATGCGTACGGGTTCGCATACTTAACCTGTCTCCTTCACCAACTTCATATACACACATATGCATACTCTTGGCTCCCGGTTTATGGACTTACATACTAATGTGCGAACACACTATATATGCTTATATGCAAAGATGGTTACATCATCAACTCTTTAAATCAATCATAGAAACATTCTTCTATAATGACAATAGTCGTTTTCACACATTATTAGCATCAAAGCAATTTTCAAGATATTGAAATAATCATTGTCGAACCATTCCAAGCCTACATCAAATGATTGTATCACACAAACCATGTAAGATGTTACTCGACAATTTTCTCATGATATAAGATGACCTTGGTCAAAGCGAAAGCTTACCAACACATATTTCGAGATATACTCAGCTCGAAATTTCAAATGTGTATAATGAAAACTATATCGTAACACGACTTATGTCTCAATATAGGAGATAGTAGAAATAGACTTTCCAAGTGATAGATAAGTTCAAGTTTCTACATACCTTTTGTCGAAGAAGTTCCACAAGCTCCCCTTAGTAGTTTTTCGTCTTCAAGAGATGAACGTCGAGAGATTTAAGCTCAACTACACTATCTATGTCCTAGTCCGAGACATCTACAAATAGGCTAGAAATAAAGACTTATAGTTTTGATCATTAACATTGATGCGAATCGCACTTGAGTTATCACAAAAGACATTTATTATTCCAGAATCAATTCCATAATCAGTAAGTATTTGTTTCATCCATAGAAGTTGAGTACAACATGACCCAGCAGCAATGTATTCTGCTTCACATGTTGAAAGAGATTGTGAATTTTGTTTCTTGCTATGCTAAGCTACACGATTCATTCCTACATAGTAGAATCCTCCTGATGTACTCTTTCTGTCTTCCACACATCCTGCCCAATCGACATCTTAATAGGAAGTAAGATCAGTGTTAGTATCAAAAGTGTAAGAAAGACTATACCCGGCAGTGTGACTGATGTAACGTATGATCCTCTTTGTGGCAACAAGATGAGACTCCTTTGGATTTGCCTGAAACCTAGCACAACAACCAACACTAAAAGAAATATCAGGTCTTATAGTAGTGAGATACAAAAAAATTCCAATAATAGATCGATAAAGTTTTTGATCCACATTTACACCTTTCTCATCTCTATGTAGTTTACCCGTGGTAGGCATAGGAGTGAGTTTTGGAGTTGACTTATCAAGACCAAATCTTGAGACAAGATTTTTTGCATATTTTTCTTGAGTTAAGTAAATTCCGTCCTTGTGTTGTTGAATTTGTAAACCCAAAAAGAATTTTAATTCACCAACATTGCTCATCTCAAACTCCTTAGCAAGGGAGACTTGAAAATCTTTTGAAAGTCTCTCCGATGTTGATCCATAGATGATATCATCTACATACACTTGAGCAATAACCACATCTTTTCCACTTCATTTGGTAAACAAAGTTTTGTCAGCTCCACCTCTTGAAAAACCTTTCCTAAGAAGAGAAGTGGTAAGTTTTTCAAACCAGACACGAGGTGCTTGTTTTAACCCGTATAATGCCTTATTGAGTTTAAGGACATGATCAGGGAAATCAGGGTTTTCAAACCCTTTAGGTTGAGTGACATAGACCTCTTCCTTTAAGTTTCCATTTAGGAAGGCGGATTTAATGTCCATCTGAAACAGCTTAACCTTAAGAAAACAAGCATGAGCTAATAACAAACGAATGGACTCAAGACATGCCACAGGAGCAAATGTTTCATCAAAATCGATTCCTTCAATCTGTGAATAACCCTGAGCGACAAGTCTAGCTTTGTTTCTGACAATGGTGCCAAATTCATCAGACTTGTTCTTGAATATCCATTTAGTACCAACAATATTTATATTAGGGGGACAAGGTACAAGTTTCCATACGTCTTGTCTTTCAAATTGATTTAACTCTTCATGCATTGCTTCACCCGAAAGGGATCACTAAGAGCTTCATCAATGTTTCTAGGTTCTACTTGCGACATATAACATCCAAAATTGCAAATATTTTGAAGTTGACCTCTCGTCTTAGCAGTAGAGTCCTTGCCACCAATAATATTGTTAGTATCATGATTCCTTTGAACCTAAAGGTGTCGTGTGGAGACACTCTCTTGTCCAAGAGGAACAACCTGACTAGAATTTTTCTCCTCATCACTAGAGATATCAGGATCAACAACCGTTGGAACAACTTCTTCTGATTCTGACGTTTCTTTGACATTCTCAATTGTCTCCGTAGGAGGCAATTCAGTAGGAGAGTCATCATGATGAAAGTTACTTAGATCATCAATGATAACATTATATGATTCCATCATAACTTGGGTTATGAGATTAAAGACTCGGAAACCACGACTGTCAGATGCATAGCCGAGAAAAATTCCCTCATCGCTTTTTGAATCAAACTTCCCTTTGTGTTCTCGATCCTTTAGAATATAGCACTTATTGCCGAACACTCTGAGATAGTGTAAGTTGGGTTTCCTACCGTACCACACCTCATAGGGAGTGTTTAAAGTATTTGACCGTAAGTAAACAAGATTGATCAAATAGCAAGATGTAAAAACAGCCTCACCCAAAAACCTTAATGGTAGGTTTTTGTTATGGAGCATTACCCTGGCCATTTCCTGAATATTTCTATTCTTCCTTTCTGCAACTCCATTTGATTACGGAGTGATATGTGGTGAGTATTGTTGAATAATTCCCAGAGAGTCACAATATTCAAATACCTTGGTGTCTTTGAATTATGTGCCACGATCACTTCTAATTTTCTTTAGTTTGCGACCTTGCTCATTCTGGATTCTATTAACAATAATCTTGAACTCACTGAGAGTTTCATTCTTGTGAGCCAAGAATGCCACCCAGGTGAATCTAGTGTAATCATCTACTATAACCAAAGCATACTTCTTCCCAGCCACTTTAGATTGTTGAATTGGGCCAAAAATATCCATATGAATTAAATCAAGTGGAGCTTTGGTGAGAATACTTCGGGATGACTTGTCTGGAACTTTCGTTTGTTTACCCTTTTGACATGCACCACATACACCTTCAACCTTAGCGTTGATTTTGGGAACGCCTCTAACAAGTTCTTTATTAATGATCTTAGTTAGAAGACGATAATTGATGGGACCAAAACGTTCATGCCAAAGGTGTGTAGATTCAACCTTAGTCAAATTGCAACAGTTACTGAAATGAGTATCTAGAAGATAACAGTTATTTTTTCCACATGATCCTTGAAAAATCACTTTTCCGGATTTGTCGACAATGTCACATCCTTTATCATTGAAGACAACCTTATGGCCCTTGTCACAGATTTGACTTATAGAAAGAAGATTAGCAGTCATACCTTTAACATATACGACATCATGAATTTCAAGAACGCCAGGTAATTTGATCGTCCATTTCTTGCTTATGTAACAACAGCTTCCATCTCCAAAAGTTACGGGTCCACCATCAAAATCGCTTGAGTTGATGAACCATGAGAGATCTCCAGTCATGTGCCTGCTACATCCACTATCAAGGAACCATTAAAAGGGTGATGTTGACTTTAGAGAAAAAGATCCCATACTAGCACTACTAACCATTTTGGGCTTTCTTGTTAGTATTGAATGTCTTTTAAGAGATGACACAAGTTGAATAGTTTATTATGAAAATCACTAGCAACCTTTAGTCTTCTCTTGAAGGACAAACACACATGTTGAAAGTGATTGTGAGAACCACAAAACAAACATGTGCCAACATCATTAACCTTGTTCGAAGAGTTCTGAGCGCTGTCATATTTCACAAAGCCTAGACCTTGTTTATCACTTGAAATACGACAATTCTTCAAGGAAGAATTAAAGTTGTTATTTAAAATCCTTGAAAAAGTCTTTATGGAATTCAAATCCTTAAGCTTTGCAAATTCTGCAGCAAGATCAGAATTGATCTGGATTTGTTTATCTAACTTTTTCTGGAGCTCAACAACATCTTCAGAGTAATCTTGAGTAATAAGTTTTTTCATATAACCTTCGCAATGAGAATTGTCAACTTCTTTCATCCATCGAAATTTTTCGAGACACAAGAACTTGATAAGTTTTTTAAAATCAGGATTCTCAACCTTTTCGATGGTTTCTAGAACACACTCGATGTTGAGTTTATCCATTTCTGGTGAAGTGTTTTTAGAGATGATATTTTCCTTCATCGGATAGCTACAAACACAGACTTATAAGGTCTTTAATGTGTTTGCCTGCTCTGATACCAATTGAAAGTGCGGGGGTCTAACAACCACACCCAACAATTCGTTTGGCAATCTGAGAGGACTTACTCCAATACAATTTCTATAGAATCAACTAGACAGTCAGACTCAATATAGATTAAAGTACTAAGAGTTTAATATCTCTAACTCTTAATTCAATCCGCAATCAGCAAATAGAAATCTGCGAGCCCTATTGAATGTAAGAAGAGTTTTGAACGGTACCAAAGACCAATGTTCAAGTGTCAATCAATGCAAATCAACAACCAAAGGTTGGATATTCTAATTGATTGATATTAACGCACAACCTGTGATATTTCAATTATATAACAAAATATAATGCGGAAAAAAAATAACACGGACACCAGAATTTTTTTAACGAGGAAACTGTAAATGCAGAAAACCCCGGGACCTAGTCCAGATTGAACACCACACTGTACTAATCCGCTACAGACACTAGCCTACTACCAATTAACTTCGGACTGGATTGTAGTTGAACCCTAATCAATATCACACTGATTCAAGGTACATTTGCGCTTCTTACGTCTCTGATCCCACCAGGATGCTACGCACTTGATTCCCTTAGCTGATCTCACCCACAACTAAGTGTTGCTACGACCCAAAATCGAAGATTTGATAGACAAATCTGTCTCATACAAAAAAGTCTATAGGATTGAATAAATCTGTCTCCCACAGAACTACCCAAGAGTTTTTGTTCCGTCTTTTGATAAATCAAGGTGAACAGGAACCAATTGGTAAACCAGACTTATATTCCCGAAGAACAACCTAGTATTATCAATCACCTCACAATAAACTTAATCGAATAACGAAACAAGTTATTGTGGAATCACAAACGATGAGACAATGTTTGTTTGTGATTACTTTTCTATCTTGCCTATCAGAGATATAAAATCTCTAGCCAATTATTTCAATTGCACTCTACAGGACAGGAACAACAAGATTAGATCACGCAACTACAAAGAGAATAGTTGGGTCTGGCTTCACAATCCCAATGAAGTCTTCAAGTCGTTAACCTACAGGGTCTCGAGAAGAAACCTAAGGTTAAAGGAGAATCGACTCTAGTTATGCAACTAGTAACACACAGGAGGTGTGGAAATTAGGTTTCCCAATTGCTAGAGTTCTCCTTTATATAGTTTTCAAATTAGGTTTTGCAATCCAAGTTACCTTGGTAACAAAGTATTCAATATTCACCGTTAGATGAAAAACCTGATTCAACCAAGCTAATATCTTTCAACTGTTAGATCGAACTTAGCTTGTTACATACAAATGAAATGTGCCCTCATTTAGGTTTATGTAACCGTACCTAAACGTGTACACCATGTTGGTTCACAAATAGTTAACCGAGGTTACCCATATGATTACTTTCATATCAACCTTGTTCATCTTAACCATAACTAGTTCAAATGACTCAAATGAAACTAGTTCAAATGACTCAAATGAAACTAGTTAAGAGTTGTTCAATTGTTTAGAAAACACAATTGAAATCAAATCGGTTTGATTCACTTGAGTCAATCATGAACATTATAGCCACGGTTTGCAAAGATTGCATTCCTTATGATTTAAATGTTTAAGTCCATGAACTGACCGATTTGACAAAGTAACCATCTTAAGTATGCGTACGGGTATGCGTACTTAAGAAACCAGTTTTTGAGTTTGTTAAGTTTCCAAACTCCGCAGAAATTTTCGGTTCAAAAACTTCCGCCAGTATGCGTACGGGTACGCTTACTTAAGGTGACTAGTTAAGAGTTTTGCCAAAACCAAACTCAGCAGAAATTCTCGGTTCGAGAACTTCCGCCAGTATGCATAGGGTACGCATACTTAACCTATCTCCTTCACCAATTTCGTATACACACATATGCATACTCTTGGCTCCCGGTTTATGGACTTATACACTAATGTGCGAACACACTATATATGCTTATATCCAAAGATGGTTACATCATCAAATCTTTATTTCAATCATTGAAACATTCTTTTATAATGATAATAGTCGTTGTCACACACTATTAGCATCAAATCAATTTTCAAGATATTGAAATAATCATTGTCGAAACATTCCAAGCCTAGATCAAATGATTGTATCACACAAACCATGTAAGATGTTACTCGGAAATTTTCTCATGCTATAAGATGAACTTGGTCGAAGCGAAATCTTACCAACACATATTTCGAGAAATATGTAGGCGAGATATACTCAGCTCGAAATCTCAAATATGTACAAAGAAAACTATATCGTAACACGACTTATGTCTCAATATAAGATATAGTATAAATAAAATTTCCAAATGATAGATAAGTTCAAGTCTCCGCATACCTTTTGTCGAAGAAGTTCCACAATCTCCCCTTATTAGTTTTTCGTCTTCAAGAGATGAACGTCGAGAGATTTAAGCTCAACTACACTATCTATGTCCTAGTCTGAGTCATCTACAAATAGGCTAGAAATCAAGACTTATAGTTTTGATAACTAACATTGACAAACATGCTTGAGATAGCAACGCATGTGAGTTTGATCGAGCAATGCTCTAACATATAAGTTGACCACTTTTTTTTAGCTTCAGAATTCTTCTCACTATGAAAAGCAACCGGATGCCCAATTTGAGATAATACAGCTCCAATCCCAACAATAGATGCATCACAATCAATTTCAAAAGGTTTAGTAAAGTATGGCATTGCAAGAACTGGTGCACTACATAAATTTTCCTTAAGAAGATTAAAATTCTTATTTGCTTCTTCAGTCCAAAGAAATTTTTCTTGTTTCAAACAATCAATTACTCCAGCAGCAATAGAACTAAAGTTGCGAATAAAGCGCCTATAGAAAGATGACAAGCCATGAAAACTTCTAAAATCTTTAATACTTGTTGGAGTAGGCCACTCAGATATGGCTTTAATCTTTGAGTCATCCACTGATATTCCTTGATCAGAAATAACATAACCCAAAAAAGTGACGGACATTGTTAAGAATGTACACTTTTTAAGGTTCACATAGAGTGCGTTATCAGCAAGAGCTTGAAACACTTGAGAAAGATGTTCCTCTTCATTACGATTGTAAATCAAAATATCATCAAAATATACAATGATGAATTTACCAAGGAAAGGTTGCACTACCTGATTCATCAATCTCATGAAAGTTCCGGGTGCATTTAATAATCCAAAAGGCATACCCAACCACTCATATAATTCTTCACGAGTTTTGAAAGCTTTCTTCCACTCGTCTCCAATTCTAATGCAAAACTGATGATGACCACTGCGAAGATCAATATTAGAAAACACCTTAGACCCAACAAGCATATCAATAAGATCATCCAATCTTGGTATAAGAAATTTATAGGGAATAGTGATTTTGTTGAGAGCTCTACAGTCAATACACATTCTCCAACCTCCATATTTCTTGTCAACAAGAAAAGTTGTACTAGCACAAGGACTCTTGCTCAATCTTATTAAACCTTTTTCTAATAAATCATTTACCTGCCCCTGTGGAATCTCATGTTCTTTAGGACTCGATCCGTAATGAGCATGATTTGGAAGAGATGCACCAGGAATGAAATCAATTTGATGTTGTAAATCTCTCAAAGGTGGTAAAGACTTTGGAAGTTCATCAGGAAATATGACATGAAATTGATTGATCAAAGGTTGTACCTTTTCTGGAATGACTATCATTGGCTTAGAATCTTCATGTGAATTAAGAGTATGTACTTGTAGTTGTTTCACAATGCTAGCTACTAATGCACTTGTCTTGCCATCATTATGCTCCTTGTAAACGGTTATAGATTTAGAAGGAACTAAAATTTTCTTCTTGCGATCCTTGAAAAATGTATAAGTATTCTCAAAACAATTTTGAACTGCACACATATCATACTGCCAAGGCCTTCCAAGTAGTAAATCTGCAGCAATCATATTTATAACATCACATAAAATTGAATCTTGATAACCCGTAAGTGCAAACTCAACAAGACATTGGTGAGTAATCTTTTGAGAAGAAAAAATATTGACCCATCCAACAGAATAAGGATGAGAATGTGGAATAACTGGTAATCCCAGTTTCTGAACTACCTCAGTAGAAATATAGTTATCCATGCTTTCACTATCCATGATTAGATCACATCTAACTCCCTTAATTAAACATCTTGTTCTGAAAATAATGTTTCTCTGCTAAAAACAAGGTTGAGAAAGTAATAAAGGTCGAATCATACCCATAAAATGTTCATTGTACAACTCTTCTACAACTTCTTCATTTTCTTCTTCATCCTCAGACTTCTCTAAGATATTAGTATCATCATTAATCAAACCACTATACTTATGTTAACCTTTTTGTACTTCATGCACTAATCCATGGACTCTACGGCACTCAACATAAGTATGTCAAGGTAATTGGAATTTGTTACACTCCTCTCCCCTAAACTTTGCATACGGATTATGTGTTTTTGGTAAAGTTGGAAAAGAAGTTTGGTATTTTGAGGAAAAACGAGTATTTTGGTTGTAACTTGGACGAGAAGAAACTTGTTGTTGCTGCACGGACTGAATTTCAGTTGGAGTAGAAAGAAAAGGTGGATTATTCTTTTGGTAGTGGATGTTGAGAATGAGTAAAGTTGGGTGTTTGATATTGTTGTTTAGAAGAAGAGTAATGTATACTGTCTTCTTGAACATATGATTTCTCATAATAGTTATTAACTGAAGAATAGGGTTTGGAAATACCTTAGAATTGATTATACTGTCTAGCTGGAGTCCTTTGAGAAAGTAAAACACGACGTTCTGTTTTAATGGCTTGTTGTATAGCTTCAACTATCGTAAAAACTGACTAAGTCATCCCTTCCTGAATTAGACTATTCGATCCTTCAATAAATCTATCCACAAGTTTTTCCTCGGTTTCATTGATTTCATTACGTGCAATTAGGTTATAGAAATCAGATACATATTCCTCCACCAACCTTGTACCTTGCTGACAAGTCTGAAGTTTTACAAATAGTTGTTGCCTGTAATCACTAGGCAGAAACTTATCTCTTCAAAGATCACTCATTATTTTCCATGTTCGTATTAGTGGTTTTCCATAGTTCCTACGATCTTCACAAAGTTTATTCCACCAAGCAGCAGCACCTCCCTTTAGCTTGTAGGCTACAAACTTAACCTTAGAACGTTCAGGTACTTCCATGAATTCAAAAAAAGCTTCAACTTCATAAAACCAATCTGGTAATTCTTCTATCATCTTCCACTGAAAGTTGAAATATCAACTTTTAGCTTGTATTTAGGTAAAGATCCATAAGAATTTTGAGTTAATTGAAGGCGTTTTTCTTCTGTCCAGTTCTTATCTAAATTATCTTCAGCTTCATCCTCCTCACTACTGCTAAATTGAGGACTTGCAAACTTCTTGTAAGACTGACAGATGTATCTTTCATATTGTTTAGTCATGTTAAACTGTTTTTTAACATATTCTGGAGTATGAGTATTATGGATAAAGTTATGCTTCTTCCAATTCTTCAAAATATATATGGATCTTGCATGCTTTCCTTCTCCCTGCGATTTGTTTTCAACATCAGATTTGTTTTCAATATCAGAGTTTTCTTCACCGCCAGAATTTTCTTTAACTTGAATCTTCTTCATATTTTTTTGTATATGTTGTAGGATGCTCTGTATACTTGCGACATTCTTATCCAACTTCTCTGCGGCCTTTGTAAACTCATCTCTAGTAACGTGGTCTCCCATAGAAAACTAAAACCAAAGACCTTTTTTTTTGTTTTTTTATTAGGGTTGGAAAAAAAATTGCGGAAGCAGTTTTAAGGATCTGTTTTGAGATAAGAATCTCAAATCGCTGGCTCAATGCCACTTAATGTAGCACTTGTTAAAGAAGAATACAACACGGAGGTTGTAGGGGATGCGAAGGAAATCTTGAGCAGGCTTGAAAGAAAGGAAAAGATAGGTTCTCTGTAATAGAGTTTTGTTTTATAAACTTAATAATAATAATTGTCTAACAAGTTCGAGCCTATTTATATAGGCAAAAAGTAGAGTTCTAAAAGAAGTAGGAAAACTAAAACAGGAAACAAAAGACTTGCGATTTAAGTTATCTATTGTTCTAAAGAGAAAGAAAGAAAGAACGTAGAGATGTTCTACGTCACTCATTCAATTAATCTTATTGATGATTTAAACGAAGTTAGAAATGCTGCTTGGAGATTTTCCATCATTGGAAGGTTGGATCTTCTTCGTATTATGCATCACTTATTCTAAATTATCAATGGAAGTTAGTTGGTTCATGTCAACTGATTCCATTAGGAAAGGTTTTTTTTTTTAAAATTAGGTTATCAAATCAAGAATATGAGTTATATATAAGGTCAAGCAAATGGGAAGTTCATGATCAAATTTTAAGAATCATAAATCGGGTACCAAATTTCAGGCCAGAGAATCAGCGTACTTCTTCAGCAATGATTTGGGTTCAATTTCCAGGACTGAATTTGGAATATTGGGATGAGAAAACATTATTCAGTATCAGTAAAGCAATAAGAAATCCTGTGAAAGTAGATGAAGCTACACAGAAATATGAAAGTGGCCTCTCAGCTAAGGTTCTTATTGATATAGATTTGGCTAAGAAGATCCCCAACAAGCTATATGGTGGTTTTTCTCAAGGTATAATTCTAAATAATTTACCTAAGTTTTGTAGTAATTGCAAAATTATTGGTCATCTTCAAACTGAGTGTAGATCAAAGAATGTGCAAAACATTTAATCTACTGTTGAACAAGATGTGGAAATTTCAAAAGGAAAAATGGTTGAAAAATCTGTTAAACCAGTTATGGAGCTATTTGATATACGTCAAACTCCAGTTACACAATTCATCAAAGCAAGGAGGTTATTCAAAGTTCCAAAGTGAAATACCAGTTTCAACAGGAATGTTTGGTTCATTAGAAAATGCTACTGAAGATTTTATTGAGCATGCTATTATAAATGAAGTGGAATAATTGGAGCATTTGGATACTGCTAAAGTACTCCAAATTTTAGAGGAAAATGCAGTTGATAAAAGTATTGTTAAATATGTGAATGGAAAGGATGAAAGTGTATCATATGAAAGAGTTTCAGTAACATCTTGGTCAAGAGTAGTTCAAAAACCTTCACCAACAAAAGAAAGTTCCTTTACAAGTAATACAAACATCACATGATAAAGCTGAACTAGATGTAACTACTGCTCAATCTCCAATTAAATACAACTTTAGGAAAAATCCAGGGAAATGAGGTACTAAAGGCCTCCAATCCAAGCAATGAAAATCCTCTTTTGGAATTTAAGGGGCCTTGGAGGACTTAGGGCTAAGAATAAATTAAGGTCTCTAATTAATCAATATAATTCGTCTTTAATCTGGGTAACTGAACCCAAATTAGTGTGTAATTCTTCCTTTTGCAATAAGTTGAATTTACCAGGGATGCAGAGTATGGTAATTCACAATTCTGTTTCAAATGGAAAGGGCAACATTGGTGGTTCTGGAATAAATTTCTTCCTTCTCCTACTGTTTTTTTTAATGTCAAGTCAGTTGAGAACAATCAATATTGGTGGTATTCTAATTTCAGGAGTTCATGCTCATGTTGGTGTAATTCAAAGGTGATTTTTGTGGTCTGAAATGGAGATGTTGAGTGACATGAAACTACCATGGATGGCTGTAGGTGATTTCAATGCACTACTTATCATGAAGAAAAAAGGGTGGTAGAGCTCCTAATAGAATATCAATGATGAATTTTAATACTTCTCTTGATAATTGTGAACTTTTGAATGCTCCAAAAACAGGACTACAATATACATGGTCTAATAACCAGCATGGTAATAAGAGAATAATGTGCACTTTCTCAATTGTGGCTTCAAAAATATGAAGATTTGGGGTATAGAGTGAGACTAAGAGTAGCTTCTGATCATGCTCCTCTCCTTGGTGGGTGTGCTAGTATACCTAAACCTAAGAATGCTCCTCAAAAGTTTCAAAAAATGTGGTTTTCTCATCCTAATTTTATGTAAGTGGTTCAAAAATGTTGGTCTGGGAAGTTAGATGATGATCCAGCTTTTGTTTTTCAAAAAAAATTAAAGAAATTGAAGAATATTCTAAGAGAATGGAACTGGAAAGTGTTTGGTGATGTGCAAGTTAAAATTAAAGAAGCAGAAGTTAAAGTTCAATAAGCAATGACAAAGTCTGACAGTAATCTTTTTGATACTGAGGAATTGAATGAATTAGTAGAAGTTGAAAATATTTACAATTCTAGAGAAGTTCAATTAAGCACTATGCTGAAGCAGAAATCTAAAATAAAATGGATTAAGGAGGATGCTGCCAATACTAATTTCTTTCATACCAATTTAAAAATTAGACAAGAAAGTAATTTCATTAGTGAGCTGGAAGATACCAATGTTGATATAATCTCACATCAAAAGAAAATAGCAGAAGTGTTGGTTAATTATTTTGAGAAGAAATTTGAATTCAAAGAAGTTGAACAAGTTGATTCATTATTAGAAGATATTCCAGGTTTTATTAATGAGGAAGATCAAAAGATGTTAGATGTACTATCAAATGAGGAAGAAATTAAAACTATAATTTTTAGCATGGATCCTGATAGTTCTCTAGGTCCAGATGGCTTCTCAGGGTGTTTCCACAGAGCATGTTGGCATATAATTCATGAAGATGTTGTAAGAGTTGTTCAATTTTGTTGAAGGAGGAAATTTATACCAAAAGTTCTCAACTCAAATTTCTTAGTGTTACTTTCAAATATTAAAGGAGATAAATATCCAAATCACTTTAGGCAAATTGGTCTAAGTAATGTGAGTTTCAATATTACCTCCACAAGAATGGGAACTCTAATGTCAAAGTTTATTTCTCCACAACAAGTATCTCACATAAAAGGAAGATGTATTCAAGAGAAGATTATGTTGGATTCAGAAATGGTAAATGAGATGAATAAGAAGAGAAGATGTGGTAATGTAGGACTAAAAATGGATATCTCACAGGCTTATGATTCTGTGAGTTGGAGTTTTCCTTTTCAAGTTTTACAAAAATATGGTGTCTCAGAAGATTGGTGTTATTGGTTACATATTCTATTCAAATCTGCTAAAATCTCAGTAACGATTAATGTTAGAGCACTGCTCGGTCGAACTCGCAAGGGTTGCTATCTCAAGCTTGTTTATGAAGTTTAGTTGTCGAAACTCTAAGTCTTGATTTCTACTCTACTTATAGCTATGTCTCTGATTTGGATAGAATGTGTAGTTGAGATTTAGACTTCACGGCGTTCATCGATTGAAGACGAAGAGCTACTAAGGGGAGCTTGTGGAACTTCATCAATAGAAGGTAGGTGGAGACTTGAACACATCTATCACTCAGGAGTCTATTCTATTCTATCTCATATTGAGACAAAAGTCGTATAGCTATATAAACTTTACATTATACACATTTGATATTTCGAGCGGAGTTTAACTCGCTTATATATTTCTCAAAATATGTGTTGGAAAGCTTCTTGCCTTAAACACGTTCATTACTATTCTTGACGAAAGTCAAAAGATGATCATGTGAAAATCACCTGGTAACATCTTACATGATTTGTGTGAGACAGTCGTTTGATGTAGGCGCGAATGTTTCGTATTTATCATTCGATCACTTAAAAATTGCTTATAAGCTAATAGTTTGTGTGAGACAACTATTGTCGTCTTCTGATAATGTTTCAATGATTGAAATGGGAGTTAAGAGCTAAAACCCATGTCTGGATACATTACGGTTTGTGTACTTAGTGTACGAACTGTTTTGACGGAATTCATGAACGGAAGTTTGCATACCCGTTCACAAACTTGTTCAACTGTTTAAGTCAGGGTACTTAAGTTTTCATACCCATTCGCAAACTGATTTAACTGTTGAAATCCGGGAACCAAGTTTGTGTACCCGTTTGCAAACGGTTTTAACTGAGTTCGGTCCGGAGCTAAAGTTTGTGTACCCGTTTGAAAACTGTCGTCTTGTGACCAATGTCCGGAACTTAAGTTCGCGTACCCGTTTGCAAACTTAATTGGTTCAAGTTCTTAAATCAGTTAAGTATGATTTCATACTCATGAAAAAATAAATTTATAAATTAAGGAATGCAAACTTTGCAAACCGTGGCTAAAATGTTCATGAACGGATTCTTTTAAATCAATCCGGTTTTGCTTCAATTGTGTCTTGTATACTTCTATGAGAATATAAACAATTGAACAACTCTATGACTAACACAATTAGATTCATTTGATTATCAATTGATCTAGAAGTGTTAAGATGAACAAGGTTAAGAGAAAAGTGTTCATATGGCTAACTTCGGTTAAATGTTATTGAGCCAACTCAATATACACGTTTAGATACGGTTACTTATATCTAAATGAAGGTATTTTTCATTTGTGTGTAACAATCTAAAGACCATCTAACGATTGAAAGATATTATCTTGAATCTTAAATAAGGTTTCATTTAACGATGAATATTGATTGCTTTGCTCCAAAGTTATCAAAACCTAATTTGAAAAATATATAAGGGAAAACTGTATAAACTGAAAAATCTAATCCCCACACCTACTGTGTGATACTAGTTGTGACTAGAGTCGGTTCTCCTTTAACCTAGGTTTTTCCTAAAACTATTATAGGTTAACGACTTAAAGACTTCATTGGGATTCTGAAGCCAGGCCCAACTATTTTCTCTGCAGTTGCGTGTTCTGATCTTACTTTGATGTACTATCATATTGAGTACTATCTTCTCTAATATTTGCTCGATATTTATCTCCGATAGGTAAGATATAAAAATTAATCACAAAGCTCTTTGTCTCATTCTTTGTGATTCCACAATAACTTGTTATATTACCGTATAGTTAAGTTACTGTGAGGTGATTGATATTTCTAGGCTATTTTTCGAGAATATAAGACCGGATTATCAATTTGTTTCTTTTCACCTTGTATTATCAAAAGACGGAACAAAAATTTCGTAGGTATTTTTGTGGGAGACATATTTATCTACTCAAATAGACTTTTCTGTGTGAGACATATTTGTTTATCAAATCTTCGACTTTAGGTCGTAGCAACTCTTAGTTGTGGGTGAGATCAACTAAGGGAATCAAGTGCGTAAACTCATGCTGGGATTCAGAGGCGTAAGGAACGCGACTGTACCTTAATCAGTGTGAAATTGGTTAGGGCTAAACTACATTACAATCCGAAGTTAAATTGTAGTAGGCTAGAGTCTGTAGCGGCTTAATACAGTGTGGTGTTCAAATATGGACTAGGTCCCGGGATTTTTCTGCATTTGCGGTTTCCTCGTTAACAAAACTTCTGGTGTTTGTGTTATTTCTTTTCCGCATTATATTTTCTATATAATTGAAAATCACAGGTTTTGCGTAGTTAAATCAATTGGTAAATCCAACCTTTGGTTGTTGATTGAAATTGATTGACGCTTGGATATGGTCTTTGGTACCATTCAAGTTATTTCTCATATTGATCCGGCTCACAGATTTCTATCTGTTTGATTGCAGATTGATTTGAGAAATTGAGATATAACTCTTGGTTATATTTTCCTTGATTGAGTCTGACTGTCTAGTTGATCCTCTTGGAATTATATTGGAGTTAGTCCATACATATTTCTTAAACGAAATATTGGTTGTGGTTGTTAGACCCCCGCTTTTTCAATTGGTATCAGAGCAGGCAAACACGTTTAAGACCTCATAAGTCTGTGTTTATAGTAATCTGACTCTAAGGACAGAATCACTATCTCTATAAACGTACCACCAGTCTTCGATGGGTCGAATTACTTATGGTGAAAAACTGTTATGCGTGCCTTTCTCCAAGCATGTGATTTTCAATATTGGGTTCGCGTAGTTAATGACTATGATCCTCCGTTTGTTACAGAAGGCGTGTAAGTGTTCCAAAGGATATTGGTGCATATGATCCTGCCGAGATTCTCGCTGTAAAGAAAAATTCTTACGGATTAAATGCTATCGTTCATGCCATTACCCCAGATCTTTAGCACCATGTGACTACACTAAGTCTAAAGATGCTTGGGATATCTTAGAAATTGTATTCGAAGGAAATTCCTCTGAAAAAATCTAGGCTTCAAAACCTAAATTCTGATTGGGAAAACCTTTGTATGGCTGATGAAGATTCATTTGATGAGTTTAATCACAAATTTTCTGAAATTGTTAATGCATCTTTTGCATTGGGTAAGACTATTCCTGAAAAGGACATTGTGATGAAAATTTTCAGATCGTTGCCAGCAAGATACCATTCTAAGAAACATGTCATCGTTGAAGGAAATAACCTTGATACTCTTTTAAGAAACTCACTCATTGGAAAGTTAATAGTTCTTGATCATGATCAGAACACAGCCAGAACATTCGCGTTCAATGTTATGACTAACACAAGTACTCTTCCTAACTTGTCTTGGGATGATGAATGTTGTTCAAATCATATTGATCCTGACAGGTCATTGATTTTACAAAAGATCAAGGATATCGTGAGAAGAAGCAAAATATCTGAGGAATATTTCTCTCTCTGATGCTTCAGATGATTCAATACAAAGGAAACCAATTCAGTTGGTCAATCCGCATACTTCCGAAATTTGCACATAAATTTCAGCTTTCTCCGCAAAAACTTCTACTAACTCAAGTTCTGATTCAGAATGCGAGTCTGACACTGAGATTTTTTGAATTATTGGATAAAAATGAAGAAATTCACCAAGAAAAATCTTCAACTAAAAATGAAGTTGAAGAAACTTGAATCATCACTTCAGGTGAAAAATCTTGAGATTGACTGTCTTAATGATAAATTCACCAGAACCCTATATTTTTTAAAAAAGAAGAGATTAATACTCTTAAGTGTGACCTACAAAGGTTATCTGGAAGCTCTGGAAAGATTTCAGCAATGTTATTCAGTCAGAAGTCTTTTGGAAACACAAATGGTTTAGGGTTCAAAAGCAAGACTGTGAGCACAAATAATTCCTTTGTTCCGGCCGGTTCTGGAACTATGGGTGGTAAAAGTTGTGATAAACAAGAGTCAATCTGCAAAACGAAAATTCATCTTTGATGTGATTGTTTTGTGGAAATGAAAATCATGTTCAAAGTAAGTGTTGGAAATTCAAGAGGAACAACAAACGAATTTCCAAACTTCAGAATGACATGCAAAGGATGAATCTGATTTTGGATAATCAACAGGGAACTCTTGAAGACAAGAAGAAGTCTAAGAGAACCAGATTCGGACAAGGTAAGAAATCTATTTATGAAATAAACCTTGATAAGTCACCAGGTGACACAAGATGTGAGCATTCTGCTCACTCCATCACTATCTAATTATAGTGATGTTTGCATCCTCATTATTAACTTGAGAATATGAGGATTGCATCAAGGTTGTTTAAGTCTTGTATGTTTGTTATTTTCTTATCCTTGGAATTTTAAGATTATTTAAGTTAAGATTTCCAATTGAATATTTTCTTATCAAAAATAGATAATGGATCTTGAACCGTGAAGACTTTTTCAAAGTTCTTTTTAGGGTTTACTTATCTGGTACTCTATTTATATTCATTTGTGATCAAAATGCCCTTCACTCCTTTCTTTTTGAAAGATACAGTATCATGGCTCATGTAACTAGAGGTACCACAAAAAGGGATGCAGTAGAAGCAGTTAACGTGTATCTTTGTGAAGGAATCCATTCCTCAAGGAAGAAAAAGGAGAAATCTACAAATGATGAAAAAGGTTCTTCCTCTAACTGTTTTTTGTCTATTTGTCTAAATGATAATAACTTTAGGGCTATGGTGAAGGATTTCATCAGCAAAAGCAATGATTTAAAATCTCAAATCATGATCTCTTTGGAAAGGATAGATCACTATGAACAAATGTTATCTCTGAATTGAAAAGAGAACTTAGTGAGTTAACTGATATTTCCGAATATCTGGAGGAATTAAATGATCCCATAATCAATGAATTCTTCAATAATGAGAAGGAATTCTTAGTAGATGCCCTGAGAAAGCTCTACAATGTCTAGGAAACTTCTTATGAGAATTTATTCTTGTGTTTTAAGAAGGATAACAAGGGTTTGGAATAGTATATATTGTGATTACACATAGCTATTGCCAACGATTATCATCTTGCAATGTTTTTAGATTTATTTATTTAAATTCTAAGTTATTTGGAAGATGATTTTGCAGTATTAATCTTTATTGGTTTCATATATTGCAAATAATATTATGGGATATATGTGTTTGCGTCCGTGAACTATGATTATCCCATATATGTTAAAAGTTAAGTTTATTGTGTCATTATGCAAATATTGATGGACAATAGAATGAACTTTTGAATTATATGTCAAAGATTAAGTTTATGGTATTATTATGCAAATATTGATGAAAAATAGAATGAATCTTTGAATATTCCGCAGTATTGATCTTTCCCTGATCCACTTCTATGTGAAAGTACAATACGGCTCCTTAAGTTTTCTTATGTTGAGCATTTTCGATTAAATTAATCATTGAGGTTCCTTTGTGGTTAATTTAATTGAGTTTATTGAATACAAATTCATGTTTCATGTGATTTGTTAATGTCCAAAGAAATCCTTCTTTTCTTGCAAAAGTAAGGTCGCTCTTGTTGTTCTTTCGGGAATGACATTTTATGGGGGAGAGTTCTTAATTGAACTTGTGCTTAATTGCCAAATCTTTGTGGGGAGTGCGGCTGTGGAATATTGGAGGAGTTATCTTATATCTTTATAAATTCCTTGATGAATACACTAAGTTTCGACTATGTGAAATCATCGAAACAAAGTTGATATGTTCTCTTTTAGTCATGAAGTATCTCTTTGAGAATTTCATTATGATCCCGCTAGTTTTCATACCTTTGCCAATTTATATTGACAAAAAGGGGAGAATTATTTTGTAGTTCACACCACATATACATATGGTTTACGGATCATTATGTGGGGGTGGGTGGGGGGTGGGGGGAGTGGTTTTCATTGTGAGATAGAGTATTGACTAAGGGGGAGTGATACATATCACCATAGTATTACTGTCAAAGTTATGATACAATTGAACTTTGATGATGTGTAATAATACTATGACACTGTATAAAAATAATTGAGAACAACTATTTTCTTATTGTTATGGCTACGGATCTTCAACAACTATGATGCTGAGTTGAACACGTTCAGAATCACTGGAGTACTTGGAGTGACGAAGAATTCAAGGAATGTTGAAGAACCAAGGAAATAAAGCATTTGGATGAGAAGCTACAATGTTTATTTATTTTTTAATCCATATGTATTAATATTTTTGTCACTAAAATTGACAAAAAGGGAGATTGTTAGAGCACTGCTCGGTCGAACTCGCAAGCGTTGCTATCTCAAGCTTGTTTTTGAAGTTTAGTTGTCAAAACTATAAGCCTTGATTTATAGTCTACTTATAGTTATGTCTTGAATTAGGATAGAATGTGTAGTTGAGCTTTAGACTTCACGTCATTCATCGATTGAAGACGAAGAACTACTAAGGGGAGCTTGTGGAACTTCATCAACAAAAGGTATGTGGAGAATTGAACTCATCTATCACTCAGAAGTTTATTCTATTCTATCTCCTATTGAGACAAAAGTTGTATAGCTATATAAACTTTACATTATACACATTTGATATTTCGAGATGAGTTTAACTTGCTTATATCTTTCTCGAAATGTGTGTTGGAAAGATTTTTGCCTTAACCACGTTCATCATTATTCTTGACGAAGGTCAAAAGATGATCATGTGAAAATCACCTGGTAACATCTTACATGATTTGTGTGAGACAATCATTTGATGTAGTCTCGGAATGTTTCGTATTGATCATTCGATCACTTGAAAATTGCTTATAAGCTAATAGTTTGTGTGAGACAACTATTTTCATCTTCTAAAAATGTTTCAATGATTGAAACGGGAGTTAAGAGCTAATACACATGTCTGGATATATTACGGTTTGTGTACTTAGTGTACGAACTGTTTTTACGGAATTTAGGACCGGAAGTTTGCATACCCGTTCTCAAACTTATTCAACTGTTTAAGTCAGGGTACTTAAGTTTGCATACCCGTTCGCAAACTGATTTAACTGTTGAAGTCCGGGAACCAAGTATGCATACACGTTCGCAAACGGTTTCAACTGAGTTCGGTGCGGAGCTAAAGTTTGCGTACCCGTTTGCAAGTTGTCGGCTAATGACCAATGTCTGGAACTTAAGTTCGCGTACCCATTTGTAAACTTAAGTGGTTCAAGTTCTTAAATCGGTTAAGTATGATTTCATACTCATGAACAAATAAATTTATAAATTAAGGAATGCAATCTTTGCAAACCGTGGCTAAAATGTTCATGAACTGATTCTTTTGAATCAATCCGATTTTGCTTCAATTGTGTCTTGTATACTTCTATGAGAATATAAACAATTGAACAACTTTATGAGTAACACAATTATATTCATTTGATTATGAATTGATCTAGAAGTGTTAAGATGAACAAGGTTAAGAGAAAAGTGTTCAGATGGCTAACTTCGGTTAACTGTTATTGAGACAACTCATTATACACGTTTAGGTACGGTTACCCATATCTAAATGAAGGTATATTTCATTTGTATGTAACAAGATAAAGACCATCTAATGGTGGAAAGATATTAGTTTGAATCTTGAATCGGGTTTCATCTAACACTGAATATTGATTGCTTTGTTCCAAATTTATCAAACCCTGATTTGAAGACTTTATAAGGGAGAACTCTAGCAACTGGGAAACCTAATCCCCACGCCTTTTGTGTGATACTAGTTGCAACTAGAGTCGATTCTCCTTTATCCTAGGTTTTTCCTGATACCATTATAGGTTAACGACTTAAATACTTCATTGGAATTTTGAAGCCAAACCCAATTATTTTCTCTGTAGTTGCGTGTTCTGATCTTAGTTGTGTGTTTTGATCTTACTTTGTTATATCGTATTGAGTACTATATTCTCTAAGATTTGCTCGAGATTTATCTCCGATAGGTAAGATATAAAAGTAATCACAAAGCTCTTTGTCTCATTCTTTGTGATTCCACAATAACTTGTTCTACTACCATATAGTTAAGTTATTGTGAGGTGATTGATATTTCTAGGATGTTCTTCAGGAATATAAGACCGGATTATCAATTGGTTCCTGTTCACCTAGCTTTAACAAAATATGGAACAAAAACTTCGTAGGTATTTCTGTGGGAGACAGATTTATCTATTCAAATATACTTTTCTGTGTTAGATATATTTGTTTATCAAGTCTTCGACTTTGCGTCGTAGCAACTCTTAGTTGTGGGTGAGATCAGCTAACGGAATCAAGTGCGTAGAGTCCTGCTGGGATTCAGAGGCGTAAGGAACGCGACTGTACCTTAATCAGTGTTAGATTGGTTAGGGATCAACTATATTCCAGTCCGAAGTTACATTGTAGTAGACTAGAGTCTGTGGCGGCTTAATACAGTGTAGTGTTCAAATCTGGACTAGGTCCTGGGGTTTTTCTGCATTTGCGGTTTCCTCGTTAACAAAACTTCTGGTGTTTATGTTATTTTTTTTCCGCGTTATACTTTCTATATAATTGAAATATCACAGGTTGTGCGTAGTTCAATCAATTGGTAAATCCAACTTTTGGTTGTTGATTGAAATTGATTGACGCTTGGATATTGGTCTTTGGTACCATCCAAGTTATTTCTCATATTGATCCGGCTCACAGATTTCTATCTGTTTGATTGCAAATTGATTTGAGAAATTGAGATATAACTCTTGGATATATTTTCTTTGATTGAGTCTGACCGTCTAGTTGATTCTCTTGGAATTATATTGGAGTTAGTCCATACATATTGCCTAAACGAAATATTGGGTGTGGTTGTTAGAACCCCGCTTTTTCTAATGGTGGACCAAATGGCTTTTTCTCAGTTGGAAGAGGTTTAAGGCAAGGGGATCCTCTTTCACATATATTATTTATACTTATGGAGGATGTTTTAAGCAGAAGATTGACTAAGTTAGCTAATGAGGGCTTAATAATACCAATGGTGGTGAGAAAGGGGATTCATCCAACTCATTTATTTTTTTGTAGATGATGTCTTAATTTTCTATAATGGAGCCAAAAAGAGTATATAACATCTTTTAAAGTTGCTGGAAGAATATCAGAAATGTTTCAGGTCAAATAATAAAAAGCAAATTGTTCATTGATGGTACTTCTGAATCAAGGAAGGTGTTGATTAAAGAAATGATGAAGATGGATTTGAGCAAATTTCCAGATAAGTATTTGGGAGTTATTTTATCTCTAGAAAGATTCAAAGTATCTAATGTTTGGCCAATAATGGAAATGTTTCAAAAGAAACTTGTTGTTTGGAAGGAAAATTGCTATCAATTCAAGAAAGGTAGGTACTGATTAAATCTGTCCTGTGTAGTATTCCTATTTACAATATGACAGTATATAAATGGTCAAATTTTAGTAATCAAGACTTGCGAGAAAATCATCAGAAATTTCCTTTGGTCTGGTGATGGGGAAGTAAGGAAATATACAGTCATGTCTTGGAAGAAGGTTTGCACTCCCTTTAGTGAAGGTGGATTAGGTATTCAAAGACTTGAAGTTATTAATAGAGCATTGCTCATTAAAATGTTGTGGAAGATATTAAAATCAAAAGAAGAATGAGATTTATATTTTAAGGCCAAATTCAAAGGCAATAATAATCAATGGAGTAGTAACTGGCAATTATCTTCAGTTTGTCATTGTCTTAAATGGGCAATGGAGCCTCTAATGGAAGATGTCAGATGATGTATAGGGAATGGATAGCTTATTTCTATTTGGTTTGATAGATGGTTGGGGGATTCTCCTCTCATTGAAAAGATAGGTTTTCTTCCTATCTCATGAGTAACATTAATATGAAAGTTTCTGATATTCTTCAAAATGGTAAGTGGACTATCCCTCAAGAAATACAAATTGTCATAAATGAGAGCTTACCAGATGTAAGTGGGGAAAATGATGAACTTATCTAGAGAAGAAACTTACAGGGAGTATTCACTACTTCATCAACAATATCAAAATTAAGAAGTAAAGAACCTAAGCTTCACTAGACAAGGTATATATGATATTCATTTCTTTATCCTAGTATCGCCAGTAATGTATGGAATCTTATACAGGGAATTTATGTTGATGAATCTATCATGGTTCATAAAGGATATGAAATTGTATCCAGATGTTGTATATGTAAAAAGGCTCAGGATAATATGAATCATCTACTTTGGCAGTGTAAGTTCAGTAGTCATAATATGGAGTTGGGTAAGCTCTATATTTGGTGGTTCTCATCATACATCATTTGAAGATATATGGAAGGGTGCAAAGAATAAAAGTTCATTACCAAGAGAAATTTGGATTACTGCTTGCTGCTCAATCCTGAAAGAACCGTGGTTTCAGAAGAATATAAGCTTCTTTGAAGAAAGTTTTCCAAATGAACAACTTTTTAAAAGTAAAATAAAGAAAATAGGTTTTGAAGGTGGATTAAGAATGAGAGGTAATAGGTGGAACCAAAATTATGACCTTTAGGTAATTTCTTACTTTGATTTGGGTCCGAGGAGATCTAAATTTCAGAGCGTCAAAAGGTGGTTCTGGCTTCCTCCTAGTTTTGGTTACACTTTGTTTTGTTGTTATGGATCTTCTGTGGGCAATCCTGGAGCAGCAACATTTGGAGTGGTAATAAGAGATCATTAAAGTCAGGTAATTGGAACTTTTGCTGGTGGGTTAGAAATTACCATAAATTATATAGTTGAAGTCTATGCAGTGGTATGCGCAGCTGAACTTGCAGTTAAATGGAAGAAAGTTTATATCTTATTGAGATCTGATTCAAAAACAGTCATATCTCAATTCAAACAAGGTTATATACCATGGTTTGTAAGAATGAGACGGCTAAAAGCTGTAAACATCTCTTGAATAAGTTTCTATCATAGTTTCAGGGAAGTCCATTTTTCAGCAGACACAGTGGCTAAGAGAGGAGCACAATTACTTGCGAGAGAGAAGCAAATTCATTTAGGAAAACCTAATTTCCTGGCAAGGATTAAATTACCAGGAGTTGAATATTACAGGTTTAGTTAAAAGAGCTGGGCTTGTGTTAATTTTCTTTAGTTAAGTATTTGCCTATGTAGTTGGCTTAAATTTTTTAAATTTTGTTTCTGGCTATGAATTTTGTAATTTGTATTCAATTTTCCCCAATTAATAAAATAGTGTGATTCAGAAAAAAAAAAATAGATATAACGTACGCTACAAATTGCCAGGCTTAATCTGAGATCATGTATCAGAAAATATGCACGGACCATATCTGAGTGGGCCCCGCACGAGACTCAATCTAAAAGTGAGCCTGGTTGGCAGACTAGATCTCAGATTGTGCCCAATTCATAGAAATAATATAAATATACGATTATGCTTGATTTGAGAGTGGGTTTTGTGGGACTCTATCCGTCTAAGTTTGCTTAGTTGCCCACTATAAGTGGTGCATTGCTAAACTTAAATTTAAAGTTAAATATAGCTGGTCTAATCCATATCTCTCAATTACCTTAACTCTACCACTGAGATAAAGTTTTGGTGGAAATAGTCTTAAATCCTAGATGGCATACTTTTTTAAGACCTTGACCCATAGCATTAGAGATGATACTATAGGATGATAAAATTATCAAAAGAGTTTTCAGAGTTTTTTTATTATTATTATTTTATTTTTTATTTTTTTGTGGTCACGATCTGAAAAACGGATAACACGTACAAGTAAGATGAAAAAAAATACAATTTAGTTTAAACTCATTTATGTATTTTGTTATTCACACAAAACTATTCTGCATAACCAACACTTTTCAGCAAACCCTCATGAAAATAAAATGAGAGGTTTAGGAAACAACTGCAGGTAGTATTATTGCGTTCCAACTTACTTGAAGTCGAGATAAATCCATTGCACACCCAACATGCATTATGATTTATGAGTTTTGATTTTGGGGTCAACGGAGTTTAGAGAATTTTAGTTGCACCCATGATGGTTTGGAAACAGTGGCGGATGTGCACTTGGTTGATCACTATAAAATCCTACTTAAGTGCATCCTAAATTAGATCTCGACTGCAATGCCTTTCAACAAGTTTTGACTCAATATTCATTGGTCACTAGAGACCTCTTTTTCATCATTGAAAATAAAAAAAATCAAGATTAAAGACTACCATTGTTATTCTTCAAGCCTCGACAGAGAGTTTGAAGAGTCATCAATTTCCAAAGAATATTTATCAAGATTTTTAGGGAAAGAAATCTTCTGAATATCCGTAACTTCGCCGTAGTTTTTTCCACTCAGTAACTCAAGTTCTAATATTTCTAAATACCAGGCGTCCAAAGAAGAGAGTTTAGGAAAGAGTATCCTCTTGAAGGATAAGGGATGATTCTTTTTCAGATAATGATATTTTGGTTTATAAAACTGCAAGTTTCTGGATTTAGGTTCGGATTTGAGTTATGGTTAGAATATGAGCCAGAAAGTTTGGTTCTCTGGTAACCTAAGGCCTTTTTTCATGATCGGAATAATTGGAAACTAACATATCATTATATGGGCCAGATGTGAAGTAGAGCCTTAACGAATATAGAGTTAAATTCGGGGAAAATCCTTTACCCGTCCATGATTTAGGTAAATCAGATTCAGTGGGTCAAAACATGGGCCAGTTGGGAAGGGTAAATATCTCTAATTCGAAGTTCAGTGTGCAACATCAGATTGGAGTAGACAACAAAGTTTGGAGAGACCTATGGAAGCTCAAACCTGCAGCAAGAATCAAACTAGTTCTTTTGCCTCAATGATAATTTGGCCACCAGTGAAAGGCTTATGAGAAAGGGTGAGGTATCAGTTTGTCAGTTCTGTTAGAAGGAGTTGGAAACTACATAGGATCGGCTTATGCACTACAACTTTACTAGAGCTATTCTAACCTATGTTCCAGGAACTATTAATTCCATGGCTCATATCAATGATATTCAGACCTGGATTGTGAGTTGATTCAGTGCTGATACACATGCAAGTGAAGGATGGATTATTCAGATTTCTAGTACCATCTAGGAAGTATGGAAAGAGAGATGTAAAGTAGTTTTCTAAAAACTTAAACTGAATCATATTTGCATCAGAAGAGCTCAAAACTTATGTCATTTCATTATGACTAACAGTTCTAATTCTGGTTGATGAAAGCTTCAAACCATCTACCTAGAGTAGTAGTTGGTTGCCTCCAACTGCACCTTTTCTGACTATAAGTTTTGATGCTTTGTTCAGATTACAGTTTAAGGATTGTGGTATAGGACTAATAATAAGAAATGTTGAAGGGGCGTATCAAGGATCAAAATGAATCTTTAGAAATGGATATTTAAACGCGAGGAGGCAGAATGTATGGCGGGAGGCGGTAATGGATTTGCATATGAAATGCATAACTATGGAAACAGAGTTGTTTCTATCAATGGCGCTGATACAACCATAAGTTGGGAACATCTACCGAATATTATAAATGTTAGATTCAAAATCACGAGTAGTCTCGACCTGTATGAAGCATGCATTGCACTAAGTACTGGTGTAGAAAAGAGCGACAATAGTAACTAATAGGTGAATTTTAGGATTTTAGATTTTTGCCGGTTAAGTATGGATGGGGTAAACCCAAGACTGGCTTCAGCCTTCCAGATAATTATGGGCGGGCTGAGGCATAATATTTGCCGTTTTTTTTCTTGTTGCAAACACGTTCCACTCTGTTAAATCCTCCAATTTTAGCTTTTGTATTTTATCGCTTGGTTCTTGTAGAATATATAATAATTTTATAGATTTAGGCTACAAACTTAGAGATCAACCACCAAATTAAAGCTTTTATGAGAAAAAAGAAAAGAAAAAGACTGTTCTTATACTGATATGAAATTAAGTACTCAACACTACAGAAAATGAAACCTATTTGATAAGGGTCGGGATCCCCTAATAAAAGGTTTTGACAAAACCTTTTAACAAAAATTCTAATCCGTAACATCTCTTGTATCTAACGACTTATATTTTGGACAATGTGACAATTAATTATGTGTTTGGATGTAACAAGAGACCACCCAAACGTGATTGCGCGAATATAGGAAAGAAAATAGAGTGATGAGAAGTTGTAGGAAAAAAAGATCAGTCATGATCCAAAAGAAAAATTTATTGTTACCGACCGAAAAGAACATCAAATCATAAACGTTAATGCTAAATTTCGTCTCTTCATAATCGTTTTTGATTTTAAATATTGTTCCGGTTTTTTTCTTTTAATGTGAATGGACTTGTTTGGGAGGAGAAGTTACCTTCTGAACACCCTCACATCGTCGTCCTCATCTGGTTCTAAAATAGTATAACTGTATCGTTTTCTCCTAACTAATCCCATGATCGTAGTATTAGAAAGTACTATAGCAACTCAAAATCAGAGAGAGTAAATACTATTGGATGCAAGGGTGTGAATGTTTGATGACTGATGAGAAAGACTTAATGGGAGACTAATTAATCCAGGAACCTAATAATAATCAAAAATATGTACAACTTCTTCCTCCATTCGAGTTTTACAATTTGATTGATGATCCAATGCATACTACTTTAATCAGTGTTAACAATTGAGAAACTTATTTGGAATATTTATGAAAGAAAATCAAATATAAGCTATTCATATTTAGAATTATTATTATTATTTTTTGTTTTTTTTTTGAAGGAACGAGGGGCTTCAAAGTGCCCCTAAGATTTATTTATTAGACTACCTCATTCAAATTGAGGTTTGAATATAAGAGGTGGTAGATAGACACACCCTCTTGTTTCATCATTATACATGTAGCGACACAACAATTGTATAATGAATTTTACATTTTTTGAGATTACATAAAACCAAATAACATGGAAGAAACAAACAAAAGTTTTGATCCTACAAGTGAGAGAATATTGTTCCAAAGAATATCTTGATCATTCTCTAAACTGACTTGTTGACCATTGATTGTATCCCCCTGAATTATCACATCAGTATGATTAAGATTTTTCTTCAATTGAAATTCCAAAACACATACCTTTGTCTCATCTTTTGTAGAAGAAGTTGTATCAAAATCAGTCTAGTATCCCATTTTTTTTACCAAAAGATCATGAATAAACTTCATGAAAAACCAAAAAAAAATTCGTCCAACATGACATATCTTCTCTATTCTTCGTTCCACTGATATGGACAATTGAAGTTCTTGAGACAAGTTTTGAAGAAAAAAACTGTTGTAACAATTCCATATTTTGATTATATGACAAAATCCCATTAAAAAGCCCCAAAGGCTATGATAAACCGCTATATAAGCGTAATGAAAGAACATACAACATGTAATAGCCATTGAAATCAAACAAGAAAATAAATAAAAAACCTAAACCTAATATTGCATAAACGCAATATTTTATTGAAAGAGAAAATATAAAAACAGACTAATATATCATAGATTTTCTCGCTAGATCTGAAATCTCATACCTAAATCCGAGTTCTGGATTAGATAGGAAGATTACGAGAGAAAATTTAGGATTTTCTTTTTCTTCCGGAAAAATGGTTTTGGAGAGCGGAAAAGAGAGTTTAATTTTTTTTATTTGAAGCATACATTATATGGTGGGAAGAGGATGAATCTTCAACCTAACATACGTAATACTACTTTTTTCGAAAAATTCTTTCATTATAATTTCTATATTAACATTTGGTCCCTCTCCCTTTTTTCTTTCATTATAATTTCTTTCATAGGTTTAAATTATTCTGTCCTCTCTCCCCCTTTTTTCTCTCTGCAACTCTATCTTGAAACTATAGCAGTTATCTTCTTCAACTGCAAGTTATATTGACGGTTTTCTTCATCTTCTACATTGTTTTTCTTAGTATTTTCTTCAATTTTCTGCTCGGATCTTAAATTATTTTAAGATTCAGGTAGACTTGTAGATATTATTACATATTTAAATAAAATAAATTGTTGTTCCAACAATTTTTAGGGTTTCCTACTTATTTTCTCATCAGTCTAATGGTAGTTTTATGCTATCAAGACTTGTTATCTCATAGCCATTATGTTTTTTTTTTTGGTGGTGTTGCACTCTTATCAAATACACTTTGGAAGGAGACGATCTATTTCGGCAAATCAAAGTAAGACTGATATGGAATATGATGATATCAATAAGGGCATATTACTTCCTTTTTATGGAAGCATCTTACATCAATGATGATGATGATATAGAAACAAAAGATCAACAAACAAAATGGTTTGAGACCATTAGAAGGATGTCAATTCTCCAATGGATTATAAAACTTCTGTACAATTTTCTATTTTCGTTCATGAAATATGTAATTTTTGTATGGATTGTTTTTCTCCGTTTTCAGATGTAATTGATCAATGTAAGCAAAATTTCGTATTAATGAAATTTTGAGGTGATACCTCTTCCATCAGAAAAAAAAAATATTAACGTTTGGTCGGACTTATTTGGATGGGCCAACCACAAACTGAAAATGAATCAAGTGCCACATCACCTAAAAGGCAAGCCATTAGATATAAGAGATCTTATGGATGAGAATTTTTTTTAAAAGATTTTGTCAAAACCTTTTGTTAAGGATCTCCACCACCCATTTGATAAAATACTGTATGTATATGCGTATCATATACATAAGTGGAATTGACGTTTAGTCCCAAAATTAATGGGCTTTGGACAATCTAGTCCTGCTCCCTCAAGCCTAGTACTAAGAGGTACAAATCTGCCCAATCTCGAACGAGTCCGTCCTTTCATGAACGACTTAGTCCAAAACAACATTTTTTTGTTGACAAAAATACCCGTCCCGTATAATTTTTTACTAAAGCAATTTTTATTTCTTCATTTTCATGTCGAGAGAGCTTTATAGAGCAGAGAAGAAATCCTGAAAAGTAAAACATAATCTCTCTGACTGCTGAAACTTTAATCTAAGAATCAAACAAATGGTTATTATTAGTACATATATTTGAAGATTAACTCGCAATCGAGGAGAAAAGTTGATGAGATTCCATTTTAATTCTTCATCTTCTCTGGATTTTTTTGTGGCGATGAAGAAGATTTCTTCGTTTCTCTTCTTATTCATCTCGATCTCTCTACTTGTCAGGTTCGGGTTTCAATTTCTATTTACTTTAATTTCTCCATCTTCATTATCATTTCGATCTAAACTCACGAAATCAGATTTCAGAACTTCAATATAGGGTTTTCATTTGTGATTTTGTAGATATGGAACAGGTATCGAGAAGGAGAAGACACTGGCGATGATGAAACCAGATGGTGTTTCTGGCAGCTAGACACAAACGATAAAGAAGATGTTTCTGGATTGCATTATTGTCCTTGAGACGACTATTCAATTAGATGAAGACAGTGCAGCTCACTTTTATGGTGAACATTCTGAACGAAGCTTCTTCAACAACTTTCTCAAATACATTACAAGGTAATTACGTACTAGATCATAGAAAAGACACATATTATTTTTGTATCTTCATTTTATTTTTGCTCATAAGATGTTTGATTATTTGGTTTACTAAGGTTGAGATGATTTTGTTGTGGTTGTTAGTGGTCCAATGTTTCTAATCAGATTCAATTTAATATGGATTTTGGACCTGTTTTGATTGTTCTATGTTCTTAAAAGCTGTAATGACTTTAATTTAAAGATTGCATTTAGTAGACTACGAAAAACATGCTATATAGCCTTGTGAAATCTTTTGGATAGTGTTTATGATGAATCTCTCCCTTCAAGATGAAATTATAGTCTTGAACTCGTGAATATATGGGATTAAGAAATTATGTTTTTGCTCATTGGTTTTGTTGTTTCTTCTCCAGAAGAATAGGTCACTTTAGTTTGTTTTTTGGCGGTTCAAAAGCATATGTTTTATCCTTGTTTTTCAATCCTCATGTGTGCTGATATTCTTATGATTTGTTCTCTTTGTTTGAATTGAAAACGACACATGTTGATTTTCGATTCCCGAGAACAAATCAGTCTAGACATTGTTTTACTCGCCTGTGTTGTACAAGGCGTAAGGCGCAACACGGTGTTGGGTGTGAAAACCCGAGCCGCGGTGAGGCGCGGCTAAGGGTGCACACGGTACGGTTCGAATCGGTTCTTGCCGAGGCCGAGTACATGTATCTCCCTAGCCTCGGTTCCAAAATTTTGGACCGATACCTGTACCTTGTACCTCGTTTCCGGTACCAATCGGTACATGTACGGTTCCAGGCACGGTACCGATTCTATTCGGTTCCTTTAATTGTCGTCATCGGAGGGGAAGGTATCGTCCTCCCTTGTAATAACAAAGACTCATATTCATTTCATGTTCTTAGTCCAAGCTAATGGAGGATGTTGGTGATTGATTTTAATCATTAGTTCCTTCATGATCGAGGAAAAGACATCATTGAATCATCTGTACGTCTTATATTTTGCTGTATAAGGATTTGACGTCAATAGTGGGGATTGATGATTAGCTCCAATCACTTATTTCATCAATATTAGGATTTCGTTCCACAGACGGCTCCTTCGAATTCTTTTTGTTCTTGACATAATCTTAGCATAAGCTGCTGTTATCATTCGTCTGACATTTCTTTATGTTACATGGCCATTAATTGAATGGATCTGTTGATCTTCTTGAGTTCTCAAGTCAGTTAGCGCCTCTTTGTTGGGCTCATCATATCTCCAGGATCCGTCTGGTGTTAACGGAAATCCTTCGTACTTCATTAGAAGGTGAGTTCGTCATGCAAAGCCCTTGCGGCTGGGATTAGATTCCTTCTATATGTCACTTCATATGTTATTATAGCGGTGATCGGTAATAAAACTCAATCAACCATTGCTCGGTACATTCGGTCCGGGACGGCACGGGATTTGGATTGGACCGTGTACCTGTACCTCCCAGAGGCCGGTTCCTATTTTTTTGGACCGGTACCTGTACCCCTTCCCTCGGTTCGGTACAAAAACAGGTACGGTTCCACCGGTTCCGGGACGGTCCGTCGGTCCGGCTCGGTTCCAATGCACCCTTAGGCGCGGCGTATACAATTATAGTTCTTCTCACATAAGTTTCCCTGATTTCTATATATTAATATTAATTGCAGGAATATATCATAATAATTAACAAAAGCAACTAATAAATGATATGTCCTTAACAAAATTAGCTTAGGCTATATTAGCTTATAAACTAAAGGCCGAAGATCTTCAGAGGATTTGGAAAGATCTTTTTTCCTTTTTTTAAATCACAATATTAATAAAAACAACTAGCAATGATATGTTTCTTAACATAATCAGTTGGGGTTTTCAAATATTAATGTATAATTTAATGATAAATATTTTGTAAATATTTTTTTCCTTTTTTGAAGAAAAATGTCACTTTAACGCCCAGCCAACTGCGTGGCGCCCAGTGGAAAATAAGGCCACTTTGACGCTTTGGCGACGCCTTGCACCACATAAATACTCGCTACATCGAGTTTTTCCGTACTGTTTATTCTGTGTGCCTATTCTACATTCTAGTCAATATTTATTTTACTATATTTCGTTAAATAAACAATGGCCGTTTTTCATTATGACATGCATATGTGTTGCTTCCAAAGGTGAAGAGGCTGGTGAATGTAACAAGTTCTCCAAATACTATCGTTCCCTCTACCCTGGTAAATGGGTAAGTAATATTCTTTTACGATCTTCATTGTTTGTTCATTAAGTTAACACTTTATAGCATACACTAGACATTATAAATATTAACTATTGGTAACTTTGTCATTAGGTCACATTTTCTGTCATTTTCCGATTGTACATATTAATATGTTCAGTAAAATTTAACCAACACTTTCTGAATCTTTTATGTATGAAGATGAGCATTCTCTCCTCTTAGCTGGGCTAGATTTCTTCTCATTTACATGAACAGTTAGCAAATATTGCATTTTGGCTTATGCGAGTGATCTTTATTTTAAGTAATTTATTATTGGTTCTTAATTTGTATATAATCGTACACATGTGGATTTTTAATGTATACATATGTGTACACATGTTTTACATTAATGTGTACACAGTTGTACACCTGGTTATTGTTTATGTGTACGTAATTGTACACATATTAATTAGGAATTGGATCTTGTTTTAAACGCTAAGACGGTCGCTTTTACTCATATTTCTTAAGAACATAAATAAAAAATACTTGATGTAAATACTCAGAGACATGCCTAAAATCATCAAAACCTTGTTGCTGGAAATGTCCAATCCTTAGTGGAAATAGCATTCTAATATTTAGATATACTAGCAAACACCATTTTTACCTCGCTAAATAGCGGAAATAACATCTTTCTTCTCTCTTTTCTAGCTACAGTCAACTTGGTTCTTTGTGTATGATTTTGGAATTTACTTGAACCGCCTTCATAGTTTAAGCGAGGAGGGGGATGTCAATGAAAATACATGTTTGTCTAACTTATGATTCTAACTTCCACAGTTCTTTTATTTGGAAGAATCAGTAACTTTCAGTAAATGAGTTTTGCGAATAGATACTAGATAAAACATACGAGCAGACCAGTTTTGAGTTTTTCCAGCAGAGATTTTAATCGTTACTTCTTTTACTTGGAAATTAATGAAGTAAAATATCCAAATTTAATTACAGGAACAAAAGTTTAACTCAGGATTATGTTTATACACAGTGCATGACTTTATAGAGCTTTCCATTTTGTTTCTACGCCTGGTGGAGGGAACAATCTCAAGCATATATACATCAGGTAACTCTTCATCTCTGAAGTACTAGTTTGTGTTCATTCCCCCTGTAGGGACGTGCACGTCATATATTGTTAACGTGTACATAGGTGTACACCATTTTATTGTCAATATCTACGTAGTTGTATACCGTTGAAGAGTGTACATAATTGTAGACCTGTGGATTGTTAATGTGTACATAGTTGTACACATGCTAATTATTAATATTTTTTTATTCAAGTTTTATTTTGAATAAAGTATCATATTACGTTAATAGCGGCATTCAATAGTAACATGCATCTGTAATTTCATAATTAGGGAACCAAGTGATGCTTTCAACTGTTATGACATTTTAACTCATTTTTTGCGTACACATGGTTTCTTAGTTGTATCTGAATACGTTATGAACGTTGTTAGATATACTTGCATTTGAAAGGAATTTATGTATATCCCCTGTGTACCTATACTTTCATTGAAACCCTTTGATTTTTTGCTTTTTTTTTTTTTTTTTTTTTTTTTTTTTTTTTTTTTTTTTGAATTTTGATGATCAGAAAGGTACTAGCCCTGGTGAACTAAGGAGGATTTCTAGTGTTGCTTAGGAGAATTCTGTGGGACAGTTTAAGGCTAGGGAATCTGGAAGTGGAAAATGCAAGAAGGTTTAGAGGAAGTTTGTTGGAGACTTTTACTAAGGCAAGGTAAATTTTTGTACTGGCTCTACAAAGTGTATTTTATGTGTACTACATATTTTTTACTAGCTCTATAAGGTGTATTTTCTTGTACACCAGTTACATGCATTTACTTTTGTTTGTTTTGTACTTCCTACACAAGGTGTATTTGATTGTACACCAGTTATACGCAGTGCAGTACAAATGCCATTACTTCGTTATTTTGCTTGATGTCCTGCTTATTTATTTGTCATTGTGGATTACGTTGCTTGTTTCGGTATCTTCGTTTAGACACTAAGCGAAGAGTTGGGCTTCCTTGCTACACAAAAATAATTTTTGAGTCACCGAACACATCTTAGTATCAGATGATAAATCTATTTTCTACCCGTTTTACTATATTAGTCTATTATCGTAGAATATGTGAAAAAATTCGTGTGCCTACTACAGTATTACATCAATCTCTATACATGCTAGTACTTCCATTGTACACACTGTCCATTTTAGTTTCTAAATAATCCATACTCGAATGTTTACTTAAAGGTATCTTTTTAGTCCCTTTTGTTATTACCTTTTCTTTGGAAATGGCTTTCAGCCTTCTGTAAACAAACCGAGAAAACCATGATGACTGGTTGTTATATATATTTCTACTTCTGGTTGGGTACAACACTGCAAGTGGCAGATAGTAGAATTTGATGGCAGCTGGAATCATTGCCCGTACTAAGGTAATGATAGTAGATTAGCAGAATTTGATGGCAGCTAGAGTTTGCAAAGTGTTAACACATAAATCTTTATAGTTAATAACCACCTGCAGATCCTAGATTTTTATAAAAAAGTAAGTCTCGCAGGATTCAAGGACTATTTTCAGTTAAGGTTTTCATGTGTACATAATTATACACATTTTATTGTTAATGTGTACGTAGTTGTACACCTGAAATGAATTTAGTAATCCAACTTCAAAAAACTAACAAGTCTGGACTGAAATGAATTTTATAGTTGCACTTAGTAAATTTCAGATGGACATGTATTTGGCTCAGATCTTCTGGGTTGTTCTCTAATTGTTAATATAATTGACTGATCTTTTTTGGTACATTCTAGGGTTGCTTGCTGGGAACTCCAAATGAATATAGGTTTCTAGGGGTAAGCAAGCTAATGAATTGAGATGAATATCCACAATGGTCTCCCCAGAAGCTGTCATCTGATCCTAACCTCAATGAAGCTGCTGAAGGTCTTCTTTTGGTGAGTTGAACTCAAATTGTGATTGTCCATTGTGACGAATATCACATGACATTCTAAACATGTACCTGAGCTTTGTATATGTTAACAACAAAATAAATGGCCACTCGAATTGATTTAGCAAATTATGTGTACCTGAATTAGTGATCAACTGCTATTTAAGAGTCGTTAATTGTTTGTTGTCAAAAAAATTACATGTGCACATATTAGTACCCCTGTAATATATAAGTGTATATTGTTGTACACATGTGACAGAAATAACAAATGTAGATTATAGCCCACTCTAGGACCTCTAATCAAATTTCAGTGTACATGTTGATACAACCAAACATCATGGTTATAAAATTGTTAACCATACTTGTATCAATTTAGAATTTCTCATATGTGATTGTATTCGTATGTGTTCACTAGTTTTTATATCTCGAAGCCAAAATATTGAAGCAGCATATCTTGCCAAGGCTCAGTAGTGTTTTCCTAGTTGTATTTTGAGAACATTATGTTTCTAGCACTACTGCATGTTGTTTTATTACCACTGTTACGGAGCCTGTTTCTTGTTTTTCTTTGAATTTGTGTTTGATGAACTCTTTTCTTACTCACAGGTTGTATGCACAGAAAGACCATAGAATGTCAGGACGTTATTTTTAAGAGAAAAGAGAAAGATTTTGAGATGTTGGCGGCCAAGGTAATGAAGAATAAAACATACAAGAACAGGTTAGTCTTACATAATGCTCAGAAGAATTATAATTTAAGGCTAGTGATCTTCTTAAATGCAATAATGGATGCTTTTCTGGTAGTGCATCGTTTGCAGAGTTTCCGATTTAGCTTGACATTGTCTCTTGGCATTCAGGTTACCATCATTCTATAATTGTACATAATGGTGCACCAGTAATACAAGTGTACAAAATGGTGAGCCTATAACAAGATGAGTGCAGGTTGATTTCACTTTTATTCTCATCCTAGAAACAATCCTTTTTTAGGATCACTGTCATTCTCATCCTAGAAACAAGCATATTTTATTTTTATTTGACCGCCCCCAAAATAAACATATATATCATTTTTACCAAGCTCTAAATGACAAATATGCCCATCTTTGTGAAACAGATGAGTGCCTAGTTCTATAAGAGCTTGCAACTAGTATTATGAAGGTGCCTTTGTATGGTGAAATTGTTAAAATATGTTTGGGTTTCTTTTGAATTTGTTTGTTATACGGACTAATCTGATTACCTGTATTTTTTATGAAGAGTGAAGAAATATTATAACTGGTTCAATAGGCTCAGGTGTAAGAGCTCATGGGAACAAATGCAAACACGTCGCATTTTCCCATGATTACGCTGGGTAATTCATGCGAAGGTGGAAGAAGAGTTAGAGTTGCAGTTGTTTGTGGGGATGAACAAGTTAAATTATCAGGTGCATGTGAGACACTGGCAACAAATATGACGATTTTAGTACGCACAAGGATGAGCCTTATTGGATAACAAGATTTAAGTGGATTCGCTTCCGTAGATGAGGCTAAAATTTGTCTTAGGTGGACGATTTAAGTTGTGTGTAATATACATGATCTAAGTTATGCGTAATGTACAGGCTGGTGTTTTTGGATTTTCTGGATTTTTGTAGAAGTGTACATGTTTGTACACCAATGTAAATTAAGAATTTTTAAAAGTCAGAATTATATAGTCATATGGGTACTCTTTTTGTAGCTCTCGGAAAGTTCTTTTCGAATATATAAAGTTTGCGAATTTTGGACAAACAGTTCGAAAGACAAATTGATTTCAATAATATATTATTTAAAACCGCTAACATCATCATGAGTCACTTTGGACTAAATTGCAAATATTTGGACTAAATTGTAAATTAGGAAGGTTATTTGTGTATTTTTCATAAAAAAAGATTAATTTGTACCTAGTTGAATGGGTTAGGACTAACTAGTATATTTGCATGGGATTTTGGACTAAACCGTATTTTTCCCATCAAGATTTTCGTTATCTTTCGAGCAATGTTGTACATCGCCACCTCGTATTAACCGATCCCGGGATGGTCACTTTGTAGGTCTAAAGCAAAACGTGTCCTATGTATGGGTCAATTTAGATAGAGCTACGTCCATCGAAATTGGAGAGACCCGGCCATATTCTTGTCCACCATAGTATATGTGTAGCTCTTCTGAAACAATTATCAGGGGCCATGAAAAATCTCTACCATAAATGTATACACACCACCTTTCCTTAGACTATTGATTACTGCCCGCATAAGCATCATTCGACTAATCAGTTTTTACTAAGAGCATCTCCAATGCAAGGGGTAGATGTCTTAAATTAGTATGACATATAGGATTTAATACTTTTTTCACCAAAGTTTCATCTCCAGTGCAAAGGTGAGGGTCATAGGTAAGATGACATGGCTAAAGTTGGGGTAAAGGAGAAAGTCTAAATAAGACTTTCTTCATGACCTTCAGTCATAAGTCCACATCATCTTTTGTGTCTAGATTTAGACAAAAAGTGTAAGATAGGACTTTGGGGATTGGAGATGGATTTTTTGTAGAGAGCATTTCTCTTTATTATTGTTTGTCTTATAGTAAATGACCCACAACCAAAAGGTATAAATAAGACATCCACATAGGATGACCTTGACCTCTAGCATTGGAGATGCTCTGAGAGTTTTACTATACAACTTTTGTACCCAAACAAGAAGGGTGGATTTATCGAATCAACATTGTTAATTGGGTGCCGGATTATTGGGGAGCTATGATGCACCGATACTGATACGGGGACACTGATACGGCGATACTGATACGGGGATTCGTCAATTTTCAAAAAAAGGGGGATACGAGATACGATGTGATTCATGTACTTGTTAAAAATATTTTATATAATAATAATTGATTTTAGTGAAAAATCATATAAAATAAAAAAAATCCGATAAATACTGTTTGGAATATTAAAAAAAGATAGATAAAAATTATCTAACATCTCGCTCACCCATCAAATATCTAACTGTCTTCATCAAAAATCACGGTTTCTAGTTCTTGCTCATCAAGTGAAACATTTTCTGCTTTAAGTTTTCCCACATGTCAAGTGGATCAAATGCATCTACACTAATATCTCACATTCCACTTTCTTCGATCCTTTTGGTAGAAGATTGTTGTGAGCAAACATTATTCTCAACATTTTGGGGTTCAATCTTATTTCTCTTAAGTGAATGGATAAAATTATATGTGCTCCAATTTCTCTCTGAATAACACGAGGAACATGGTTGCCCAAGAAACCTTACAACTAAATATTTGTAACAATGGAGATGAAGCACCACAAAATAACTAACAAGTTTTATTTCTTTATAGTCACATGTTATCGGGTTTAGATATAATTTTTCTATGTGTTTATGAGTACAAATATCTCTAAATATTTAGATTTTATGTATAAAATTATAAATATATGGATTTTGCATATAAAAATATATGCTAAAACTAGGAAGTATCTCCTCACAGAGTATCATAGGGGTATCCCAAAGTATCCCCTATCCTTTTTGTAATTAAAAAAAGATACTTTAAATTGAGTATCTGACACGTATTCCCGGGTATCCCCAAGTATCTGATACTGATACGGCGCCGACACGGATACGTCATCAATATTAAAGTATCCGTGCTTCATAGTTGGGGAGGGTACCAAAATTCATATGAGACATAAGACTTTTTAGTTTGGCTTATATGGGTTTTGGTATCCTCCCTAGTAAACGGTACCCCAGTACCAGCCATGTCGAATCAAGGTCAGTTCCCCGCATGAGTTAATTCAGTCAAATCGAACTCCATTAATCAAAATAGAAGGTTCTTTATTTAAACGGACTGTAATTCCAATGGTAAAGAAGAAGAAGGAAAAAACTTCCTCAGCAATTACAATTACAATTAGGGCGAAAAAAACATCCCCATTGTTGATTAGTCCATAACCGACGACAACGATCAAGAAATTTCGTGTATATCTTTCTTCAAACCTCATTGAAAGAGTAGGGAAAGAGGAGATTATCCAAACCCTAGTTTTCCACAACCTCACGTAAGGTATTATTACAATCCAAATTTATATTTTTCTTAAATTTATCGTTATTTCCTTTGCCTATTGAAGTTCTTATCAGTTTTGATAAATTAGGGCTCACTTTAAGATAACTGAATTAAGGAATCATGGATTATACGCGACCCTCTAGTAATTTTGAGGACAATGGCGGAATACCAGAGGATTTGCGGTGTAAAAGATCAGATGGGAAGCAATGGAGATGTAGTGCACTGTCTATGCCAGACAAGACTGTATGTGAAAAGCACTATATTCAAGCAAAGAAGAGAGCTGCAAATTCTGCGCTGCGAGCTAATATGAAGAAAGCCAAGAGAAATCTAGATAGTGATGGTTATATGGATAGTAGAAATGATGAAGATGACACTCCGATGAGCTTAAAAGGTGGAGAGTTTTCCTCTTCTCCTGTAATGTACAACAAGAAGGTCCCTAGACCACAGTATTCTCCTGAATCATCTCCATTGAGGATTGCACCTACCCGTAATCCTATAAGGTTGAATGATGAGTTACAAAGAGATCTTGGACTGTTTGACGAGAACCGCAGCACTATGTATACGTCACCAACCCCTTCTGCTGTGGAATCATCAAGGAGCAAAGATCTGAATAACTTTGATGCTAATGCTTTGCCGGTTAGTTGTTGGTTTGAGTGTATTTTTCCCCTCTAAAATCTTACTTCACCATTTTTAAAATTGATGTCTCTTATTGTTTAGGAAAACTCTGATGGAAGCACGGATTCTTCTTATGGTGCGGGCGGACTAACTTGCCATCAGTGCCGAAAGAATGATACATCTAGAGTTGTTTGGTGTTCGAAATGTGATAAGAGAGGTTACTGTGACGAATGTGCATCTAAATGGTAAGGTTGCATTTCGTAAATGATAAGAGAGGTCATGTTGTTTAAATATGGCTTGCAAGTAATTGTTTTGTTGCAGACCCAAATTGCTCATGGAAAGTGTAAATTTCCATCTCATGTTAAATCTCTTCATAGGTACCCTGACATCCTGTTGGAAGAAATTCAAAAGGCATGTCCTGCATGTCGTGGAACGTGCAATTGCAGGGTGTGCTTACGAGGAGATAATATGATGAAGGTATACAATAAATTTCTTTTGTAAGATTGGGAGCTCATGTGCCCTAAAAGAAGGTGTTAATGGATTCATCTTCACCAAGTGTTCACATATGACCTTTTGATCCTCCTTTTGTTTTGCAGGTTAAGATACAGGAGATAGGTGGCCCAGATAAGTTGCAACATCTGTATTGCCTGTTATCTTCAATTTCTCCTGTAATCAAGCAGATACACTCTGACCAGTGTCTTGAACTGGAGTTGGACGCCAAGGTTCATGGTACAGTAAAATTTTCATTTGATACATACAAACTACCAAATTATATGAAGTATATCTATATGACGTGTTCTGTTTTTTTCTCATCTCCAGGTCCAGGAACTAAAGTGGATATTCCCAGGGCAAAGGTGAATGCAGATGAGCAGATGTGCTGGTAAGTTCTTGATGTTTTAACTAACTTTAACACAAACCAGTCGATAAATATACAATCCAACATTGGATGGTACTAGATACTACAGGATCTTGTGGGTCAAAAATTTGTATGATCAGCCTAGAAGATATCAGCGAAATCGTGCCCTCCTGTAGTGGATTTTAGCCTACTCTGAAAAGGAAACATTATGTCTTTTGACCAAGCATGCTCTCCCTTTGGCTTAGGCAATGGCCGGTTATGACCTGTCAAGTAGAGCCAATGCATACATAGTTTAGTATGAACTATTAATCGAATATTATATGTATAGGTTAGTTATTGCCTACTAGATTTTCACAGTTGGATTTCTGACATAACTCAAAAGGCTCTAATTTGGCCATGTTCCATATGTTAGGGAATATCGATTAATCTCCGTTGTATGTGTAGCAATTGCTGTAGGATGCCGATCATCGATTATCACCGGCACTGTACAAACTGCTTGTATGATCTATGCCTTACATGTTGTCGGGATCTCCGGCAAGAGTCTCTTACTACAGTGAATGTTGAATCAACGGAAACACAGATTTCAGATAGAACCCAGGAAGGAGCAGTTGTGGTAGAGCAACAGAATTCTTTGGAGATGAGAAAGAAGTTTGCGGAACGTTTTCCTAGTTGGAAAGCCAATACCATCGGTGCTATCCCATGCCCACCAAAAGAGTCTGGTGGCTGTGGTTCCCCATCATTAGCCCTAAGACGTATCTTCAAGATGAATTGGGTTGCAAAGTTGGTGAAAAATGTCGAGGAAATGGTTAGTGGATGCAAGGAATATGATGACAGTCAGCAACCTTTTCCATCACATGACTCTAAGCTGTGCCAGTTTGCACACAGAGAAGAGGCAGGCGATAATTACCTTTATTGCCCAGTATCTGAAGATATCAAGCTTGAAGGGATTGGCCCTTTTCAGAAACATTGGGTCAAGGGCGAACCTGTTATTGTGAAGGAGGTCTGTGATTGCACCTCAAGTTCAAGTTGGGATCCAATGATTATATGGAGAGGAATTCGGGAGACTGCAGATGAGAAAGCGAAAGATGAAAACAGAATTGTGAAGGCCATAGATTGCTTAGACTATTCTGAGGTACACATCTGCGAGCATTGCTAGTTCAGGAAAAATTTAATTCTATTATTCCTGCTCACATTTTTACTTGTATTTTTGTTTTATGCTTGTATACCTGAAAAGTCCATTGGCACTCTTTATTATTAAGAAACTAGCAGACTGGCATCCCACTTGCTTTTATTTATCTAGGAATTGTTTAAGCTAATAGTGACTTCACATGATGGCAGGTTGATATTGAACTTGGTCAATTCATCAAAGGATATTCAGAGGGTAGAATCCATGAAAATGGTTGGCCTGAAATGTTGAAAGTGAAGGATTGGCCATCTCCCAGTGCTTCTGAGGAGTTTTTGCTGTGCCAGAGACCTGAATTTATCAGTAAACTTCCACTGCTCGAGTATATCCATTCCAAGTGGGGTCTCTTAAATGTTGCTGCAAAGCTACCTCATTATTCATTACAGAATGATGTAGGACCAAAAATATTCATTTCTTATGGGTCATATGAAGAACTTGGTAGAGGTGATTCGGTGACCAATCTCCACGGCAATATGCGGGACATGGTATGTTGTTTGATTTCTTTCATCCTAACACAGGGTTTTTGATTTATAGTTTGTTCTTGATCCTACATTTGACCTTCAGCCTGAGCTTTCTGGTACTATTTTGGATTGCGGGATTCCTACTTCTGTCTGATAAAAAAACAGCGAATTCTTCAGTTTCTCCACTTCAACAAGTAGAATAGATTTTGATCTATGGATTTTGATAATAATACTAACACACATCTATGGTGTACTAAAATGAATCTGCGAAACTACTAACGGAGCCTTTGTTTGCTGACGAAATGGTTAATCTTTTTATGTCTGCTGAAATTTCATAGGTATACTTGTTGATGCATACTTTTGAAGTGAAACTGAAAGGTTGGCAGCGGACTAAAATTGAAAAGTTACAGAAAACTTTTAGAGAATCAGAGGCCAATACATCAGATGGAGATGTACAAGCTAATTCTGGTGAGGTGGGAAAATCACCTGACTTCTCCCCTGATGAGCTTGTTAAACAAAATGAAGGTATTGCTGGGTTAACCACAAGTAAAGATAAGGTCATGGAGAATGAAGCAGTAAATTCGTCTGGGTTAACCACAAGTAAAGATGAGATCATGGAGGATGAAGTAGTGAATAGTGCTGGGTTAACCACAAGGAAAGATGAGATCATGGAGGATCAAGTAGTAAACGGGATCGAAGCCACTTCTGGTGGTGAGAGGAAGGAAGATGCTGAATATGTAGCATCAGAAAATGCTCCTGTTGGAGCCATTTGGGATGTTTTCCGCCGCCAGGATGTCCCAAAGCTGATTGAGTATTTAAGAGTCCATGGCAAGGAGTTTAAGAAGTCTACTAATCTCCCAACTGATTCGGTAAGTTTTTTTTTAGTTCTTTTTACAGAAGTTCTGCACTATTGTTTTACACTTTTAACTTTATACTGATTCGTTATTATCCGATTCCAGGTCATGAACCCACTTTATGATCAAGTTACATTCCTGAACAGAGATCATAAAAGAAAACTAAAGGAGGAAGCTGGTAAGAGCATAATCTATTAGCTATCATACTTTGTGAATTTGTAAATTTATGAATGCTAGTAAGACATTGTTTTTATTGCTGTATCTACGTGCGATGAATAGGTATGTATGGACATTTGCATCATATCTAGAGAGTTTCTTACATAAATTAATCCGAATGGACTACATTAGGTTCCTACCCTAGCCTCTCAGGGGTTGGAAAGCAAGAGACGGCCAGCGATTATCTGCTGATATTAGTTTGGACATCCTATTAGGCCTATTTTGTCTTTGTCATGCCATTTGTTTCAAGGATGGGATAACTGTAGTACATTAAATTTATGCCCTATTTAGTTCTGTACTAATTTTTTTGCTCTTTTTCTTTTATAGGTATAGAGCCATGGACATTTGAGCAACGGTTAGGAGAGGCCGTCTTCGTTCCTGCTGGATGTCCTTTCCAAGTGAGGTATCTTCAGGTAAGAGGAACACCGATTTCACCTCCAAAGTCGTTTCATTGTTTCTTCATCCGTCTTTCTGATTTTCTATTCTTTACATCTTTCAGTCTTCAGTCCATTTGGCCCTTGATTTTCTGTCTCCTGAAAGCTTAGGGGAGTCCATAAGATTGGCCGAAGAAATCCGCCATCTTCCGAACGACCATGGAGCGAAGTTCCAAATGCTAGAGGTTCTTTACAATTTTTTTTTTTTCAAAGCCATAATTTCTATTTCATCCATAACATTGCTAATCTATTTTGATACACAGGTGGGAAAGATGTCACTATATGCAGCTAGTTCTGCCATTAGAGAAGTTGAAAAATTGGCACTTGACCCCAAGTATGTAAACCTCCATTTTTTTTGGCTTCTGCTGAAATAATAATTCTTGTTCTATCCATCGTATTAAACCTCGGTTTCATCGTATTTCTGTGTTCTCAGAGCTGGTTTTGGATTTGAAGATCCAAATTTAACTGCATTGGTCTCAGAGAATTTGGAGAAAATGATTAGACGGCGGCAGCAAATTGCATGTATTTGAACTTTCAGAAATGGATTTTTTTTTTTTTTTTTTTGATCGATCTGAAATGTATAATTCTTAATTGCATTTCTAAGTAAATCTACCTGTAAAAAGATATAGTTTCAACATTCAACTAATGTATCTCGTGCATATATATACACACTGTTATTTTTTATTTTAAGCTGTATATTGTTTGGTATATGTTTTGACCAATCTAAAATTCCTTGCACTTAAACGTGGTATCCGTTGTGCCTGTTATATCCAACCATTTGTAGTAGATTAGTCTAGAATGGTACTTAACATCTTCCAGAGCTGTTTTTCCTAAACTGTCCAATTGGTGTGATACAATCTGTGATGGCATAGCATGTGGCAAACAAAATGAACGAATGCAATTCCCTCCGGTACGTCGTAACATGGCGCCACGAGCATTAAAAAGGGAGAATAGCAAGAGCCGCAACAGTCCAAGACCAGTAACGCTTTTTCGTTTGGTGCCGTAAATCTTTTCCAAACAAAAACAAAACAAAGAAAACCGGAAACAAAAAAGAGAAGCATTTTGTTTTCCGGAGAGAATTCGAGAGATACAGAGAGAGACTGTCTGTTGATCTTCTAACCTAATCTCTTGAAAACCCTTTTTTTTCTACAGAGGCGCTGAGCTATGATTATTTCTTTTATCTCATCGTTGAATTGCTGCTGAGGTTTAATTGGTAAATTTTCCTTTTCTCATCTTATGAACAACAACAAATTGCAAAATTTCTTGTTTTATTTATATGGATCGGTTTTTGGTGTTAAATTACATGTTTTCTTCTTAGTATTTTCCTTTCTATGTGATTAATTAGGTTTTTTTGGCTGTCATTTATATGTTTCTTCGAATATAGGCAAGGAATTTGTTTGCATCTTCGTATGTTACTAGTTTAATTATTGATTCTAGAACCAAACTCGTATATTCGTTGGTTTTCAGTTTAAGTGTAGATGAATCGTTTTTATGTGAGTCTTATGTAACGAAAGATAATCGTCAAGCATAAATTTTCTAGGTTTTATAAGAGAAAGCTGTGCAACTGAGCAGTATCCTAATTCTTCCATGTTAAATTTTGCTATACAGAAGTACTTCGTTCCGAATTTAAGATGATAGTGCAAACTGCTTCTTTTTTGACCAAATGATGTGTATTTATCAGCGATCACCAATAATAGAACTTCCGTTGTCAACTATGTGCCCTAATATGTAATGTATTCTTGTTTCAAATAAAGCACTAGGTCTAGGTGGTTATTTTCTCAGAATTCCAATGGTATATTATTGGAATGCAATTCCTTGAGGATTTCTTGTTTTTTTGCTTAGGTTGGGTGTTGAGTTACAGATGTCAATGTTAGTAGCACTAGTTAACGGGACATTCTGGAGGATTGGATTCTTAATCAAGAGAATCTTTACACTAAAGCAATCTCTGCAGCCTCGAGTGTTGATGTCTTCTCTGTAATCAGTCTTTTCTGCCTCTTTTACCATGTGGAGTTTCGCATCAAATGCCTTTTCTGGAGCTACTGGACAGAAGAAGAACTCTCCTCAGCAAAGCCAAGCGTGTTCCGAATGCTCAGATGACGAAGTTTCTTCCAACCCTACCAGAGACGAAGGACTAGAATGCCCTATATGTTGTGAATCCTTCAACATTGTCGAGAATGTCCCCTACGTGTTATGGTGCGGTCACACTCTCTGCAAGAACTGTATCTTGGCGCTTCAATGGGCTGTCGTGAAATTTCCCACCCTACCAATTCAGCTCCCACTCTTCATCTCTTGTCCATGGTGCCACCTACTATCATTTCGGTTGGTTTACAAAGGCAATCTCAAATTCCCACGCAAGAACTTCTTCCTCCTTTGGATGGTTGAGAGCTTAAACGGAGATAGAGTGAAGATTCAACATTCTGATTCTTCCTTCGCTGCAAACAATCATCAACAAGTCTGGCCTTCAAACAATATATCTACTGGAAGAAGTCAAGTTAATAGTAACCCCGTCAACTTAAGGAGGGCAACAGCTACTACTCACGGGGACCATCAGGAACAACGTAGGCCCATTCCAAACCAAGTGATCACCATGGGTAACTATCTCAACAGGGAGAGCCTTAATTCGACCCTACGAAAATCACTGGTTTTTTTCGTGAACATAACAGCAAAATTCCCCTTGGTCGTGGTATTTCTTCTTATCATCTTGTATGCGGTTCCTGCCAGTGCTGCTATATTGCTTTTGTACATACTTGTCACTGTCCTGTTTGCATTTCCTTCATTTCTTATACTGTGTTTTGCATACCCTAGTTTGGATTGGCTGGTAAGGGAAATCATTACGTAAACATGAGGTTGCATTTGGATCATACACTGATGAACCTGTTTTAGGTGTAACGACAATGGTTGCTGCAAATAATCCATTGTTTCAGGTGTTGTAGTTTATTTTTTTGCCAATGCTCTTATAGATAATTTTGTAAGAACCATTGTAAAGATTTCATCTATGTAAACTATATGTTGTTTTCGTATCAGCCTCTAATTAAAGATAACTAAGGTCTTGCCTTTCACATTAGGGGCTCAGTGTCGGAGAGCTCGTCCCGGTGATGAATTCTGAACCAAATTTTGCTGCTGATTTAATTTTATTCTTGTGTAGTTGGCAAAGTTCTTGATGTCTATGACCCAACTACTTGATTAAATGAGGATTAATTCCCTAATTCAGAGTATCAAGGGACTTATAACTACATATATGAAGTATAATTCAAGGATAAATCAATGGATGCCCCTTTTTCTTGCCCTGTACTTGAGTTTCTTGTTGTTTTTTTCTTTTTCTTTTTCAAACTTTACTAGTTGGACCCAATAACAGGGTCATTTTTTTTTTTGGGTGAAAAAGACCACATTATTTTTCCTTAAAAACGTACCAATTAGTGTTTTTAAAAACAAGATAATTTAGTTTGTTATTAAACATTGACACTCTCTACCACTAATTCCAGTTGTGTCTTTTGACACTGGCAAGAAGAATTTCCGAAAATCTTTGGATCCGAAGTCTCAAAATTTCTTAAACTGGAAATCTCTAGGAACCCTTGAAATTTCTCATTGCTATTGTACATGCTATTATACCTGAACTTCGAAGCATATTCATAGTTGTAAGAGACTTGTGAGTCACTGCCCAAAATGTAAAACTAACTTTTGTTTATAAAGAGAAAAAGTAAGAAAAGGACCTTACTGCAGAGCAACATTGAGAGAGTATTTTTCGGTCAAAAACGCAAATTTTGCTATCTCAAGCTTACTGTCAATGTTAAATGTATAAAACTATATCTTGATTTCTAGTCTACTAACGTCAAGTCTCGAATTAGGATTAGAGTATGGTAGTTGAGTATCACACTTCACTGAATAACCCTCAAATATAGAAGACTGAAGATTAAACGAAGACATTTGAAGAAGTTCATCAACAAACAGCCATGTGAAGACTGAACTATCATATTATTCACGGTATTTAACATTCTATCTTATGAGACTATGTCGTATCATTTTAGTAAATTTAATATTACAAAGAAGAAATCTCTTGTCAAACTCGTTTTGATAATTCTCTCAAAATATGATTTAAGCAATGGATGTTCATAGATCCTTAACAATCTTGGTTGAGAACAATTTATCGTTCATGAACTATTTTTGTTTCAAGTTGATCATTTGGAAATTGCCCAAGCAATGATATTTATTGTCTATGGCGATAAAGAATGTTCAGAATTTTTTAAAGAGAGTTTTCATAACTTACTGAAATTCTGGACACAAGGTTAGTATGCATTACCCAGTACGCATTACCCTATTGATCTGAGTTCCGGAATAGAGAAGGTACGCATACCCGGTACGCGTACCCTAAGGTTCTGAGCTCGTGAATGGAAGGGAGGGATTCATACCCATTACACAACCCCTGAGATCTGAGTTCGTGAATGTCTAAGGGTACACATACCCGGTACGTGCACTCAACAGCCTGAGTTCACAGACTGGTCCAGAAGTATGCGTACTCCTATACATACCTACCTAGTACAAACTAAGCAGATGCTCATAAACTAGTTTCACATATACGTTTGGTATTGCTACAACTCTCTTAAGATAACTGTGTTCACTAAATCACTTCGAGTTTGTGAATCATGGTTTAGTCTTGAGTGTTAATTAACACTACTTATGGTTGAACGTTCAAAAGACATATTTTCCAATACGAACTATCATTGTACACGGTTTCAAAACCCTGGACCATAGTTTTTCTGTGTAATTAGACGGACTTCTCACATGCTTACATGAATTCTTAATAAGAATTTCATCTAAACTAAGGAAGTGTTTGGTTGGATCTTATGTTATCTTATCTTAGCTACCAAGAGCCTTGAAAATCTATAAATAAAGAGACTCACGCAACATGATTTCTCAATTCCTGGCACTTCTGTGTCCTAGTTGCTTACTAAAGTCGTCCTCTAAAAACCTAGTTTCCTGTGAAGCCAGGTCCGACTATCTTTTACCTGATAGTTTATGTATCATGATCTTGTTCTTAATGATTTTCGAGGTTCTTGTTATCTCAGATCATGAACGAGATATATAGAAATTGCAAAGTTATCTTCGTCTCAGACTTTGTGATTTCTCAAGATAGATATCCGAACTATTTTTTGACTTGTTTGGATTGTTCTTGAGAAGTGGTAAGCAATGTAATATGTATCAGCCGATACGATCATCATATACTCGGCCAATCCCATCTAATTTCATTTGAAGAGAAAAAAAAACCCGAGAGTTGAGGAAGAAAAATGGATGGGTCGGGGTAGCAAAGGTTCCATCTAATCCCTTCAAATCAGACAATCTTTTCAAACCCTAGATCCAAAACCCGTTTCTCTTAGTCAATCAAATAAGGAAAAAAAACTGATTACAAAATTCCATAAAGTATGAGAGGATATGCTTAAAAAAAATAAAAAAAGAGAGAACATTTTGCAGATCAAAAATTAAACCCTAGCAGGAGTTTATGCGAAGTTGTACCGAGAGGAGAAAATATGATCAACATAAGAAGAAGGCCAGGGGAAAGTAAGATGAATAACAAAGGAAGAGGTGGGGTCTAGTTGAGGATAAATCGCCATAAAAATATAATTCTTTCTTAAAATTTTGTTAATATGTTTCAAGGCGTGTGGGGTGTAAATACATCAATACTTTTGAACGTTCAGATGAGGAGTTAATGGGTAGTTTTAGACATATGGAAAGTTATTATTGGATAGAGCAAACTGTGACTCGGCCGAGTTACCCCGGTGGTATCGGCCAAGATCGGGGATCGACCTCTGGCCGTTCCGTGGCCGATCCCCGAAACGTATAACATTGGTGGAAAGTAATCCAGACTTCTCAGCTAACTGAGTGTAAGTGTTCCGGATTCGTGAGGCTTGATGGTCTTTGTCTATTGCAAACAGATTCCCAAACCTAAATCAAAAGGGAAATCAAATAGGCTTATCTGTTAGAGGAAAATAAGTTCCAAAGTCTTCACTTAGGTTGAAGAAACTCATAGGATGTGAAGGACGTCAGCTAAGGGAATCAATTGTGTAAAGCCTTGCGAGGTTCAAGAGACTAAAAGGAGCACGACTGCAGCTAAATTGCTTTGAGGGTTAATTAGGTCTTTACTACATTCAAGTTTGGAGTCTTCTAGTAGGATGGTGTCTGTAGTGTCTTAATACAGTTTGGTGTTCGATGCTAGATGAGGTCTCAGGGTTTTTCTGCAGGTGTAGTTTTTTCGTTAGCGAAATTCTTGTGTGTGTGTGTGCTTTTTACTTTTCCATAACTTTTGATTATTAAAGTAATATACAAGTTCATACTCTTATAAAATAAAAAGTTTGTGGTGTACTTGGTACCCTATCCTTTTCATGTGGTATCATAGCAAGTTTGTGTACCATGGTTTAACAATCGACATGTCGATCCCTTGCTTTGATAGAAACGATCAATATACAATTATCGAGTGTGTTCTAGAAACCATCAATGAAAATCTGTAAACTGATTTGAATAAAGTTATCGATAATCTTTGTCATGAGAAACAACGATTGATAAGGAAAATTGGTGTACTTTATAGTGGCTTATATATCAAGAATTCTGATATTCGATAAGGATCAAAAAGAAAAAGGATTCTTCAAAAAGGAACGAATGATCAAATTCGAATAAACAAGGAAAATGTTTCCATGTTGGCTGATTAAAAGACCGCCTTAGAAAAAATACTTGTGGGTTTGAACCCTAAAAAGGAAGCTTCCAAATCCTTAAAGGATATGAATTTTCCATCTCTTAATTCTTGTTTACAGAATTATTGACGACTATGAGACAAACGAGGCCTTGGCTTTGTGAAACTTGAAATGGCTCAGATTCCATTCGAAAGGACCTGATACTACAACCTCCATATCAGTTGCCTCATGTATGTTTTGTGGTTCATTTAATCACAATCAACATACTCTTTCGATAAAAGTTATAGCTCTTGACAAAATGACGGAAAAGCTTATTTCTAATGTTTGAATTTTTACAGAGAATCCGACAAAATATCCCGAAAAAGGGAAAAATAATGTCAATATGGGAGTTTTTTTCTCTAAAATCCACTTCACCCTTTCAATGGTTTATCGATAGTGGTTGTATTCGATACATTGCAAGTGACCTTTCATGGTTCGTGAATGCGGAAGACTTTAAGGGAATGATAGACACATTTTTGTGTCTACATTGTCCTTAATTTTCTGTATTGTTGGTACTCCATTTTGTACTTATTATGGTGTTTTTATGTTTGTGTATGTGTTTTTGGAGAAATACACTTGTGTGGAAAAAGTTGCTCAAAAAGTGCTCTTTGGAACCCCGAAGGAGTTTTGCTATTCGGACTCTCAGTTTAGATAAGGGGCACCTCAATTACTAAGGGGCACCTTCTTGGATATTCGCACCCCACAGCTGGTTAGGGGGACACCATCTTCTTCATTTCAAATTCAGTTTTTAGCGGGAAAATGAGTTCTTCAGGAAAAACAGATTTTAGGGTTTGCATTTGGAGACGATTCAAGGAGAATCAATGGCTGAATTTGTTTGGGAGGATTTGATTGAGCTTAACAGGCCTGGTAACGAGTTTGGAATCGATTAAAATTGGTTGTAATGTCCGTTGGAAGGAAACATAGGTTCACGGGAAAAATATTACACGGGATTTTCTGGATTTCGTTTGGAGAGCTTCTGGTAAGATTTAATCGTTGGATTTAGTTGGATTGGGCTTTATGGAGTTAAACAGGACTGGTAAGGTCCTTAGAATCGACCAAATATGGCTAGATGATTGGAGTTTAATCCAAAACAGGGAGAGAATATTCACGGATAAAAATACTCGAGAGTTAACTCTATCCGGCGTGTTTACAGCGTGTCCCACCTCTTCTGAGACATGTTTTCAATAACATGGAGTGTGTTGAGCTGCAAAAGATGCGTGAGAATCAAAAACAGAGAAGAAAAAGGGAAGTTTTCTTCGTGTGATGACAGTGGAGAATAACGAATTAAAGAGAGAATGTTCTGCATTAAACAAGGATATTTGGAGGTTGTCGAGTATAAATAAGATGATGGGATGTCAGAGAAAGGGGATGGAGAGTTTGGGGTTAAGCAGATGAGACGTCGGAGCTGCAGGAGAAGTTGCAGGGAATCTTCTATGCTGCTGGTGAAGAAACGAGCTGAAGAACATAAGACCTACTTGGACAGTCGCAGAAACCGTGACCTATACTTTCAAACTCAATAACTTTGTAACAATTTTTCCAACAATTATTTTGAGTTCGCAACAGTTCTTTTAGGGTTCTCTGTAACAGTGGGTTTTGTAACAATTATAACTGTTACAAACACACTGCTTTATACATTTTCTTCAATAAAACACCTTTTTGAGCTATGGAAAATTCCTTTGAGTGTGTTTTCAAAAATCGGATCTAGACCCCATCACTGGGACAACGAAGGAAGCAACTTTTCATGATTGTGGTAAATGAATTAATTCTTTTATTGACTTTTTGCATAGATTTAATTGCTTTATGATTTCTATTAATTATTTGTTATTTTGTTAGATGTCGCATGCTTAGTTCTAAATACTTTAGATGCGTCATGCTTTTAACTTACAAATAATATTTTACGAAATCTATTTTTGGCAAAGAACTAGAGTCACAACTTCTTTTGTTTGAGCTATATTGTCTAGAGTTAATGACTGAACCATGACAATATGAAAAGTAGTGGAATCCCGCGTCTCAGCGCCTCTTCATCTTGTGACAAATTGTGTATATATATTTTTCCTTATTTTCTTTATTAAGTCTTAAAACAAATTATCAACAAATCTGAGTGAACGAATCATCTTACTACAACATCATTGAAAATAACCATCAATTTTTGGCGCCGCTGCCGGGGATGTGGTTAACCCAGGCTATGATACCAAGAAGCTCAGTTGTTAGAAACCCATCCTCTGGTTGATGTGGTTAACCCAGGCTATGATACCAAGATTGACTTTGTTTTCCCACCAAAAACTTTTCTTCTAATTGTGAGAACATATGATTTTCAGATGTGTCGGTTATTAAGTTTTGAGACTAAACCTAATTACTTTAGGATATTAGGGTCGACACATTTTCTTAAGAATGACCATTATTATGGTCAACTTTGTGAGTCAAATCTAATTGACTTAGAGGATCCCCAATTATTCAGGTTGTTGTTTTATGCTTCTAAGTTCTTAGTTGAGTTTTTCCAGACTCTAATACCTGAACCGGATCTTAGATTTGAGGAAATCCAACCGATGAAAACCCTTTATTTAGACCCTTTAATAGAGCCTGAACCTGAACCACAAATAGATGTAGTTGTCTTAAGCAAGGGTATGTTCGGTATCTTCTTGGTCTGTTGCAGTTTCCTCTTCTTGTGGGTAATACTTTTTGATCCAGATGACCCACAATTATTTCGGCTACTGCTATACGATTCTACGAGGTGACTAATTCTTCCAATGTCTAGCCGAAGACTTTAAACTTAGCACTTCTTGGGAGGTAACCCATTTTCATGCGACACGGTAATATTCTTCCTTATTTCTTTTCCCTCAAGTGGTAATAGTTTCTCCTTGTTCATGTTTTTAATTTTATCTTTAGAACATTAAGGACAATGTTATATTTAAGTTTGGGGGTAAGGGAGAAACTTCTAGCGTCACATAGTATCCGTTTAGCTAAGTTTACATATTGTTTCTCATCGAAAAGATGGAAATTGGAATTGCTAGGGATAACATTCTATTGAGACATTAGAGAAAAAGACATTGAGATCTTTGAAATTCAGGAGAGAACTTGTTCCTTTTAGAGGGTAACCGTGATGGACCTAACCATCCATGATGGAAAGGCAAGTAGGTCAGAAGAAAATGCCAGAAAGACAAAGCAACCTCACAATGTAGTCTTAGTTACTGGATTACGACTCTCTCTCAGTAGAAACTTATCATCATCAACAAGCGGGGTGACATCAAAATCTATGAAGAAAGTTGAAGACGTTTAAGGTTTAGAAGCAACAATAGAAAAGAATAATTAAAAAAATCAAAGCTGAAGACTTAGTTACAAAAAGTTGTAAGAGCAAATGATATAAGTTGTTGAAGTTCATGATACCAAGATCAGATTTCTTTTTCGATCAAAAGTACTATGGGAAATCTTCTTTCCTCTTCCTCATCACAAGTTGCAAAGATCCAAGTTCTAAAGTCCTTCTCTCATGGCCATTTAAATTTTTGTCTTGTTATTTTTGTGTTGAAAAAAAAATGAAGGAAAAAAAATTGAAAAATGAAAAAAGTCATCGTTACGTTTTGTTCAATAAGGCCATAGGGAAGTAGAAATCTATAAGGAAGTTTCAAGCATGAAATTAAGGAGAAAAGTTAAATTGTCAAGGTTCTACGAGGTTCAAGAGTTTATCATCAACAGTTGAAGCCGAAGAAGACGTTGTTTCTACTGAGTACTATGAGAGAGTCGAAGAGAGATGCATATTGGTTGCTTTGTTAGTCCGCTTTCCATCTGGCACAAGATCTTTCTAGCACTGGTTCAACTCATCACACGTAATTAGTCCAGCTGTGTAGCAGATGTCCCTTTCATCTTTATCTCTCTCCTAATCTTATCTAGCTGTGAAGCAGATGCATCTTACAATGTTTATCTAGCTGTGTAGCGGATATCTCTTTATCTAGCAGTGTTGCGGATGTGTCTCCCCTTTTCTTCAGTCAGCTTTAGAGCTGGCACCTTTAATTTCTCTGGCATTCTAGTTACTTGGAGATAGGTTGAGAATATGTATGTCCTCATAGATCTTTGGATACTTGTGACCAATAAGAAGTCATGGTTTTGTGGGTACACCTCTGGTAAACCCTCCCGAGATTACAACTCGGTCACTAGGGACACCTAGTGAGTTAGGATTTTATTTTCAAGATTAGTTTTGCTCGAGGACTAGCAAATAATAAGTTTGGGGGTATTTGATAGACACATTTTTGTGTCCACATTTTCCTTAATTTTCTGTATTGTTGGTACTCCATTTTGTACTTATTATGGTGTTTTTATGTTTGTGTAGGTGTTTTTGGAGATATACACTTGTGTGGAAAAAGTTGCTCAAAAAGTGCTCTTTGGAACCCCGGAGGAGTTTTGCTATTCGGACTCTTAGTTTGGATAAGGGGCACCTCAATTACTAAGGGGCACCTTCTTGGCTATTCACACCCCACAGCTGGTTAGGGGGACACCATCTTCTTCATTTCAAATTCAGTTTTTGGCGGGAAAATGAGTTCTTCAGGAAAAACAGATTTTAGGGTTTGCATTTGGAGACGATTCAAGGAGAATCAATGGCTGAATTTGTTTGGGAGAATTTGATTGAGCTTAAAAAGCCTGGTAACGAGTTTGGAATCGATTAAAATTGGTCGTAATGTCCGTTGGAACGAAACAGAGGTTCACGGGAAAAATATTACACGGGATTTTCTGGATTTCGTTTGGAGAGCTTCTGGTGAGATTTAATCGTTGGATTTAGTTGGATTGGGCTTTATGGAGTTAAACATGACTGGTAAGGTCCTTAGAATGGACCAGATATGGCTAGATGATTGGAGTTTAATCCAAAACAGGGAGAAAATATTCACGGATGAAAATACTCGAGAGTTAACTCTATCTGGCGTGTTTACAGCGTGTCCCACCTCTTCTGAGACATGTTTTCAATAACATGGAGTGTGCTGAGCTGCAAAAGATGCGTGAGAATCAAAAACAGAGAAGAAAAAGGGAAGTTTTCTTCGTGTGATGACAGTGGAGAATAACGAATTAAAGAGAGAATATTCTGCATTAAACAAGGAGATTTGGAGGCTGTCGAGTATAAATAAGATGATGGGATGTCAGAGAAAGGGGATGGAGAGTTTGGGGTTAAGCAGATGAGACGTCGGAGCTGCAGGAGAAGTTGTAGGGAATCTTCTATGCTGCTGGTGAAGAAACGAGCTGAAGAACATAAGACCTACTTGGACAGTCGCAGAAACCGTGACCTATACTTTCAAACTCAATAACTTTGTAACAATTTTTCCAACAATTATTTTGAGTTCGCAACAGTTCTTTTAGGGTTCTCTGTAACAGTGGGTTTTGTAACAATTATAAATGTTACAAACACACTGCTTTATACATTTTCTTCAATAAAACACCTTTTTGAGCTATGGAAAATTCCTTTGAGTGTGTTTTCAAAAATCGGAGCTAGACCCCATCACTGGGACAACGAAGGAAGCAACTTTTCATGATTGTGGTAAATGAATTAATTCTTTTATTGACTTTTTGCATAGATTTAATTGCTTTATGATTTCTATTAATTATTTGTTATTTTGTTAGATGTCGCATGCTTAGTTCTAAATACTTTAGATGCGTCATGCTTTTAACTTACAAATAATATTTTACGAAATCTATTTTTGGCAAAGAACTAGAGTCACAACTTCTTTTGTTTGAGCTATATTGTCTAGAGTTAATGACTGAACCATGACAATATGAAAAGTAGTGGAATCCCGCGTCTCAGCGTCTCTTCATCTTGTGACAAATTGTGTATATATATTTTTCCTTATTTTCTTTATTAAGTCTTAAAACAAATTCTCAACAAATCTGAGTGAACGAATCATCTTACTATAACATCATTGAAAATAACCATCAGGGAGGACTGTGATGTTTGGAGATGAGAGTTGTTGCTACATTAGGAAAAAAAAAAGAACGATCAAACCTCCTGGAGTGCCTAAAATTCATAATGTTGTTTACGTCAAAGGTATTACTGTTAATTTCTCCCTGTTAGTCAAATTTGTGACAAAGGCCATTAAGTTTCTTCAATGCTAATGGATGTGATATTAAGAACAAATCTCGAAAAGTAATTTTTGATAGCACTTACGGCAAATATACATGTTATCTTTTATATATTCAGTTTAATTTTTGTTTCAACTTGACCAAGATGGAATCTACGCACCTCTGGCATGAGCGTTTTGGTCACATCAATTAACGGTTACTTGGCAAGATCAATAACAAAGAACTTTTCAGTGGAGTACCCAAAATCAATGCCAAGGTCGATGGTGTCTATGGTTCTTGTCAAAAAGGTAAACAAGCTAGAATTCCACAAAAGTCGTCACCAAATATTGCCACCAAAGCACAACTTGATTTAATTCATATGGATCTCTTAGGTCCAATTAAACAATCTATTATTAGACGGAAGAAATATGCTTTGGTAATGGTTGATGATTACACCAGATTCATTTGGGTGACGTTCCTAACTCATAAGAATGATACCCTAAGTGAATTTAAGGTTATTGTGAATAGAATCCGGAATGAACAATGTCACAAAATAATGAAAATTAGGAGAGATCGTGGAACAAAATTAACTGATATCAAGATATTTGAGTTCTGTGACACACTGGGTATAATTCAACAATATTCACCACCTATTACTCTGCAAGCTAATGGGGTTGTAGAAAAAAAAGAACAAGAATATCTAAGAAATGGCCAAGATAATGTTCCATGACAAAAGCTTAGCGCTTAAGGGGAGAAGTTTTCTTTACAACATATTACATGATCAATAAGGTATATTTAAAGTAACGTACCATGAATACTCCTTACGAGCTATAATATGGTAAGAAACCTAACTTGAGTTATCTCCATGTGTTTGGAAGTAAATTCTACAATTTCAAGGATCTAAAACAGAAAGGAAAATCTGTTTCTAAAAGTGACGAGGGAATTTTCTTAGGTTATGCCTATGATAGTCGTGGGTTTGGAATATATAATGTTGGAACTAATGTCATCATGGAATCGACAAATCCTATTATTGATGACTTGAGTAACTCTCATCATTATATCTTTCATGTTGAATTGCCTCCAATAGAGATAATTGTGAAAGTTAATGAAGCACCAACATCAGCAAAAGTTGTACCAACAATTGCTGATGTATATTTAACTAGTGATGAGGAGAAAATCTCTGAAAAGGGTGTTCCAATTGAACGTACCACTGCTCGACCAAAGTGGGTTCAAAAGGATCATGATACTGACAATATCAATGAGATAACATACTCCATTACTAAAACTCGAGGTCAACTTCGAAATATATGCAATTTTGCATGCTACCTATCACAAGTTGAGCCCAAAAAAATTGATGAAGCTCTAAGTGATCCGACATGAGTCAATGATGAGATAAATCAATTCAAGAGACAAGAGGTTTGGATCTTATCCCTTGCCCCACCAATGTAAATATTGTAGGTACCAAATGGATATTCAAGGACAGTCAGATGAATTCAGAACGACAGTTCAAAATAAAGCAAGACTTATGGCTCAAGGTTATTAGATCAAATGGATTGATTTTTATGAGACCTTATCCCCTGTGGCACGCCTTGAGTCCATGCGTTTTCTATTATCTCATGCTTGTTTCCTCAAGATTAAGATATATCACATGGACGTTAAATCAGCATTCTTAAATGCATGACTTAAGGAAGAGGTCTATGTTGCCCAACCTAAAGGATTTCAAAGTCCATAAAATCCCAATCATGTCTTTAAGATCAATAAGGCATTATACGGATTAAAACAAGCTCCGCGAGCATGGTATGAAAAGCTAATAACTTCCGCTCTTAGAAAAGGTTTCTCAAGGGGTGGAGCTGATAAAATGATATTTACCAAATTGAGTGGCATGCAAGCATGTCTTGATTGCTCAGATCTATGTTGATGATATCATTTATATATGGATTAACATCCAAGAAACTTGCTAATGAATTTCAAACCTCTCTTGGTAGGGAATTCGAAATGAGCAATGTTGGTGAATTAAGGTTCTTCTTGGGTCTACAAATTCAACAATATAAGGATGAAATTTTTATCTCGTAAGAGCAATAATCCAAAGACATTATCAAAAGGTTTGATCTTAGTAATTCTACCTCAAAGATCGCTCCAATGTCCACAACTGGAAACCACAAAGAGATGAGAAAGATGTCAATGTGGATCCTAAAATCTATAGGTCCATGATTGGTAGCCTTATATTTCCACAAGACCTGAGATTTCTTTAAACGTGGGTTGTTGTGTCAGATTTCAAGATGATCCAAAATAATCCCACCTTACAGCTGTGAACAGGATTTCCGATAAGTTAAACACACTATTGGTTTCGGTCTATCTTACACCTTTGATACTAACACTAAACTTACTTCTTATTTTGATGCAGATCGGGCAGGATGCATGGAAGATACGAAGAGTCCATTAGGAAAAATTTCCACGTGGGACTAAATCTTGTATCTTGGCATAATAAGAAACAAAATTCACAATCCTTGTCAACATGTGAAGCAGAATACATTGCCGCAGGTTCGTGTTGTATTCAACTCTTATGAATGAAACAAAAATATTACTGATTATGAAATAGATACTGAGACTGTGAAGATCTTTTTTTGTAACTCAAATGAGATTCGAATCAATGGGATATAATCCCGTTGAGCACTCAATAACAAAGCTCATTAACATAAGATATCATTTCATCAGAGATTTCTTTGAAAATGGTATTGCCAAAATTGAGTTTATGCCTTCTAAACGGAAATTTGAGGATATTCTTACCAAGCCTCTTGATACTCGAACGTTTCACGACCTTCAAAAACGTATTGGTGTTGTTCTATTTCATTAATTCAATATGGTTCCATTTCCCCTAATTTTATTTATATCCTTTGAGTTCCAGTAGGAATTATCGTCGTTCTTATCTTCTTTTTTTGTGTTCTGTATTATGTGATGGTTTCTTAGGATTAATACGATCCTATGTTTCAGGCTCTTTCGTATTTGTAGGACTATAATTATCATCTTTAAATATAGATCCTTGCTCCAAAAAGATGTGTCATACGTTCAATAAGTTACGTGACATGTTGAACCCATAGGTATGGTTGTTATCATATTTGTCCTTTTCGCACCATTATTAAGTCGTAATTGACTTGGTGCTAATGCATCTCTAATAGTGAGTCCAAAATGCAATGACTCAATGTGGGTATCAACAATTCTTATATTCTTTTATAAATTCTCCTGCCTATCTGACTTCTAGGTAAGAGACGACAATAAGATCCATGAGAATTCTTACTTAATAAGCTAAAAAGAATATGCTCTAAGATCATATCTTATTATAATGTTGGTATTAAACTTATAAGGAAATTGAGCTAAAGTTATGACACATTATATCATAGGTATTTTAAGGAACATCATTCACATTTGTCTAATACAAAAAATATTCTTCAATAAGAATTATTTAATTAAAAAGAATTTTGAGGATTCCTACAATTTCATTTCATGCGTTGGTTATCCATGTTGGTGTATACTACTTCTGCTAATGTTCTCTGAGTAACATATTTTATGACAATCTTTCATATAGTATCCTTGCATAAAAATACTAGTGTTTGGTAAGATCGCTTAAAAATCCTGAGTTCGTTGTGTTGTTCTCTTGGGAATGACATCAAATGAGGAAGAGTTTAATTTGAACTTGTACTTAACTGATATATCTTTGTGGAGAGTGCGGCTATGGAATTGTAGGAAATGACTATACCTTTATCTCTCCTTGATAAAGGCGCTAAGTTTTCTTAGTGGAATCGTATAAATAAAAAGCTGGCATTTTATCTGTAGTCTTGATAACCCTTTTGTGTAGATCATTGATCCCTTGTTTTTCGCCTTTGCTTATTTTGTTGACAAAAAGAGAGAGAATTGTTTAATAGTATTCTACTACAACATATGGCTTTTCGGAGCATTATGTAAGGGAGAGTGGATTATAAGATGTAGGTTTTACCTATTATACAAAAGAGATAAGTAAATACTAAGGGGGAGAACATATTAGCGTAGTATTGCTTCAAATTTTTGGTGCAATTTGACTTTGAGGAAGGTAATAATACTACACATTGATGTAACAACCATTGATTTGAGTGATCTGTCATACTATAAAAGCTCTAAACGAGTATTTCATAAGTAGTTATCACTATAGATCTTCAACAACAAAACTCCTGAAACGATCGTATGCAGAACCATAAATAACTTAAAGAACAAAGCATTCAAGACGATGTTAAAGAGTCAAAAAAAATCAAGTATGATGGATTTTGAGCTGAAAAGTTTATTTATTTTGAATCCATATGTATTGATAATTTTGTCAGTAAAATAGACAGGGAGAGGGGGGGGATTGTTAGAACACTGCTCGGTCGAACTCGAAAGTTTTGGTATCTCAAGCATGTTGTCAATGTTTGATGTACAAAACTATATCTTGATTTCTAGTCTACTAAAGTCATATTTCGGACTAGGATTAGAGTGTGGTAGTTGAGTATCATACATCGCTGAATAACCCTCAAAGATTGAAGACTGAAGATCAAACAAAGACATTTGGAGAACTTCATCGAGAAAGAGGTATGTGAAGACTGAACTATATATCCCATTTACTCATAACATTTACCATTCTATCATATGAGACTATGTCATATGACTTTAGTGATTTAATATTACAAATAAGAAATTTTGAATAAAGTTTGTCTTGATTAATATCTCAAAATATGATTCAAGCAATGGATCTTCATAGATCCTTAACAATCTTGGTCGAGAACAATTTTGTTTTAAGTTGACCATTTAGAATTTCCCCACGCAATGATATTTACCATCTATGGAGATTAGGAATGTTTCGAATTATTTAAGAGAGTTTTCAAAATATAATGAAATTATGGACACAAGGTAGGTACGCATATCCAGTACGCGTACCTTAATGACCTGAGTTCCAGAATAGGGTAGGCACGCATACCCAGTATGCATACCCTAAGGTTCTGAGTTCATTAACAGGAGGGAGGTACACATACCCAGTACGTGTACCACTGAGATCCAATTTCGTGAATGGCTAAGGGTACACATATGGGATGGGCATATCCCAACAACCTGAGTTCACAGACTGATTCACAGATATGCATACCTACCCAGATTAAGCATATGCTCATAAACCATTTTTACAAATACGTTTGGTATTACTATAACTCTCATAAACACTTCCAAACAACTTTGTTCACCAAATAACTATGTATTTGTGAATCATGGTTTAAATATTGAGTGTAATGAACATGACTTATGCTTTAAAGTTCATAAGGCATATTTTCCAACATGAACTATCATTGTACACGTTTCCAGAATCCTAAACCATAATGTATATTCTTCTGTGTGATTTCAAGGCGGAATTCTCACATGCTTACATGAATTCCTAAGAAAAATTTAATCTAAACTAAGAAAGTGTTTGGTTGGAGCTCAATTTATCTTTGCTTGAATTCAAAGCTACCTAGAGCCTTGAAAATCTATAAATAGAGAGACATATGCAACATGATTTCTCGATCCCTGGCACTTCTATGTCCTAGTTTCTTGCTAAGTATCCCTTTAAAAACCTAGGTTCCCTTTGAGAGACATAGTTAGATTACGACTTAAAAACTTCACTTAGGGATTCATGAAGCCAGGTCTGACTATCTTTTACATGATAGTTCGTGAATCCTGATCTTGTTCTTAGTGATCTTCTAGGTTATTATTTATCTTAGATCAAGAACGAGATAGATAAAAATCGCAAAGTTTTCTTCCTCCCAGACTTTGTGATTTATTAAGATAGATATCTAAACTCTTTTCCGGTTTGTTTGGATTGTTCTTGAGAGATAGTAATCCAGGCTTCTCAACTAACTAAGTGTAAGTATTCCGGATTCGTGAGGTTTGCTGGAATTTGTCTATTGCAAATGGATTTCCAAACTTATATCAAAAGGGAAATAAAATAGGCTTATTTGTTAGAGGAAGATTGGTTTCAAAAGTCTTCACTTAGGTTGAAGCAACTTTTAGGGAATCAATAGTTTAGAGTCTTGTGAGGTTCAAGAGACTTAAGAAGCACGACTGCAACTGAATTTGTTGGAGGGTTAACTCGATCTCAACTATATTCTAGTCTGGAGTACAGTTTGGTATTCAAAGCTGGATGAGGTCCCATGAGTTTTCTGCAAGTGTAGTTTTCTTCGTAAAAAAAAATCTTGTGTGTGTGTGTGCTTTTTATTTTTCCACATCTTTTAATTGTTAAAAGTACATGTGTATAGTATTATAAAACAAAAAAGTTGGTGGTGTACTTGGTACCCTCTCTTTTTCATGTGGTATCATAGCAAGTTCGTGTACCATATTGTAACAATTGACATGTCGACCCCTTGCTTTGATATGAGTGATCGATATATAGATACCGAGTGTGTTCTAGAAAATATCAATGACAATTTGTGTACTGATTTGAATAAAGTTATCGGTAGTCTTTGTCATGAGAAAGAAGAATTGATATGGAAAATTGGTGGACTTTATAGTGACCTATATATCAAGAATTCTGATCTTCAATAAGGATCAAATAGAAAAAGGATTCTTCAAAAATGAACGAATGATCAAATCCGAATAAACAAGGAAAATGTAATACCCGGTATTTTTATTTACTTATTCGGGTCGGGTTGTATACTAGTTAGGTAACCTTTTTGTTACGGTTATTTTTCTTTCCTTTGCCTTAGTCTATTTAGGTTTATTTAATTAGAAAGCTACTAGTTAGGGTGTAAAAATAATCACCTAATTATAATATATAAGTTAATAAATTTGAAGAAATTGAAAGGGTAGTTAAATATTAAAAAAAAAAGAAAAAAAAATTAGATTAGAAAACCAAAAGAACTAGAAAGAAAGTGAAGAAGATGGAGCTAGGTTTTAGAGAAGAAGGCTATGGAGAACTTAGAGGAGATTATAGCTAATAAAAGGTAGAATGTTTAATCCCTTTATCTTTTGGTGTTTGTCCTTGTGTGTTTCCTTGTATGATTTTGTATAGTTAGACTTCTGAAATTTATCTGCGTAATTTTATGCATCCGATTGATGATCGGGTTGGTTCTTGTGATATATAATATGATTGGGTCTTACTGGTTAAAATTTGAGAATAATCCACTGTAAATTCACCGTTGAATATTTCTTTTAGTTTTGATAAGGATTTCTGAATTTCTGGCCAGTTTCTCTTTGCTGTGGTTTTGGCGTGTTTAGGAAATCTTAACGATTTTATAATGATTTTTAGTCTTGACAAAAGTCGTATATATTTGTGATATATTTCATTTTGCTTTGGGTTTGCTCAATTCCAGGTTAATATGAATTTATCATGAATTGTTTGGTAATGACATGTAATCTGCCAAGTTTTTAGAATGTCATTGTAAATTCAATAAGTTTTGTTTGAACAGTTAGTTTTATGTGAAATTTGGATAAGTGGTTTTTTATTGAGTTATGTAGGTTCTACTGAAATTTTAGAAAGATCGTATGAATTATTCACCTTGACGTGTATGATGTAAAATGCTCGCAATTAACTTGTTTGCATAAATGCTTGATTGAAATTCATGTTGTTAAGCCATGGTTGCTTGTATTGTTTGTAAAAATGATTTCAAATATTGAAATGAGTTCATGTTTTACCGTTAGATGAAATATGGTTTCAAGCTAACGGCGGGTAATGATCCCCGAGAGTTAAATGGGTAATGATCCCCATGGGAACTTGTGTTTCCCGACCATCGATGGCGGTTGTCCGTGCCGGTAAACGATAGGTGGTGTACGAACCAAGGTTTTCGTACGGTGAATGAAACGGGTAATGATCCCCGAGAGCAGATGGGTATGACTCCCATAGGAACTTTTGTTCCTGACCATCGATGGAGGCTGTCTGTGCCGATAAACGATAGGTGGTGTACGAACCAAGGTTTTCGTACTGTGAACTCATGGTTACTTGTTGTGATGACAATATTAGTTTGTGAATCATGTGTTGAAATATAGATTAAATGACTTGTTGGAAACATAATTGGTGTTATGAACTCAGGTGTGAAATTCAAATGGACGAATTGTGTTATTATCAATGATGTAATGAATCGTAAATTAGATTATTTGTTTGAAATATTATTGGCATTGTGAATTCATGATTGGAATCTAAACAAGATAATTTATTAGAAACATTATTGGTAATGTGATTGTCGAATATAACATTGATTCGCCGAAGTCGTGATGTGTTTCTTGGTATATGTATTTGCTTGATAAAATGATTATGTTTGCGCATCTTTGGAGAGTTGGGAATGCATTCTATTGAGCTATCATCTCACATCAATTGACATCCTTGCAGATTTATCAGAGTGGCGCAGCGAAAGCTAGGAATGAGTATCTTAGTGATTGAATTGTTTATTTGTAATTGCTTGACATGTAATTTGATATCAATGTTTGATGAGAATATAACTTATGATATTTAAATAGTGAATAATTGTTTCATAAGGTTTCAATTTAAGATATCAATGTTTAAATAGAGAAATATATGCATAAGTCTCTTTCCGACCCGTAACGCTTTGAGTTCGGATCTCCATACGGGTTTGATCCTGGTCCGGAACTCGGGGTGTTACATGTTGGTTGATTCAAATACTTCCTTGGAAAAAATACTTGTGGGTTTGAAACCTAAAAAGGAATCTTCCAGATCCTTAAAATATCCGAATTATCCATCTCTTAATTCTTGTTTAAAGAATTATTGACGACCAGGAGACAAACGAGGCCTTGGATTTGTGAAACTTGAAATGACTCAGATTCCATTCGAAAGGACCTGATGCTACAACCTCCATATTAGTTTCCCCATGTATGTTTTGTTTTTTATCTAATCACAATCAACATACTCTAATCTGAAAGAAAAAGTATTCTTGAAAACGGAATGGATGATCAAATCCGGAAAAAAAAAAAGGAAAATTTTGCCATGTTAGCTGATTCAAAAACCTGAAAAGGAAGATTCTAAATACTTAAAGGATCTGAATTGTACATCTCTTGATCTTGTTTAAAGAATTGTCGAAGATCAGGAGATAAACAAGGCCTTGGCTTTGTGAAACCTGATTTGACTCAGATTCCATCGAAAAAACCGTATGCTACAACCTCAACATCAGTAGCCCCATGTATGTTCCGTGGTTCATCTAATCACAATTAACATACATGTAAAGCTCTTCCGACAAAAGATAAAGACTGTTAGATCTCTTCACAAATGAGCAAAAAAAGACTTATTTGTTAGAGGTAAATTCGTACCAAAGTCTTCACTTAGGTTGAAGCAACTCTTAGATTGTAAAGGACGTCAGCCAATAGAATCAACTCCATAAGAAACGTAAGGAGCACGACTACAACTAAATTACTTGGAGGGTTAATTCAGTCCCAATTACATTCTAGTCCGAAGTATGATACTATGTTAGTATCTGTAACGGCTTAATACAATTTCGTGTTCAAAGCTGGACGAGGTCCCAGGGGTTTTCTGCAAGTACAATATTCCTCGTTAACAAAATTCTTGTGTATGTGCTTTTTAGTTTTCCGCATATTTTGATTTTCAAAAGTACTACACAGGTTCATACTCCTATTAAACGAAAAAGCTGGTGGTGTACTTGGTACCCTCTTATTTTCAAACATAGTTATCTATTAGAGAGCCACAACGGCTTCATCCAGCAGAGTAATGCCCTACCCTAACTGATTAATTAACAGACTCAAGTTTGAATCTGACCACTTAAAGACATTTGGATTAATATATCTATTTGATAAGCTAATGTAGCATGCACAATGTTTCATTCCTTTGAATGGTGTTTAAGGAACTTACCACAAAAGAAACTTTGTTAATATCCATCTCTATTGGTGGATCTATAATCCGTATATCCTCTTGATACAATACAACAACCTGAAAATGACATAACAATTAAACAAATGTTAGATCTAATATTGGCAGAATTGAGCATAATACAGATGAATATTTTTATGTCAAAGCTTTATGATTGAAAATCAGTCATTCAGTAACCAATATAGTCTTTCTATTGAAATGTAGATCATCAAGGATGTGCCCTTGATTATGTATAACCCTATTATAAAAGAAGAGATATTTTTCAAAGTGGTTGCAGCATCAAGAGATGTTGTATTATATTGTTCAAAATGGCAATCAGTCTTTCAGTAACCAATCGAGTATATATATAGAAATATAGATCATTAAGGATGTGCCCCTGATTGCGCATGACCTTATTATGAGAACATTTTTGTTTGTTTTTTGATGTTCAAAGTGGTTGCAACATCAGGAGAAATTCTCCTGAAGGTGTTCACATTTTGCATTTCTAACATCGCAGTAGGTGGTAGTATAAATAGGAGCCATATTATTGTATAAGTGATTATTTTGGAACCACATGTTCAACCAGGTAAGAAAGTCATTAGTATCCCCAAATAAATAAATATTTCCTGCAAGCAGCACTTTGAGACAGACAAAACAAAATGACATTGTATGAATGTCTGTGATAGGTTTCCTTCACCAAACTTGCAAGATTAGTAGATATGATCACTATAACGCATGATGCTTGCAATTTTAACATTTGTAGGGAGAATCCCATGGGAATATTTCTAGATTAAAAAATGAATATCAAGATTAGTATCTAACTTTTAGATCTTAAGCCAGTTAATATTATAGGGACCATCTCTGTAGTTGTCATTTATCTTGTGAAGTTATAGAGTAGCAGTGAAATTTCCTTTCTTAGTCAGCTTCCAGATCACTTGCTTCTTCCTGAATGTTAAAAGAATTACTCAAGATTACATTGCATTCATCATAGAAAACCAATTTTCCAATTTGTCCATATCCCATGTACCCTCATTTGTAAATAAGTGGTTAACAAGTATAAAATAAGTTTAGAAGTTAGGAGGGTTGGAGAAAGAGACGGAACTGTCTACAACCCATCTACCATCCCAGATGTTGACCTTACTTCCATCAGTAATCTATCAGATGTTGTTTTCTGAAGATTACAGATATTGTTAGAGCATTGCTCGGTTGAACCCACCAACCATTGGTATGTCAAGTTTGGTTGTCAAATTTAGTTTCAAAATTCAAAATCGTTTGATTTGGTTACTAGAGTCAGCTTCGTTAGGTTAGATTAGGAACATATAAATATTGATACTTGCTCTTTTCACTCATGAAGAACCTGAAAATGTATCTGCATCAATGAAAACGTCATCCTTTAGTTCGAGATTAGTAACAACATACTTGACTTGTTCCATTTATATCATTTGTTCTTTGAAGTCAGTATTGTTGAAAACATAACATACAAGTCAGTATGTAATCGTATACCCTTAACAAACATCGAAGCCCATTAGGGTACACTTGATTGAGTTGTGGGAAAAATTTATCAGTCAAGCGTGCTCCGCCGACAATAGTTACAGGATGGGTGACCTCTCAGAATGTTGATGTTCAATGACCGCAATAGTTCCCTTTACAAAACCACACTGCCAGACAACCGTAGTAGCTAAGTGTGAATAGTATTCATAGAGGGTTAGGTCATCAAGGATGTGACAAGTTTGAAAAAGCGGGGGTCTAACAACACCACCCAATATTTCGCTTAGCAATCTATATGGACTAACTCTGAAATACTTTGCTAGAGAATAAACTAGACAGTCAGACTCAATCTAGATTTAAGTATCTCAAGGAGTTAATATCTCTCTCTTGATTTGATTTTTACTCAAGCTAAAAATAATAGCGAGTCTTTATCAAATACAAGGAATAACTTGGACGGTACCAAAAACCAATATTCAAGGATCAATCAATATCAATCAACAACCAAAGGTTGGATTTCCAATTGATGATTTTAACGCACAACCTGTATTATTTCAATTATATAAAAAAAATATAATGCGGAAAAGAAATAACACAGAGAACAGAAGTTTTGTTAACGAGGAAACCGCAAATGCAGAAAAACCCCGGGACCTAGTCCAGATTGAATACACACTGTATTAAGCCGCTACAGACACTAGCCTACTACAAGAAAACTTCGGACTTGACTATAGTTGAACCCCAATCAGTATCCCACTAATTCAAGGTACAGTTGTACTCCTACGCCTCTGATCCCAGCAGGATACTGCGCACCTGATTCCCTTAGGTGATCTCACCCACAACTAAGAGTTGCTGCAACCCAAAATCGCAGACTTGATAATAAACAAATCTGTCTCACACAGAAAAGTCTATCAAAGGATAAATCTGTCTCCCACAGAAAACCCTAGGTTTTTGTTCCGTCTTAAGATATAAAATCAAGGTGAACAGGAAACAATTGATAATCCGGTCTTATATTCCCGAAGAACAGCCTAGATTAATCAATCACCTCTCAACAATCTTTCTTGACTACACAAGCGGTTTTTCGAGGAATCACAAACAGTGAGATGGAGATGTTTGTGACTTCTTTATCTTGCCTATCGGAGAACTCTCACGATCTCAAGCCAATCAATAGATTGTATTCGTACGATAGAAGATGCAAGATCAGATCACACAACTACGGTAAAAGTAGTATCGGTCTGGCTTCATAATCCCAATGAAGTCGTTAAGTCGTTAACCTGGTTTTAGAGAAGAAAACCAAAGGTTAAAGGAGAATCGACTCTAGCGAGCGCACTAGTATCACACAGACGTGTGGGGATTAGTTTTCCACAACGCTAGATGTCTCCTTTATATAGCCTTCGAATCAGGGTTTTTCCTTAGTTATAAAGCAATCCATATTCACCGTTAGATGAAAACCTGATTTAGATTCAAGCTAATATTTCTCAACCGTTAGATCGAAAACTTAGCTTGTCACACACACTTAGGTAGACGTTTACTGGGTTTGTGAAAACCGTGCCCAAACGTGTACGTGTATGTTGGTTCAACATAGTAACCCAAAAGGTTAACCATATGAGCAATTCATATTAACCTAGTTCTTCTTCACCATAACTAGTTCAATTGACTCAAATGAACTAGTTAGAGAGTTGTTCAATTGCTATGAGATCTTATGTAACTACACAAGACACAATTGAAACAAAGATGATTCGATTCGATGAATCGGCTCATGAACTTTATAGCCACGGTTTGCATAAAGCATTCCTTAGTAATTTAAATTTCATGTTCAGAGCACATCTTTAGATCATAACCTCTTAAGCACAAACAAGTTCGCGGACTTAAGGCAACCGGCAGAGTTTTCCAAACTCAACAGAAAATCTAGGCAAAGAGACTTCCTCCAGTTCGCGGACTAAACACGCAAACGATTTTTTGGAAAATCTCAGCAGAAATTCTCGGCAAGAGAACTTCCGTCAGTTCGCGGACTGAGTTCGCGGACTGGGTTCGCGGACTTGGAAAAGCCAATTCCCCCGGTTTCTATTAATCAACAAAGTTCGAAAACTTCGGATTAAGGAATACATGGTTATGTAATCTAAACTCTCATTCCAATCATTGAGACATTCTCAGAGGACGTTATATAGCCGTTATTCACAGAACGTTTCACGTCAGAGCAATTCTCAAAGTAATTGAAACTTTTCATGACATTCGTCACTAAGTGAAGATAAACTTGATCAAAGCGAAACGCTTTACCAACACACGATTTCGAGAGAAAGATAAGTAGTGAATACTCAGCTAGAAATGTCAAATGTGTATGATCCAGTCTATATAGCATACGACTTTTTTGTCTCATAAGAAGTAGGAGATAGAATAGATAGACTTTTAAGTGATAGATAAGTTCAAGTCTCCACATACCTTTTTGTTGATGAAGTTCCACGGTTCCTTGTGTAGATCTTCGTCGTTGTATGATGAATCGCCATGAAATCCTTGAGCTCAACTACACTTTTCTATCCTAGTCTGAGACTTAGCTACAATAGACTAGAAATCAAGACTCACAGTTTTGATCACTAACATTGACAAACGTGCTTGATATAGAAACGCATGCGAGGTCGACCAAGCTATACTCTAACAAAGTTGACTAAGCCTAAAACCCAGGGGGTCTCAGAATTTGGAAAAATGTCGACCACAATAAAGCGCTTCTACTAAAGAGAGTCTGAAAAATACATGATCAACACCATCCTCGATTTGGTCTTCTATATGCAGAAAAAAAATACTTAAACGAAGAACCCATATTCCAAGTATTTCAATCACCCCCGGCCTTTGAAAGCCTTCATCAGAAATAATTTTATTCCCAACTATCCACCATCACACCTAACCTTTTCCATCAGATTGGAAACGACCTTTCTACCCCGACCACTTCCAACTGGATCCCTGATCCCCCCACTTTAAACCATCACCAATAACATATATTTCCTTGGTTTCTGATCTCATGTCCAGTACTATTTTTTGGATCTATAATCATCTGGCACAACAACCGCCTCTGACAATGTACAAAAGTTTAAATATCCACATTCTCCAAGATGGTCCACCAGATAAAATAGTTTGGTCATTCACCAAACCTGGAAAATAAACAGTAAGTTCAGGATATCGTATCCTAACCCTGCAACCTTCATAACCAACTACCACACATCAGCTATCTTCGAAAAAATTCCTGTGGACATTACCTTACTCACAACAAATACATCTTTTCTTGTGGAAAACAATAAATGAAAGACTGACTACATATGTTCAATTTCTTACACAAAATCCATCTAACCACTTCAAACCTTGGGCTTCTGTTGGGATCCTAGTCCCACATTGGTTAGATGAGGTTTAATTGGTAGTTTATAAGTCAATGGGTTCCCTCATCTAGTCAACCGATTTTCGAGTTGAGTTCTACCCATGGGCTTATGACGAGTTTAGGGTTGGTACCCTAACAATTGGTATCAGAGCCAACCACCACGACCCATGCCTGCTCCACGGAAGGGGTGACCTATAGGATAGATTAAAGTGTTGGGACACCTATGTATGGACGTAGTTGTCACCCGCATTGAATACTGATAGGGGAGTGAAGCCGCCATACGAGAAAGGGCTACCTTCGGGTCAGTGTCGATAGAGTGGGCCAACGAGGACGTTGGGTCTGGAAGCGTGGTGGGATGTTGGGATCCTAGTCCCACATTGGTTAGATGAGGCTTAATTGGTAGTTTATAAGTTAATGGGTTCCCTCATCTAGTCAACCGGTTTTCAAATTGAGTTCTACCCATGGGCTTATGACGAGTTTAGGGTCGGTACCCTAACAGCTTCAACCGGAAACAGTTGAACATATATATTTCTCAACTTCCAGCTTTTTATATCAGCATGCAACTTTCTCTTCAATCATCACGGAACAGATCCAGTTTTTAATCAACATGGACCGCCCCACTTGACCAGTTAACCACCATCTATCATCTGTTATAGATCACATACCTACGGCTTCCGTAACATCCTTCTGGTTCCTTATTAAATAATGGCCTTCTTGATCAAAACACGTTATCCCCACGCTTAAATTGGAAATAATTGAACGGATATTTCCAGGCTTCTAAAACCCCTTGTAAACGCTTTCTAAACGCTCGTGATGATTTGATAAGCATAAACTCCCAGCTAAGATCATCAACATGGTAAAAAACACACACACCAAGAATTCACCTGGAAGAACTTAGTAATGCCTCAACCAATACTGGGTATGACATTAATTCATAGAAATCACATGAATCAACGAACTACTATAACAATTGAAAATGGTTGGACATTACCAGAACAACAATGGATAAAGATTAATACGGGTGGAGCTGCAGGAACTCAACAACGAAAAATGATCGCGACAATAACACAACCTCTAACGATAACAACAACACTGGTTGCAGAAACTTGGGCCATGTCGCGGCTCTCAGAACGACAACAACTCATCAGTTGACACAAATAATTCTAGAACCAGACTCACAAACATTAGTCCATTTTATTCAGGACCATCATGGTACCCGGACGACTTGATAAATGAAACCAAAAAAAGACTCCGAGCAATTTCTCGACATAAACTACAACACAACTATAAAGAGGCCAACCAGGCAGTGAATGCACTAGCAAACCAGGCGGTCGACAAAAGCCAATATGGAATATTTCAAACCACCTTTTGAGATTACACTATTCAGAATTTATAGTGAATGACACTCTATTGGAAAAATCTTACCTCGTATAATTCCCTCTACAAGATACAATTGTGCTTCGAAAAAAAAAAATCCGCCTCTAACACTTGCGAACACAATTAATTAGGAAATTCTTAACGGAAAACTTGCGATACTCAAGTTGTTCAAGTTCACATTAGACGTCGATCTCATAAATCTTAAAAATGAATTCATTTTAAATTATGTTCCTCGGGATTATGATATTCTTCTCCTCTTTTCTTTTTCCTAATGAATTCCTTGTACCTGTTATATGGTTGTCCACTTGTCGCCCATGAAGTCGCTAGGTGGGAAAAACTATATCACTAAGGCATGACCGACCGACCATGAGCCTAAATACTTAAAATGTGATCTGATTCTTTTTTTTTTTTTTTTTTTTTTTTTTTTTGAACCATAAAATGTGATCTTTCAACAATTGTCATAGGAAATTTAGGGGTTCTATCTATCATTAAAGAAAAATGGGCACATTTGGACTGGTTATCCCCTTCTCTTAAATTATGTAAACCCCACCATTGTCCCCAACCTTGTAGTAAGATTGGGTTTGATCTGATCATCTATCATTTAGGATTTGGAGACATTGCAGATATTTTTTTTCTGTGGTCGGCCTGACATGATTTTCCCACTTTGATTGATTACTAAAATACAGCTACTCCAATGGGAAATCTATAAGAAGAAAACTAGAAAGGAAACCATCAATTCAATGTAGTTATGACCATATTTATTTTACTTAACTAAAAGTAGTCCCCCACAAGTTGCACTGTTGTCTGGGTATAAGATGAAATAGTGTCCATATGATTGTGAGAGCAGAATTTGGACCATGCATATTGGGCAGTAGTACATTTTTGACATGAGAAGCCAGTAGATGCAACAAAGTCTAGAGCATCATCAATTTTAACCACCAAGCGGTCTACAGATGTGCATCATCTCTACATCTCTATGCCTCTGTGATATGATTTATGGTGAAGTTTTGCATTTAACTCGTATTTTCATCACGCGTAATTCGGTCAACAAAAAAAAAAATCATTAATGAAGCAAGGAAATACAAGAAAAAGTGAACATCAAGAAGGACCTCATGGTCCATGGAGGTCTATACAAATCCAATGGTGAGGGACGTTTTGGGTTAGATTACAATTCCTGTGATAGTGTGATGTTTAAAGCTTATACCACATGAGATGTAAAATTGAACATTCTTCCACCACGTACCAGTGAGGGGGGTTGTTCCATCAAAAACCACAAAGAAAACCTTTTTCCACTAGTGCATAAAAATCACTTTTCAAGAGAACACACGACACAGTCTGAGCTCCACAGCTTTTGTTAAGAGCAATGCAAATCCCATGCAGCTCCCTTACATCTGAATTTGGGACTTGACTGTTTGGTGGGAATGTATAAAGGAAGGAGGCTTGAACCACATAATTCATAATATGCCCTGATTGGCATACAATTCCCCATTAAAAAACAAAGAAACAAACAAATAATGACTAGTTAATATGAGTAATATCAGTGATAGAGAGAGGGCAGAAAGAAAGAGAACCAAGCAAAATACAATATCCCTCAACTTACATGAAAAGTAACACGTCCTATTGCTACCACATGATTTGTGTCAAGTCTACATCAATTCATGATTGCGACTTGCAAAAGAAAGATTTTGTTCATCAATGAGAAGAATACCAGATCTCTCATACATACTACTACAACTGTTTATTAGTAGAGACATCCATCCCCATTGTTTTAGAGCAAGCAAGCAAGAAAGAAACAGAGTTAGATCGAGCAACACACTTAGAAAGAAATCCAAGGAGCTAGAAGAAGGAAAACCTGATCTATTGTCTCTCTTCATTCCATGTACGTATGAAAAAACCATGAAAGGAATTCTCTCTTCGTCCCTCTATATATTTTTTTGTTTTTTCTTAGAAATTTCTTTAGATGAATCATTCAGTTACAGTATTTTGAATTCATATGTTCATCACTGATACGAGCTGTGCTATCTCATCTTGTATTAATCAATCTCTTTCTTTTGTTCTTGGAACAGGTCGAGTTATGAAGTTGCAGAGCTGACCTGGGAAAATGGTCAGTTATCCATGCATGAGCTAGGTGGATCTGTTTCATCAGATCCATCAAAACCATTATGGGCTCGAGCCAGCGGTACGCTAGAGTCGATCGTTCACCAGGCAACTTGTCACAACCCAAACCCAAATATGGTTGCAAACGGTCGAATTTCCACGATAAATCCGGTTACTCTATCTAGTGGGAAAAAACGGACGGAGAATTCATGTGACAATGAAGTGCAGATTGTGCTAGAGCCAACAAAGAAGCGCTCACGGTTGCAGTCACAGTCGGAATGCACTCTTACTCAAAGGCACAATACTATGACTGCTAATGTTGACGATCTTCAAGTTGAACATAGTAGATGTGCTAGTGCGACGTATTTACATGATGCTAAAACAACTACGACGACAACATGGACATCATCTACCTCCCCAAACTGCAGCTTGAACACCAAAACCAGGGAGGATGACGTTGCTTGCGCTACTGGACCGGTATGTATACTTATGAGACGCATTTTTTGACAAAGGAGATGTCTATTATTGCTAGCTGCCATAACTAAAACTGTACTGTTCCTCTTGCAGGTAACTCGGGATGATCAAAAACAGGCTAAAAGCCAAACTGAAGCAGGCCAGTATCAAAATTCAACAAGACGTAGTCGTGTTGCTGCAGTTCACAACCAATCAGAAAGGGTAATTATCATTCGCAACTCATCTTAATGTGCTATTGTACAACACTTAATATACCGTGACGTTTTCAATGTTTTATTGTTACTGATACTGAATTAATGGTGGTGCAGAGGCGAAGAGATAGAATCAATCAAAAGATTAGAGCTCTGCAGAAGTTGGTTCCAAATTCAAGCAAGGTATAAATAGTGCAGAATCAAAAATGTATGATTTATCTAGTGACACTAGTAATTAAGGTCTCATTTGCTCAACTTTGATGGCATAATTGTTCAGACAGATAAAGCTTCGATGCTCGAAGAAGTGGTTGAATATTTAAAAAGACTTCAAGCACAAATTCATGACATGATGAGTATAAACAACAGAACCACAACTATGGCAATGCAACCACAAATGATGATGCCTTTGGCTCTACAGCAACAACAACAGCAGCAGCATCAACTTCAGATGTCTCTTTTAGCAGCAAGTATGGGCATGGGACTCGGAATGGGAGTGAACCCAGCTGTTGCTTGTGCCACCCCAAGTAATGCACAAATTCCGCCTCAGCCTCCTTTCTTAATGCATCCGATGATGCAAGCACACCCACTATCTGCAAGTTCAGATCATCATCACATTCCTAATGCTATGCCGGTCGAACCTTATTACTCGTTTCTAGCGCAGGTAATTTAAATCTTCGTTGATAATCCATGATATTAATCTTCTTATTTAACGATCAAATTATAGGGTATCATGCTACATGAACGGTTTCGAAAATCAGGATCTTAATTATATTTTCATGTGTTATATAAATTTCAGTCGATGAATGTGGATTTATACAATAAGATGGGAGCAGTGTACAGGCAACAATTATATCACCACGAGAATATGGCGGCACAAGGCAATAGTAATGCTACTAGTACCTCCCAAGCAAACCATGCACGACGCAATGATTGATACTATTTGTACCTACCAATCAAACAATGTACAACCTCATGATTAATCACGAGCATGAACGCATATTTTAATGACACCAGTTTTGTATTATTAACTAATAAATAAAATCCTTTGTAATGTTTGTGAATAATTTGTTCTGGATCTTATCAACTCCATGACAGTCCAGCTGGCTAAATCTTGTATGCATCTTTTGGAGTTGGGACCATTATATATTACTACCATTTTAGCCAGGCAGGCTACTTGTATCCCTCACCGATAATTCCAATCCGAAAATGACCATCATCATCAATGCGGATCGGATTTTATGGATCATGTGGATCCCTCCGCCAAATATCTCACGTTGTTGCTGGGGAGCATCACTCAATCATTTAGACTTTTCTGTCCTGGGATCAACTCACAGATCGCTATTCCTTCTTCAATTGGGTGTTGAGTAGTAGCTAGGATGTCGTTGTACCTCTATATTCAACTCCTGAAGGAGACGTTCCTTGGTCACGTCTAATTCAGATTCGATCCGGCTGCGGGGTTGCAACTTGCATGTCTCTAATCAATCATGGCGAAATTTGACAAATCCTTGGAATAACTGATGAGGACCATGAGGTAGCTTTGTTTTTCACTGTTGTTCCCTCATTTTCAGTATTTAGAGGTTTTTTACCAAGATAACTTCATATTTTCTAACATGAAAACATTTCCATTCCTGAACTTAAATTCCAAACATCCCTGATAATGTACAAATCTATAAGTTCACAAGTCTGAATAAAATTACATTCAAATAGCACCACCCTTATGAAACCTCATACTAGGAGGGGTTTTCTTTGAATTTGCTTTTATAAAACCTGTTTGTATAAATAGAAAAAATAATATAGAAGAAAAAAAATGAACACCTTATATTTGGAACCTCATCATTCAGTAGTAGCAGAAGAAGATTTCGTTTCATGGAGAGAGATTACAGTTTCGAAAGCACCCACCAAAGCTTTCACCTTGCTCTTTCTGGTCTCAACCAGCTTACTTGCAGTCGCTTCTATAACATTATTAATTAGAACCTGTTCCTCTTTCTTCCCTTCATTATCTTGGTGCCTCAGAACAACTTTCTCTGATTCTGCTTCATTCTCATCTTCATTAACCGCCACTTCGTTTACCTTTCTAAAGCTTTTCTTCTCAACTTCATTATTCCCCTTCTGATCATTATCACCTAAACCTTTTCCTTGCCTGAACTTGAGTTTTCTTGCACGATTTTCTTCAGCTCGAAGATTAACCACCTTTCCTCTCTTAAAGTTTTGCTTGTCAGTCAAATCTGTATTTTCAAGTGAAGTAACCTTAGGAGCCTTTGTTCTCTCGCTCTTTTTGCCATTTTCAACTTCTTTGTCTTGAAAGACAGGTTCAATTTCCTTAGTAGGTGTAGATTCGTACCCATTTTGTTCTTCCTCGTTTGTACACAATGATTGAGAGGATTCTGTGGTTGTTGACGACAATAATGGAGATGGCAGTGTTCGTTTTTCGATCGGAGTTGAAGATGACGAAGCTTCTTCTGATGATTGACTTGTGGGACTTACGTCTATAGTCAGCGACAATCTTTTGTTCTTTGGTTTGGGCTCGATGACATACAAGGTTTTCTCCCTCAACTTCTCAGTCTTCGGTTCGTTCAATTCAACATTTCTAACGTTACTTTGACTCTTCAAAGAACTTGGAGGTGTCTTGGACTTATTTGTATTTGAGGTAGCAAATCTAGGGACAGCAGGTTTGGGGGATAATGAACATCTTGGAGACGCCAGTGACTTCTTTTCAACTATATTAGTTCTCACAGTGTTGTTGACACCCACAACCTTAGCATTTCTTCCACTGCTTAAACTTTGAGGAGAACTCAGTGGTGATGATGATAATCTCGTTTTCATGACATTCTGCTTCAAAGAAATTGCAGGTTTTTCAGGAGCAACTATCTTCTTAGAAGGTGATGAAGCATTAGGCGAAGAAACTGCCTTAGGAGGTGATGCGACCTTACCAACCAAGAATCTTGGTTTAACATCTATTTTCTTTAATGGTGATGAAACCTCTCGAGTGAAGCACTTGCATTCACGCTTGATAGAATTGGGTGATGGTACCTCAGTTATGGTTTTTACCTCAGGGGAAGTAGGCTTTGGCTTTACCACAGATCTCTTCTTCCTCTCTTCTATTGAAGTTTCATGTTTTGCCACTGGCTTTTGAACTTCAGATAATGCTGCTTTCGCAGACCTTCTCACTATCGACTGTTTTCCCTTTGTTTGGGACTCTGGTGTCTTTCCATACTTGCACAGATCATGGCAAGAACTAGTAGAAGCTCTATGATAAATGGGAGTAACTCTTTCCTTGCTGTTTGAAATACTTGACCTTCCTCCTACCGAATTCCTCCTTATATTACAATCTTTCGATTGTGTGGTCTCTCTAATCACCGGAGATACCGAGTGCACTGGACTTATGTGCGTCACCGGGATGTCAACAATCAACTGAGACATTGATGCTATATCGAACCAAAGCAGAGAAACCACAATCCTGCAGCGAACATAAGTTTTGTGTTTGATTAAGAAAGGAACAATTTAAGTTCTTAACCTGTAAATATTAAATATACATATCATCCTTAAGCAAAAGAATACTAATAGAGGCAAACAATGATGGGTTTATCTGTATAAAAGCAAAGGAATACTGCATTTTAATAGAGGCAACCAAATGATGGATTTATCTACGTAGAAGCAAAAGAATACATTACCCGAAGTTGAGTATTGCAGAACATGATTCTGTAATTACCTACGTTTCATTGATGAAAGAATTCATAATGATGGATTTATTTAAAACAATCTAGACAGAGACAAAATTTTCCAAGATGTGTACTAAATAAACAACACCTCTCAGAAAATTAGATTTATTCATTCAAAACGACACAAAAGCAGAATGTCGGTTCTCCAATGAATGATTAAACAAATACTCAGGAAAACATGCCTCTATTCATCCCAATGCGTATACACCAAATCACCATACATTATTCGAAAGAAATCAACAAGCGTGCTCAACTTTAACATTTGGAGATGCTATTTCCTAAAATATCAGTACAGAATTCTCAAAAGCGTATCGGTAATTCGGTATCGGACACCCATACCAGCATTTGTGCAACCCAGCTATTCTCACAATGTGGTACCAAAAGTGGGTTTAATGATCAATTACACCAACAAAGCCATTTCCATTAATTCAAGGTAGAGACACAATCAAAGGATTCATAAAAGAATCTAAACAATTCCTTAATTTCACAACAAACAAACTTAAAATTTCCTATGTAAGAGCAAATAGATTCAAAATTATGGCTCCAAAATTATGAGCAAATAGATTAAAACCTATTTTGGAGGTATTATGATGTTCAAAAAAAAAAAAAAAAAATGAAACTAAACATAAATAGAACAAGTACGTACCTTCTCTGGAAGTCCAATTAGCAACCAAAGATATATGTCAAGACATTACAATAAATCACCCCCTCAAAAACCTGAAAAAAATTAAAAAGAAAAGAAAAAAACTCAATGGTAAGAACCTAAGAATCAATGTCAACTTGTAAAAATCTTCTCTTTTCAGAAAAAATTCTAATTTCCTGCAATTCTAAATAACATAGGCAAAGAAAAAGAAAAACACATAACAAAAAACTCCAAAACTTAATAAAGAAAAACAGAAACGCAAAACCGAAGAAAAAGTCCATACCTCTAGAATTCTTTAAACCGAAGAAAACCCAAAACCTCTATCTGGAGTTTCTCTATAAGAATCAATGAAGCAGCCCTTTGTAAGAAATCAACAATGGTGGGGGTATCTGGTGTTTAACAGAGAGATTTTACGTTTTCTTAAGAAACCGGAAGAGAAAGAGCGTGAAAAAAGAGGTCCCACACAGTATGGGTGACCTAGGAAGAAGGAAAAACAAACAACAGACCAATATTTGGGTGAAGTGAATAAATGTTTATTTAAAGGACTATTCCTTAAAATAAAATTCAACAAATTTTGAATGAAGAATTTTGAATATTTTTTTGGTTAAATTTGGCACTTACAGATAATTTTGAGTTGTGTTTTTACATAAACCATAGACTAGTTTTTCTAAATTTAGATTTTGGACCATATCCATTGTACATTTAGTCAAACGTAAGGTAATTTTTGATTTACATTATCTTGTAGGAGTAGGTTTTAATGGGTAATAAATTCTAGATTTGATTTCATCAACCAGCGCTTACAAGAATTCAAATTTACTTTCTATATGTATGCTTCTCGAATGTATGTTGATTACAATCGCATTAGTAATTAATTTTTATTTGGAATACAAAAATTACATACAAATTGTAGTATTAAACGAAAAGTATTTACCAAGAAAATTGAAAAGTATTAAGAACAAAAAATATCCTTCTAGAATATATACAACCACCACGAAAACTAAGTCCCAATTAAAAATATATATATATATATATATATATATATTTTGCATTACCTCAAAATTTTAGAAGTTTTTATTTTCAAGTTATTGATTAAGAAATGAACAACACAAATTAATGATCTTTAATAATACCACAGAGTAAATCTCAATTAAAATCGATGAATTCTTTAATGACACGATGGTATATAGAATTTATCATTTCATGTTAGATTTTATATCCGTTAATCATTTCGCCTCTTTCGGTACCCGATCTTGAAACTTTCTTGTTTGTAATTTGAATGAAGGATCTATCTATGATGTTGTCATTTATGAATCTTTTGATCTTCAACTCAACTCAAATACTCAACTAACTAAATCTTCTTCTTTTTTTCTAGGAAAATTATAAGCAATGCCTGGAAATAAATACAACTAACTAAACACTTATGCCAGTACTAGGCCTCTAGCCATAGTGGTGACTCATAATGGGAGCAAAAGATGGATAATTTTGATCTCTATGAATAATTCTAAGGTTTAGAAGGACAAAGAAACATGAGCGTGATTTTCAGTCTCTTACGTTTCCCTTTGGTAGCTTGCATGATAAAAGTTAAGGTTCTAAAATCTTCCATACATGGGCTACGTACTTGTTTAGAAAGGTGAGCCTAATAATGGTGGCAGTTTCTTCAACTTCAACATCTATGTGTTGCTTTTCTTTGGACCATCTGAAGGTTATATCTGCTCTCCCATGTTGATCAATCCGCTCCATAATAGCATGGGGTTCCATAATTTCGAATGTGATTACCTACAAAGTCAGTAACATTTAGAACAATATAAAATAAGGGGGTTACAGGGTATTGAAGAGTGCAAATATTGACAATGATCCCGAAAGACCCTCTAGCATTTGTAGAGACGACCATGTTCTGTACAACCCCAATATCACTTCGATAATGAACATTATTTAGGATGTGATCATGTATGTTACGCATCATGTTATAGGACCAGAGATGATGCTTTATATCCTTAGCAATTTGGATAAGATTCACAGCAAAGGCATTAAAATGTAATTACATCTATATTTCCAAATAAGCCAACATGCAGTAATGTAGGTTTCCTTTATATGTCTTCGCCACTACTATGATCAAACTAGGAATTAAACGAAATGTATTTACCAAAAAAAAATGAAAATAAATAAGAGTGGGGATAATAAATCCTTCTAGACAACCACTACCAAGACGAGACCCCAATTTTTAGAAAGGAGTATTTTGCATTCCCTTGAAAATTTTGGGGTATATTTTCAAGTTAAAGTATGATTATACTGTATTATTGATTAAAAAAACAAACAATACTTAATAATCTTTAATAATTCCCACAGAGTAAATCTCAATTGAAATCTCAATACTAGGAGCATAGAATGTGATTTTCAGGCTCGTCTATTTATCTTTGGTAGCGTGCATGATAAAGGTATGGTTCTAAAATCTTTTATGGACTGCATTTTTTAGAGAAAGGCGAAACTGAAAATGGTGGTCATTTCTTCATCTTCTAATTCAACATCTGTATGTTGCATTTCTTTGGCCCATCTGAAGGCTAGATCTGCTCCCCCTATTAATCCATTTGCTCCATAATAGCCCGGGGTTCCACAATTTCGGATGTGATTACCTAGAAAATCAGTAGCCTTAGAGCGGTATAAAATAAGGGGGTTACAGGGTATTGAAGAGCGCAAATCTTGATAATGATCCCAAAAGACCCTCTAGCATTTGTAGAGGCGACCATGTTTTGTACATTCCCAATATCACTGCGATAATGAACATTATTTAGGATGCGATCATGTATGTTATGTATCATGTTATAGGAGCAGAGATGATGCTTTATATCCTTAGCAATTTGGATAAGATTCACATCGAATGCACTAAAAATGTGATTACATCTGTATTTCCAAATAAACCAACATGCAGTAGTGTAGGTATCTTTTATATGCCTTCTGCCACTACAAGGATCAAACTGAGGAATTAAATGACAGGGATTTACCAAGAAAACTGAAAATAAATAAGAGTAGGAAAAAAAAAATCCTTATGGACAACCACCACCAAGATGAGACCTCAATTTTTAGAAAAGGAGTATTTTGCATTACCTTGAAAATTTGGGGGTTTTATTTTCAAGTTGAAGTATGATTATATTATTGATTAAGAAACGAACAATACTTAATAATCTTTAATAACACCCACAAAGTAAATCTAAGTTGAAATCTCACTAGGAGCATAGTTTTTACATGCCAACGCAAATGTAGAAGATTGCAAATTTTGAGTTCTATGAATAACTCTAATGTTTAGAAGGGCAAAATAAACATATAACGTGATTTTCAGGCTTTTTTGTTTCCCTTTGGTAGCTGGCATGATAAAAGGTATTGTGACAGCCGAAAAATATTTCCCTTCCAATTGATCGTGGAGTTCGTCAACAGACAAGTTCCAAATGTCTTGAGCTTTCATTTGGGATGCATAGGTTTAAACCATATTGTATACAAGAGTTATGTTATGAGTTATTAAACAATACACGAAAATTGTGTTCATATTATCAAAACAGTTAACCAAAAAGTGTGGAATACAAGACATCTGACAAGAAACCATTTAACATGACCCATACTTATTAAGTATAATATTTTTTTTACAAACAACAACATCAAGGAAGGAAGGTAACTCTTTTTACATACCAAAACGGAAGGAAATTACAACATTAAGGAAACATAGAACCATTTTTCAAAAACCAACCCCGATACACATAAATATACATGATCACAAAGTGATGTACTCACTTTGACCCCCAAATCTCAATGCACCAAGCTTAATCAAGCTTACTACCTCAATCCAAACTTAATATCTATGGAAAACAAAACAAAACAAAACAAAACAAAACAAAAGAGTGAGTCACAACCCAGTAGAGAGATAGTGGTACAATAACACGAGTATAAAAAATGCTCAATAGATAATGATAAGATGTCGAATCGAATAAACCATAAACAATGGTTTAAGTTGTTGATCACATCCATATCGAAGTATCAGAGACCTTACAAATCAAATACACAGTCGAAATCATCCAAAACAAGTGAGTTTGCAATAATCTACAGTGAGGGTCCAACCAGCCAATTGTCGAGGTTTATCAGAAAAACCACCTTATCATCCCGGATGATCTTCCGCAGGTTACGTTAATATGGATTTCCCCTTGTGGGCCGGACAAACTCTTCAGTAGTGTTCGTAATTGATAGGATGCTCAACGCGATTAATAAAAATAGTTTGTAAACATCGTTAAATACGAGTATCGAACAAACCATCACAAATATCAATTTAGAAACCATGAAAGCAATTTACCCTGGCTTACCATGTATAAAAAAAGACCAGAAAATCCAGGGATTTATCAAAACATACAGCTGGGGAAAACTCAGAATCGTCAAATGCATCAAATCAATAAGTTTGTGCGACAAAAACCGTTTTAAACCAAATCCATTTTGAACCGCTTACACTCATAATACAAGCCAAAATTCGAAAAATATTATCACTTTATAAACCATGAAGGCATCAATTCAAGTAAATATTACAAGCAAAAGAATAAATTTCGTCGCTCTAATAACTAAAGATGCAAATGTAGAACAACAACAGAAGTTTTAGCTTGCATAGCTTGTATTCAAACAACTTTGTAGACTCAGTTACTCGATTAAACGAGTGTTTCTTGGCTCATTTTAAAGGGTAAAAGATAAGCATTCACCTAAAAATGATAAGAAAATTCAATGAGTTCTGTAACTGTGCCAAAGTGATTCAGCAAAACTGGATAGAATTCACGGTTTACTGAAACTATAGCTTCGGCAGTCTACAATCAAAGATTTGTGCAAAATTCATTACACATCAGAATTCAGAGAATTTGGTCTCGTTAGAAATCTAAGAAACCTCACTTTGACATAAAAATGATAATCAAAAGTAATGAGGCACATAGCTGTGTTCAAAAATCCCAATAAAATATGACAGAATTCAAATTCTTCAGAAATTTCAGTTTTAACAGTCTACAATCAAAACTTCGTGCAAAATTCATTACACAATGGAATTCAATAAATTTGGTATCCTTTGAAAGCTGAGAAACCCTTATTTATCATAAAAATAATAGGAGAAGGTAGTGAGGTGCATATCTATGTGTAAAAGTATCGACAAAACTTTACAACACAGTACAATTTACAAACAAGTTCATAATATTGCTTCAAAGACAAATTGATGATTTAAAGGAACCTGATGCTTACCAAATACACCATGAAAGAAAACTGAAATATCAACTACATAAATAGGTTGAATTAATCAAAGAGTAAGAATAAAATATAGGGCAAGTTAGTTTGAATTGGAATCATGAAATCAAAGAATTATAATAATTGAAACCCAATCAAAGCAAACCCAATCGAATTCAGAGCAAACCCAATCATCAACATGACCAAATTATGAGAATTAAAAACAATATTTCACGAGAAAGAAACTGAAAATAGGAAGAAATCCCTTAAATTGCTTTTAAGTTGAATTTGGTTAGACCATTGCTTTCTTGAAACCACCAAGCGTTGGTATGGTAAGGTTGGTTCTCATATTTTAATATAAAAACTCATAAGTCTCTTGATTAGATTACTAGAGTCAACTTCGTTAGGTGAGACTAGGAAGTCTAGAAATGTTGAGACATACAGGTATTACTCTGAAGATGTGTAGACATCGACGATAATAATACATGACTTGACTTGTTTCTACATCGTAAGCTTGCAAGTCGTTTCTGATTGAAAACATAACATGTGAATTTATATATGTGAAACTCTAGTATAATAGACTTGATCACCATATTGTGATCAAAGTATCAGGGAACAATATATCAAAACTGATAAGTGCTTTATATTGGTATATTGAATTATGAAGAATAATGCTTATCTTTTGAACTTGGTAATTGCGACATCGACAAAATCTTTATAACTCGTTACTAGATTGTGTAGTGAACGTATGTTTGATTTCATACCTAGAAAACTATGTTTAATTACATAAGTTTAACGAAATAGACGTACAAACTTGTTTCGTACTTGAAAGGAAATCAAAAGGACTGATGGTCCGGTTTTCATTGAATATCTTAGGGTTGGAACGATCCTAACCTATATATGGATTCAAGGTAGGACGGATCCCTACCTATATTGAGAGTCAAGGTAGAACCGGTCCTAACTTGCTTTTGGAGTAATGGTAGAACCGGTCCCAATAGGCAAAACTGATTTTCAAAGTCACGTACACTGCTTTGTGTGATTTGGAAATTGGGTTTGCAAAATAGGAAAGTTCAAGATGTCGACTTAATGAGTAATTTGAACATGTGTTGAAATCTTGTTTCTTAATTATTCAAAGATATTCCTTGATACTCAAGGTGAGATACCAAACAAAAATAGTAGAGAATTTTTTCTGAGATTTTTGAAATTAATATGTTCTGTTTTACCAGCAATCAAACATATCTCTGGAAATATATTTAGTTAAGTGCTAGATAATATTGAGTTGTCCATGCAGATTTCAGTTGTACAGTTGGATATTGGTTGGAATTTATAAAACCGAATTTAGGTGTTTTATTACATATCTCAAGGATATCTTCGGTTATGGAAATTCCTTGGTGTCCAAACTACCTTGGTTTATAAATATTGAAGTTTATTCTTCTTACAAACTTATCCTGAGCCAGAAAAACTTCACCTTTGTTGTTCTTAGAGTAACTGACCAATAGTATTCTTGTAATACTATCTTGGAGAGGTGAGCAACCTAATTAGGCGAAATCTCTTACATCGTCTAGTTTAAAGACTTCTTTGGGATCAAGAAGCGTCTACTAGTACCATTGGTGGGAAACTAGAATCGTATTGTTATTAGTTTTCGATTATTGATTTGATTGACTAACAGTTATTAACTCTTGATTTCACCTAGTTAGATTATTCTTGAGAGCCTTCTCTTATGAAATAAGGTCATTCAAATTAGATCAATGGATTAACATTGACTTGTGATTGTCCATTGCTAACAGACTTCGATTTGTGCATGGTCGATCATAAGTCAGGAATAAAGTTTGTTATTGTGTAGGTACAGAAGACTATTGAAGAATGAAGACAAGAAGATTTTTCTTATTGGTTTTGTATCTTCGTGATTTGCTTGGTGCACAAACTTGATCAACTGAGATCCGGCTAGATCTAGCTTATCTTTTGATAGACTTATTATTCCTAGTCGTAATTTAGATCTACAAGCTATCGTTTGGTGGTACTTTTCAGTATCCGAATCTGGTAGTTCAGCTTGCATAGCCTGTTTTCAAAGAACTCTGTAGACTCCGTTACTCGATGAAAACAAATGTTTCTTAGCTCATTTAAAAAGGAAAAAGATAAGCATTCACATAAAAGTGATAAAAATTCAATGAGTTCTATAGTTATGAAAAATTGATTCAACAAAACTGGACAAAATTCACGTTTACTGAAACTACAGTTTCGGCAGTCTACAATCAAAAATTTGTGCAAAATTCATTACACGACGGAATTCAGAGAATTTGATCTCATTAGAAACCTAATAAACCTTACTTTGACATAAAAATGATAATCAAAATTAATGAGGAACATAGCTGTGTTCAAAATTCTCAATAAAACATGACAAAAATCAAGTTCTTCAGAAATTTCAGTTTTAACAGTATACAATCAAGAATTCATGCAAAATTCAATACACAATGGAATTCAACAAATTTAGTATCTTTTGAAAGCTGAGAAACCCCACTTTATCATAAAAATAATAGATGAAGGTATTTAGGTGCATATCTATGTGTAAAAGTCTCTACAAAACTTCACAGCAACACAGGTTCAGAATTTACAGTTTACAAACAAGTTTATAAGATTGTTTCAAAGACAAAATGATGATTTAAGGGAACCTGATGCTTACCAAATACTCCATGAAAGAAAATTGAAATATCAACTACATAAACAGGTTGAATTAATCAAAGAGTAAGAATAAAATATAGGGCAAGTTAGTTTCAACTGGAATCATGAAATCAAAAAATCATAAGAACTGAAACCCAATCGAATTTAGAGCAAACCCAATCAAATTCAATCATCACCAGGACCAAATTATTGGAATTGAAAACAATATTTCATGATAAAGAAACCGAAAAGATGAAGAAATCCCTTAAATTGCTTTTAAGTTGAATTTCAAGAAGAAGCATGGATCAATTCCAATAAATTACAAGAACCATGGATATTCTTTTTTAAATTATAGATTTTAATTAAGAAAACCCAAAATTTTCATAAACTTTCGAATTAGATTCAAGAAGAACAATCATGAACTCGTTTTAAACATCACAAATCCGTCATATAGAGTATATGAGAGTATCAAAAAGCTTGAAATCAATTGGATATGAAATCTTAGAATCAAAGTAATACAATTAAATTCAAAACAATTCCAAAGAATAATTCCCCCTACCTTTGTGTAACAAGAGCTTCCAAAGCAACCCAATCGAGTTTAACGAGCTTCAAAATTTAAGTTTTGCGTAAAATCGCTTTTGTTAGAGAAGTTAAGCTTATTTAACGCCAAAGTAATTTTTAAAGATGGAAACTAGTTCATGAACTTAGCTTTGTCTTGTTTTTCATTATAAATAGAGGACTCTCCGCGAATTGAAATCTAAATTATGATACTTCCATGTCTTAGTTGCGGCTAGAGTAATCCTATGAGACATAGTTTTCCTCGTGAGACTATATTAAGTTACGACTTTTAAAGTATTCACTAAGGGATTCATGAAGCCCGATCAGACTATCTTTTACCTGATAGCTATTAATATCCGGAACCTTATCTTGATCATCGCAATCTTGTTTATTTCTTGTTTATTCAAAGGTATGTTTCTTCTTCTATACGACAATTCAAGAATTGTCGATCAGGGAATAAGATTGATAGATATTACAAAGTTCTTTTCGTAGCAAACTTCGTAATTCACAATAGTGTCATATATGTTCTAGATTGATCTTGTGAGGTAGAATTGACTAGGCATCTCTATAACCTTTTGAGTAAGCTACCATAATTGTTAAGGTTTGCTTGACATCTTCTTTATCATTGAAGATCCCTCATAGCAAAAATATTTCCAGTACCTTGATTGTATATCTTTCTAAAAAAATCAATATGTTATCTGTTAGAGGCAGAATAGTTAAAAATCTTGAAGCGGCTGAAATAACGCCTAGGGATGTAAAGGACGCCATTTAAGGGAATCAAGTGTGTAAGATCATGTTGGATCCAGAGACGTAACGAGCACGACTGAAGATGAGTTGACCGAATGGTCGATACGGTCTCAACTACATTCAGAAGTCTGGTAGTAGGCTAGTGTTCGTAGTGGCTTACTACAATGCGGTGTTCAAATTGTACTAGGTCTCTTGGTTTTTCTTCAATATTGTTCCTCGTTAACAAAATTTTTAGTATCTCGTGTTATTTATTTTCCACGTTATATTGTTTATCTCTACAATAGAAATATCACAAGTAGGACGTTAAAACAAGCTATAAAGTTTTTAACCTAATTGTATAAAACCTACAACACTTGCTCTTGTGAATTCCTATCTTGAAATATATATTACAAAACTTGTTCTTGTTGGAATTCGGGTCGTGCATAGTTCGCGTATACACTAGGTTATTCTTGGATATTGATTTTTGAGATTGTCCAAAGAAATTGTTTTACAATTAGGCACATATATTGTTGTTACAAGTAATTGTCTAAAACATATATATCAGATCAATACATATGTTAATTTGTATTTTTTGGTAAGTATGAGAAATGTGAAAATGTAACTCCGCGAAATTTGATACTTTTATTTATTATTTCATTATAGTACTAACACTTTTTAATATCAGCAAAACGAGAAATTGCTATATCCCCGAAGGATAATACAAATTCGGTTTTCTAAGCCGTAATAATCTGCATAAAATTTGAAACGATTCCACGGGAAGTTGGAATATGTGTGTGACATAATATGGACACAAGAGATGCGCTCGGCTAGTCGGTTGGTCCCATAAGTTAATCGTAATAAGGTGCTAACTGGTCTTTATCAACGAATCCTGAATTATCTTGAACTGATAGAGACATCTTTTGCCGTAAAATTATGTCCATATACACATCTATAAATTAATATTTCGTCTACCTTGAAGTTGAAGAAGTTGAAGATTTGTTGTTATTATCTTCGTACAATATGTGTATAGTAATGGTTGTTTCTTTTATATTAAGTTTTGTTTCAATTTACTTATTTTATAAATAACGGATTCCACAATCCATGAGATGTTGTTAACTCCGGAAGCAGTCCAACATATAGTTTGTGGTTTCATGTAATAATTGTTAGAGCATAGCTCGGTCGATCTCGCATGCGTTGCTATCTCAAGCATGTTTGTCAATGTTAGTGATCAAAACTACGAGTCTTGATTTCTATCCTAAATAGATAAGTCTCGGACTAGGATAGAAAAGTGTAGTTGAGCTCAAGGACTTCATGGCGATTCATCATACAACGACGAAGATCTATACAAGGAACCGTGGAACTTCATCAACAAAAAGATATGTGGAGACTTGAACTTATCTATCACTCAAAAGTCTATCTATTCTATCTCCTACTTCTTATGAGACAAAAGTCGTATGCTATATAGACTAGATCATACACATTTGACATTTCGAGCTGAGCATTCATTGCTTATCTTTTATCTCGAAATCGTGTGTTGGTAAAGCGTTTCGCTTTGATCAAGTTTATCATCACCTAGTGATGAAAGTCATGAAAAGTTTCAATCACTTTGAGAATTGCTCTGACGTGAATCGGTCTGTGAATAACGGCTACGTAGCGTCCTCTGAGAATGTCTCAATGATTGAAATGAGAGTTTTCAAACTTTGTTGATCAAGAGAAATCGGGAGGATTGTGGAATTGGCTTGCCAAGTCCGCGAACCCAATCTGAAGACTCAGTCCGCGAACTGTCGGAAGTTCTCGACCGAGAATTTCTGCTGGATTTTCCAAAACTCGTTTGTGTGCTAAGTCCGCGAACCCAGTCCGCAAACTGGCGGAAGTTCTCTTTCCGAGAATTTTTGTTGAGTTTGGAAAACTCAACCGAATAACTTAAGTCCGGGAACTTGTTTGTGAACTTAAGAGGTTATTATCTAAAGATGTGCTCTGAACATGAAACATTAAATTACTAAGGAATGCTTTATGCAAACCGTGGCTATAATGGTCATGAGCTGATTCAAACGAATCGAATCATCTTTGTTTCAATTGTGTCTTGTGTAGTTACATAAGATCTCATAGCAATTGAACAACTCTTTAACTAGTTCATTTGAGTCAATTGAACTAGTTATGGTGAAGAAGAACAAGGTTAATATGAAATTCACATATGGTTAACCTTTTGGGTTACTCTGTTGAACCAACATACACGTACACGTTTGGGCACGGTTTTCACAAACCCAGTAAACGTATATCTCAAGTGTGTGTGACAAGCTAAGTTTTCGATCTAACGGTTGAGAGATATTAGCTTGAATCTAAATCAGGTTTTCATCTAACGGTGAATAAGGATTGCTTTGTACCTAAAGAAAAACCCTGATTTGAAGGCTATATAAAGGAGACATCTAGCATTGTGCAAAACTAATCCCTACACGTCTGCGTGATACTAGTGCGCTCGCTAGAGTCGATTCTCCTTTAACCTTTGGTTTTCTTCTCTAAAACCAGGTTAACGACTTAAAGACTTCATTGAGATTGTGAAGCCAGACCGATACTAGTTTTATCGTAGTTGTGTGATCTGATCTTGCATCTTCTATCGTACGAGTACAATCGATTGATTGGCTTGAGATCGTGAGAGTTCTCCGATAGGCAAGATAAAGAAGTCACAAACATCTTCCTCTCACTGTTTGTGATTCCTCGACAAACCGCCTGTGTAGTCAGGAAGGATTGTAGAGAGGTGATTGATTAATCTAGGCTGTTCTTCGGGAATATAAGACCGGATTATCAATTGGTTCCTGTTCACCTTGATTTTATATCTTAAGACGGAACAAAACCTAAGGTTTATCTGTAGGAGACAGATTTATCCTTTGATAGACTTTTCTGTGTGAGACAGATCTGTTTATTATCAAGTCTGTGATTTTGGGTTGCTTGGTTGTGGGTGAGATCATCTAAGGGAATCAAGTTCGTAGTATCATGCTGGGATCAGAGGCATAGGAGTACAACTGTACCTTGGATCGGTGGGAGACTGATTGGGGTTCAACTATAGTCCACTCGAAGTTAGCTTGGAGTAGGCTAGTGTCTGCAGCGGCTTAATACAGTGTGTATTCAGTCTGGACTAGGTACCGGGGTTTTTCTGCATTTGCGGTTTCCTCGTTAACAAAATTTATAGTGTCTGTGTTATTTCTTTTCCGCATTATATTTTATATAATTGAAATAATACAGGTTGTGCGTTCGTGATCATCAATTGGAAATCCAACCTTTGGTTATTGATATTGATCGATCCTTGGACATTGGTCTTTGGTACCGTCCAAGTTATTCCTCGTATTTGATAAAGACTCGCTATTGTTTTCAGCTTGAGTAAAAATCAAATCAAGAGAGAGATATTAACTCTTTGAGATACTTTTATCTAGATTGAGTCTGACTGTCTAGTTGATTCTCTAGCAAAGTATTTCGGAGTTAGTCCATACAGATTGCTAATCGAAATATTGGGTGTTGTTGTTAGACCCCCGCTTTTTCAATAATCCATAATATTATGTGCTTCAGCAGTAATCTATAAATATATCTAAGAAGCGGTCTATGAATTTTGGGTCCTAAAAACCCATGGTAATTAAATGCTTTTGTTAATGGATTTATTATCTTTATCTCGTTTATTGGTACTCAAATATAGTAGATAGATACATATTACAATGGAACATAATCACAATTTTTTGAACCAATTATATTTTATAACCTTGAAAAGATTTAACAGGAATGTTAAATAGCATTTTGGGTTCGAATAATATGATAGACTGCTCTGAGAGGGCGTTTATCAAATTTTACCCGGTAGTAAAAAATTTATACCAAAATTCTAGAAAAATATGATATTTGGAGCTATAAATCAGCATTTTTATGAAGTACTTATTACTTCATAGATTTTGTACCAGAACACGTTGTAGAGAAGCTTAATGCTTTTTTTTTCTGGATGTTCCATATGAAAATTCAAACTGTTCGATTAATGATCTTGAATCCTCCATGCCTCTCTTCTCTGCCAAAAATCCAAGAAGAAAAGAAAAGAAAAACTACCTATTTCATCGTTCAATCTCCTTGATTTTCTCGGATTTGATTTGATTTTTCAAATCTTCTGGGCAAATCAAGGCTATTTCTCTTAGTTTTATGTAAATATCCAATAAAAGTAATTGTTGTTCCAACAATGTTTACGGATTCTCTCTGTTTTTATAGATATGATGGTGTCTCAATTCCATTCAGATTTCTTATATGATATCCATAATGGCTTTTTCTGGTGGTGTTGCTGCATCGTTATCAAGTATGTTACGAAAGACGACGATCTACTTCGGAAGTTAATACTGATGTTGATTGTGATGATGTCGATTTGGGCTTATTACTTGTTCACTATGGAAGCATATAACATATATGATGTTGATGATCAAGACTCTGAAGATCAAAAATCAAAATGGTTTAAAATCATAACCATTAAGAAGATATCAATTTCGTCGATGGATTGGAGAATAGTACAATACTGGGTTTAAGTTTTGGAAAAAAAATAAATCTTCATGCTTAGCCATAGTGATTCGGGCACTCACTTTTTACCAAGATGAGTAAAACAAAAGTTTTCTCCTGTAAAACAATCAAGAAAATACTCTCTCTCCTGTACGACTTACCCTCTCTCTTTCCAAAAGTTTTCAAATCAATACCACCCGTAAGGGTGGGTATTCCCAGATTTGGGAACTGAATACTACTTCCAATACCGGTTATTTGACCGTTATTTGTCCGTTGCTTAACTGATAACCATCTTTGATGATCGGAATATGATCGAAAAATATTTAAAACATCAAAACTTTCTAAAATCCAAAACCAAGTCTCTCATAAGGTCCTGCTAGCAAGAACCTACCCACAAATCTTCTCTTTAGGCAATTCAGGTGGCTTAACTTCCGTCATCTTGAAATCTGTTAAAACTACTTAGTAACTGAAGTCCCTGTGTGTGTTTGAAGACATCAAATTATCAAGACCCCTTGTCCTCTGAAGACCCAAAACAAGTTTCTCAAGATACAAAAGACACTTTTCAATCACTGGATCTAAGACACATGTTTACTTTAGACACCTGATTCTCAAGATACTTAAGATACAAAAGACCATTCAATCTACAACTTTTATCAAGCTTTTATCCAGTTACAGAGACATATGCACAAATTCTTTTCAAGTTGAAGATTCTGATCTTCTGCGTAATCGATTGTAGAAGAAAGTTTATATTTGTCTGATTTGTAATGATGAGCATTCTGAACTGGAACTGCCGTGGGTTTGGAAAACCAGAAGCAATACGAGAACTACGTGATCTAGTTAAACTAAAAGCTCCTGACATTATTTTTTTTATGTGAAACTATGAGTAGCATCAAAACTACAACATCTAAATTGTGATCCCTAGGCTATCACAATTTCTCTATGGTGCCCGCAATTGGTAAGAAAGGGGGTGTAACACTTGCTTGGAAGGATGGATTCGATATTGTCATTGGCCATTCCAGTCAACAAGAATTTGTATGCTCAACTAAATCTCTCAAAGCTTATAAGGTATGTAACATGTATTTTGTTTACGGTGAACCAAATAGAAATTTAAGAAACTATTTTTGGGAGAATTTTATGTCCCAACCTTATGATCAATGTATTCGTACTATTGTAGTAGGGGATTTGAATTGCATTCTATTATCCCAAGATAAGTGGGGTAAGATACCAATCACTAATCAAGATACAAAAAATCTGGAAAATTTCATGAATGGGTGGGACTTGAGAGATTTACCATTCTGTGGTCCAGAATTTACATGTACTAATAAACAAGTAGGAGAAAACATGGACATGGAACCTATCGATGGAGCCTTAGTGAATGTGGTTTGGGAAGATGCTTTCCCACATTCCCACACGCTGCACTTCCCTCGGATAAGCTCAGATCATTCTCCTATTCTAGTTACTTTAATCCCTGAGGCTGACAATTTGCAAAAACCATACCATTTTATGTCCATGTGAACTAAGGATAATTCTTGCAAAACAGTCATAGAAAAAGCATGATCACTACAAGTTAGAGGATCAAAAACTTTTCAATTAAAACAAAAGTTGAATCATGCAAAAATCAAACTGAGGTTATGGAATAAAGTCTCTTTTGGCAATATTAATGTATCTCTACAGGATACTAAAGCTGAAATTCAATTAGTTCAAACAAACAACCCAGGGGACACAAGAAAGATTGTCGAACTAACTGATAAACTGTCTTACTTGTACTCTTTAGAATAAATCTTGTGGAAAGATAAGTCTAGGGAATTATGGCTATATGAAGGGGATAAGAACATGCCTTATTTCCATAAATTCACTTTGTTTCGAAGGAAAAGGAATAATATTTCTTGGTTAAAAGCAAGAAATGGTAATTGGCTGACTACAAGAGAAGCCATCAGAGATGAATTCATTTCATACTTCAAACAACTTTACAGCACTTCCGATCCTGGTGATCAGGACGTGGTTTTAGATACTATGAAACCCAAATTGTCTAGTATGAACAATGACAGCTTGGAAACCCCACTATCCGATGAAGAGATTAGAGTGGTTGCTTTCCAAATGGGGGAAAAGAAAGCACCAGGGCCAGATGGCTTCGCTGGTCTTTTTTATCAGTCCTATTGGGATATTGTGGGGGATAGTGTTATTCAAATGGTTAAACAATTCTTTGAGACTGAACATATACTTACTCAGTTCAACCACACTAACTTAACATTAATACCTAATAACCCTATGGTTGATTCTGCTGATCAATTCAGACCTATTGGATTATGCAACTTTATTTACGAAATGATATCTAAGACTCTGGCTAACATGATGAAGCCTTTGATGGACAAAGTGATTTCACCCAATCAAAGTGCCTTCATTCCTAAAAGGAAAATATCCGAAAATGTTATTCTAGCTCATGAGCTTATAGACTCAATAAAAAAGAACAAACGAAAAGCTGGTAGTGCAGCTATTAAGATGGACATGTCCAAGGCTTACGATAGATTGGAATGGTCATTTTTGGCTAAAGCTATGGCAAAATTGGGATTCAAGCCAAAATGGATAAGACTTGTTATGAATTGCATAAGCACAGTTTCTTATTTCATCCTTCTAAATGGAAGTCTTATTGGGAATTTTAAACCAGAAAGAGGATTAAGACAAGGGGACCCTATGCCCCCTTATCTATACATTATATGTGTTGAAGCTCTTACTTCATACATTAAACATCTGGAAGACACTAACCTGGTTCATGGCATAAAATATGCTAAGTCTGGACCTTCAATTAGTCACATTTTATTTGCGGAGGACAGCCTTCTCTTCACTAAGGCAATTATCCCTGATTTTCATGCTATCAAAAATTACCTGCAAAAGTATTGCAATGCTAGTGGTCAAGAGATTAATTTCAATAAGTGTGGGTTATTCTTTAGCTCAAAAGTCCATCCGAGGCATAAGAAAATATTAACCAAAATCCTAAACATCACTACTCTCAACTTAGGAGAGAAGTATTTGGGAACACCAGTTATTATCCTAAAATCTAAGACCCAAACTCATCTATCGTTGTTGGCTGCAGTGGGAAAAAAGGTGAATAATTGGCTAACTCAATTTCTAGCTTAGGCTGGTAGGACTACACTGGTAAATCATGTAGGCCAAGATATGTCACTATACCAAATGGCTACATTCTTAATTCCTAAAGGCATGTGCAGTAAAATTGATTCTCACCTTAATAGATACTGGTGGGGGGGAGGATCTGAAATCAAAGAAGAGAAAATTGCACCTCATCGCTTAGGAAAGTATCTGCAAAACCAAGAAAGAGGGTGGATTGGGATTCAGAACAAGTGAGATAAATAATTTCCTCATGATGGCTAGAAGTGTTTGGAGATTAGTTGAAAACCCAACATCTCTTCTAGCTCAAGTTCTAAAAGAAAAATACTCCACAAGTTGTGATGTTTTGAACTTTACATGCCCTGAAAAGGCTTCATGGGTATGAAAATGTCTCCATAACACAATTAACAAAATAAAACCATTTATCTCATGGTTAGTGGGGGAAGGAAATTTTATAGACCCCTTGTGTGATAACTGGATACCAGGAAAAGGAGTTGTCACACCAAAAGTAGATACAACTCCTGATAAGAACTTAAAAGTAAGTGATCTAATTAACCATGATACAAGAACATGGGATACAACAAAATTAAGTGTTGTTTTTGATCAATCTTCAAAAGAGATGATTGAAAATATCCCTCTTAGATCTGAATCTTCTATTGACAGAAGAATCTGGATTCCAACCAAAAATGAAGTCTTTTCTACAAAATATGCCTATTTCACTCTAACTGTGAGGGGGGGATGAATCTAACTCTAAACTATGGAGTGTAATTTGGAAACTCAAAGCCCCTGCAAGGATTCAACTCTTTGTATGGAAGGCTTTAAAAGGTGCACTACCAGCGAATCAAATATTACACAATAAAATTCACACATCTGAATACATTTGTCCTAAATGTAAATAGAAGACAGAAGCAATTATGGATGCCTTAGTTACATGTAAAAAGCTAACAAAGGTGTGGAAACTCATAGACATTCAAAGTGGTCAATTCCAAGATTTTACCTTCATTCAGTGGACCAAATACTGGCTGCAGTTGTATCCTTATCAAGATCAATCATCTAGAGCGGAACAATTTCCTTTGATTGCTGCTGTCGTATGGTCCATCTGGACAAAAAAAAAATAGCATCATTCGTGACAATAAACAAGAAGAACCAACGACAATACTTTCAAGAGCTAAAACCATGATGTTAAACAGTCCTAAAATATCCGTCTTTAGTCGAATCTCAGCAGTAATTCAAAATCAACCAGTACCTACCCCTGGATATCTCCACCTAGAAATTAGTCTATGCCACCAGTTTGGCTAATCCCTGCCCTGTGCGGCGATTTCAGAAGAGCACCATCTGGTGCTGTGTAAGTTTGTTTCTTGTAGATGCGGAAAACACTACAACTACATCCGAAGATAAGCATACACACTCCTAATGAAGTAAACAAATAAGAGAAGCACAAGAACACAAGATATAAGTGGTTCGGTATAATTACCTACGTCCATGGGGGTAAAGGGATGATCTTATTACTTGATTCAAGGTTACAAAGGACGTCTCTTCTTACAAAATCTCAAGTCTCACTCTTAAGCTCTTGGTGTTCTCTCTTCCCTCACTGATTACTTACCTCTCAAATCTCTACATGGCCCTCTATTTATAACCGTGAGTGATGATACATCTAAGTTACAGTGTAAGTTGTGGTGCATCCATCTTGATTTTCTTCTCGGGTTAGGAATAGGGTTTATCCCGAGGTTCTGAGCCGAGCCTAGCAATACTTCCTCCAGATGTTCCCTTTCCCGATATTGTCTGCTTAATGAATAGTGTCGATATCTCCCTTGATATATTTAGCCGAGTTTTACTTTGACCAGATTCTTCTTCTATCTTCAACCACTTTGTCAGTGCATTTATTTCTCTTGTACTCGATGGCCATCTCTTCAGTCACCTCCGACCTTTACACGTATTGCCTTCACGGGTTCCCTTGGTATCTCTTTTCTCGCGCCAAGGCCAGGTAATATGATTTGGTGCTTCGCGGTCCATCTGCTACCGGCGTTTCACTATCTAGGATTGCTCCACCTGGACTCATGGATTATTTACACCTACATTTATTCCCCTTCTTTCACTTGTGTGACCGACACGAGGGGAAGAAATTTCTTCGTCTACCACGTCCGCTTCTATGCCGTGTTTCACGCCATGTTGTTCCCCACTACGATTGTCTTTATGACTTGATTGACCTTCTCCATCAGTTACAACTGCTGAAGGTATAAAATCGTCCCTTAAACTCTTAATTTTCCACTTCGTCTTTTTCAGAGAACAACCTTCTCCTTCTTCCCTTAACTGCTGCTCCATTGTTTCTTCATCTTCTGATTTTCTTGAGAGAGTGAATCATCCTTTGTTTATTTTGTGATTCTCCTTGTTGCTTCCCTTGTGTCTTTGCTGATTATCTTCATACCTTTTGGTTCGAGTTTTGTTGTTTCTGTTCTTCAATGGCTTCTTCAACCCATTCCATGACAGAAAAGAGGTGTGTGAGTTATACCTTTTCTGATGATGATGTCGCTCCTCTTGATTCCTTATTTCTTATTGACATTCCTTCTAACCATGATTCCCGTGCCCTTAATTTTATCCTCTCTGATGGTTCTCCTTCATTTCTATGTAGGAATGACAAGAAAGTTGCCAAAGACTTGACTGATGAACAGTTCATCAAGAAGTTGAAGAGTGATTTTGATCTTCATGGTTACGACATCAGACTCTTGTCGGGCCAAAGGGGCGTTCTGAAGAGAAGTGATGTTGTGAATTTCCCTTTCTCGGCCGAGGCGACCATCATCACCAAAGGTCAATTGGATCTCGGGCTACGCTTCCCTCTGTACAACCCTAGACGTCCATTCATGTATGAGGATCTTTCAAAGCTTCATCCTCATCATGCCTTAGCTCAGTGGAAGGGTAATATTTTTCGTCTCATAAACGAGTGGGAGAGACGAAGTCGGGGGAGTTTCACTCCTACGTCCTGGTCAACCTATGATCCGTCCAAAGAAGGCGACTATACCCCCGCCAGTTTTGCTTCCAATTATCGGAGTGGGACTTCCACTAATGGTGACCTCGCCGGTTTTGCTGCTAGTCCTCACCGTAATAAGACTATCCCTGATGGTTTCAAGAAGCTTCTCCTGGACGAGGACCCTGTGGGGAAGACGACTAACAAGCATGCCCGACATACCAGTGATGTGGCTTGGGACCGAGTTTCGCTTGCTATCTACGTTCCTCTTCTTAATGGCCAATTTCCTCTTCCAGCCGAGTCCTACCTGTTATGGGTAGTCAATGTTGATCGAGTAAGTCGCTTCAACAGTTTTAACTTTGTCGGCCCGGGTATTCAGATGGGCCATTTTTCGATTCATTGTTGTTTTGTAGTCTCAGTCTCAAAGTAGTCAGTTTAAAGCTTCGATTTCTAAGAAGAGGGATAGGGGTCCTAGCACAAGAGTCGAGGGAGAGGAAGGGAAGGTAACAAATATACTGCTCTTCCTACAATACATGTACTTGCCCCTATTTGTTGCCTTGAATGGATCTAACGAAGACTCATGTGAAGAAATCGAAAGTTGATGGGAGAGATGTGGAGAATGCTCCGGCGATTGAGGGTGAGGACCCCGACGAGCGGCTTCCCTTGTCTCATTTTCTGAGGAAGTTGTCTCAGAAATTTTCTGATATTTCTTCTACCATTGTAGGTGGTAAGCCTAGTGGAGGGGGAAAAGAATCGAAGGTCGATGAATCTGCCCCAGGGGAAGTTATGCCCCAGCAGTCTGTTAGTATAAGTGTCACTCTTGCCGATGGTGTTGTTCTCCTTGTTTCTGATGGTGAGGATGATGACGATTTTTTTGAAGAGGAGGATAGTACTGGTGGTGTGGGCGAGAAAGAGGATGAGTCTGGTGCTGGTGAAGAAAATGTTACCCCTGAGGGTGTGTTGTTGGAAAAGGTCTCTCCTTTTATTCATGCACCGAGCTCGGGTGGGGATACCTTCTTTACTATCTCGGGTCCGATGTGCAATTCTCTCGGGGCTCTCACTTCTCCCGACTTTGCCTCATTGTCTGATGATCAGATGATCAGTGCTATATCTTTGTACTCTGCAGGTATGAAGGGAACTTTTGATCAAATGGTGAGTTGTGTTTCTTTATTCATACATTTATAACGTGGAGTGGTTGCTGACATTCATAGTGTTTTCAGGCTGCCAATAAGGAGTTGTTGGAGGCTGCTCTTCGGCGAAAGGAACTGGCAGAGAAGGAGAGTCTTCGTCTCCAATTAAAGCAAGAGTAGGACCGAGCCCGAGAGTTAGAGAAACGATTGGCCGAGACCCAAGGTATTTGTTTAGAACTTAAGTAGTTATGATTGATTTTCGTAGTGCCAATATCCTGAACTTAGTATTATCTTGTTAGCCGAGATGTCTAGTATAGATGCCGATGCAGCTTCTGAATATCGTTTGTTAAAGAGAAAACCGGATATTGAGTTGAGCCATGTTGAGAATCTCCGCCAAAGAATCGTTAACAATGATGACAAAATTGATCGTCAAGAAACCGAACTTGAGGAGCTCCGAGACAAACTATACCGCTATGAGACCTTCGAATATGTGCCCGAGGAGATAGATAATATGCGGGCGAGTCTTTCCCGTGCTCAAGGTGTTGCCGCTGATAGAGCTCTGTTGGTCGATAATTTGGAGGGCCAGTGTGAACGTTTAAGGCGTCAGAGCGTGGATTTTCATGCTGATTGTCAGCGCATTTTAGAGGAAAAAGACTTTGTTGATAGGTCCAATCAGGAATTACAAGGGAGGCTTCAAACTTTGGTCCAAGTATCCGAAGAGTTAGAATGGGTTCGGGCTCAGTTGTTAGGTCTGCAGAAGGCACATGATCGACATAAGGCCGATTGGAGTGATCATAAGAAATATTGCCCCACAAATGAGTTTAATGAACAACGTTATCATGAGTTAACTTCATAGATTTCATCTCTTGATTGTAGTCTACTTAAGTCCGAGGAGACCGTTAAAGTAGTTTTTCCTTTGCTAGAAGGTGTTGTAGCCCATATTGTGTTGTGTTTGCTCGTGTTTTGGTGTTATGATGTTGGTGCCCCTATTACTAGTCGTCTTTCTTATTTGTAGTTGAACAAGGAAAAGTGAAGTCGTTGGAGGAGGAAGTTGCTCGGATAAAGGCGAGAGAGACCCAGCTACAGGCAAGAGATACCCAGCTACTCGGGCAGGTAGCCATTGCCGAGGCGACATCTCTTTAATTGACTCAGGATCTTGCGGCCGAGAAAGAGAAGTTTAATACTGAGCTTATCGTCAAGGTCAAAGAAGGTGTGAAGGCAGTCATGGATAAGAAGCGAGCTGATGTTGCTGCTAAGAAGGCTGGTTCGGGATCAGTTCCGCCAAAGGCCTGAGTAGATCTTTTGTAGTTTTGCACCACTATTATGCTCCTTATGTTGGTCTGTAAATCGTTTGAACATCCTTATTTTCTCTAACATTTTCTTTTTAATGGGTGTTGCGTCGCCAACCAGTTTGTTTACTGAACTTCTGAAATTTTCATGCTTGTTGTTACGATTATCTTTCGTTGTTTTGTCAAAGCATGTCGACGTTTTCCTGCATGAAAGTGGTTGAACTAGTTAGTATAAAGTCCAATTATGTCGAACACACTCAATAGGGAGGGTCATCGGGCCCAATGCCATGTCCCGATTGAGTTATCTCATCACCGTCATTTAGATCTAGTGGTAGGGTATTCGGCCATTCCTAGGTTTTATTGGCTCGATACCCCAAGAAGTTATCAATTAACTAGATTGGGCAAGTGATTTCGGCCACTTGTGATGGGAGCAATGTTGTATGCTCGACTATCGGGTACTCATGCCCCGATAATCGACCACTGGTTTCCAACCACCAGGGCCCTTAGACTGCCTCGGCACTTGCACACTGCCACTGCCCCGAGTTCGAATAGCCCATCGAGTGTAAGACACCTCGGCACTTGCACACTGCCATCGCCCCGAGTACGAATGTCCATTCGAGTGTAAGTCACCTCGGCACTTTCACACTGTCGTCGCCCCGAGTACGAATGACCATTAGACGAAATTGTCACACTCCCTACCCCACGTGGATTTTTAAGGAAATAAATGACAGAATATCATACCTGTTGATACACCTCTCATGGACGGTCTCGACTCGGGTGTTCCGTCTGGTTTCAATATCTTATACGCTCCTTCGCCGACTTTTTCCACTATAGTGTAGGGTCCGCCCCATCTTTCCGCCAACTTCCCACCCTTCTTATCACGTTCATAACTGGGTAGCTCCTTCAATACCAATTGCCCAGGTTGAAATTCTCTCGGTCGAACCCGTTTGTTGTATTCACGTTGTAACCTCCTTTGGTAGTTCTCCATTTTTTGTAGGGACATTTCTCTAGTTTCTTCTAAATCATCCATATTAGCCAAAATGAGGTTTGCCGAGATGTTCCTTCTCCACGCCTCAGTCCTTGTAGTAGGTATCAGTGCCTCAGTTGGGAGGATAGCTTCGGTCCCATATGTTAGCATGAAGGGTAATAAGCCGGTTGCGTCCCTGCGGGTGGTCATATATGCCTATAGAACATTTTAGAGCTCCTCGCACCACTCGCCATATTCTCCATCCAACTTCTTCTTTAGGTTGTCAGCTATGGTTTTGTTTGTGATCTCGGCTTGCCCATTACTTTGCGGGTAAATAGGCGTAGCCTTGCTTTTGCGGATGTTATAGGTGTTAAACAACATGTCGATGTTCTTTCCTTGGAGTTGTTTTCCATTTTAAGAGACAATTGCCGCCGGCACGCCAAAACGACAGATAATGTGCTCCCATATGAAGCGAAAGACATCTTTATCTCGAATGTGCCTTAGAGGTGCCGCTTCCACCCATTTGATGAAGTACTCAGTGGAGACGGTCAAGTATTTCTCTGCCCCGACCCGACGTGTAAGGGTCCCACGATATGGATCCACCACTTGGCAAAGGTCCAGGGGCTGATTACTGAGTTCAAAGTTACTGCAGGTGCATGTATCTTTTTTCCAAATTTTTGGCATTCATCGCAGATTAATGCCATGTGTTTTGCGTCATCATTCATGTATGGCCAGAAATATCCCATGGTCTTAGCTCGGGCTGCCAGACTTCGACCCGAGCTGTGATTGCCCGCCGCCCAATAATGTAGTTCATTCAGGATTGAGTGTCCTTCTTCTTTTCTTAGGCACCTCAATAGTGGTCCTAGGTAGTATTTCCTATACGGAACACCGTCTCGTAGTTCGTATGCCGCTGCTTTTCTTTTAATTTTGTTGATCTCGGGCCGTCCTTTAGGCATTTATCCCGTTTCCAAATATCGGTGAATGGGTTTACGCCAATCGCCGCTCTCGTATTTATCAGCTGTAGTTACCGCTACATATGCTCTTGCGTCTATTGGCTCAGGGACGGATGGCATCATGATTCTCATGACTCTGATGCCCTCAATGCTTGAGTCCGTTAGCATGGAGGCGATATATGCCAGTGCATATGAATGTCGGTTTTCTTTCCTACAAATATGTTGGAATTTGATGTTTGGTATTTGGCCGATATAGAATTGGGCGAGCTCCCAATACTTCTGTAACACTGGATCATGTATAGCATACTGCCCGGTGATCTGCCTAATGACTAGCTGGGAGTCACTGGTTAGTCTCACGTCGTGGATCCCCATTTCCAGTATCATTCGTAAAGCATGTATCACGGATTAGTACTCGGTGACATTGTTTGTTGCCTTAAACTCCAGCCTGAAAGAATGAACCATCTTCTTCCCCTTTGGTGTGGTAAAGACTAACCCTTGGCCTGACCCATCTTTATTGGACGACCCGTCGACGAAGACTTCCCATCGTGTCGGGTTGCAGATTTCAAGGAGGTCGGAGGGGTCTTCTCGGTCTTCTTCCATGCCCGGGATATCTTCAACTTCTCCCTCATCGTCTAAGGGGAAGTCTGCGAGAAAGTCGGCCACTGCCTGTGCCTTTACTATTGTTCTCATCTCATAGAAGATATCGAACTGCTTGATTTGAGCATTCCATTTAGAAATCCGTTCTGACCTTGCTGCATTGTCGAGCACTGATTCTATGGAAGACTTCGTAAGCACTCGAATTTTGTGGGTCTGGAAGTACGTTCGAAGTTTTTGTGTTGCAAATACCAGGGCTAGTATTAGCTGCTCAATTCTGGTGTAATTTATCTTCGTCGGGTTCATGGTTTTGCTTATGAAGTACACAGGCTTCTCCTCGGTCCTCACACTCTTGACTAAAACTGCGCTTATGGCATAACCTGTTGCCCCGAGATATAGGGTAAGCACTTCATCGGGCTCGGGTCTTTGTAAAACTGGTAGGCTCGCGAGGTGTAGCTTATTCTTTTGAAATGCATCCTCACATTCCTCGCTCCAATTAAATTTTTCTCCCTTCTTTAACGTCCCGAAGAAATCCTTACATTTGTCTGAAAATCGTGAGATGAATCGACCTAGTGTCGCCAAGTTTCCGTTCAGCCGTTGTACATCTTTGATTGTTACCGGGGACGACATCTCCAACACAGCCCTAATCTTTTCTGGATCGGCCTCTATACCTTTATCAGTGATTATGTATCCCAGAAACTTACTCGATGTAACCCAAAAGGTGCATTTGGCCGGGTTCACTCGCATCTTATACTTTCTCATGGTTCGAAATATGGCCCTAAGATCGTCAATATGATTGTATGCTACCTTGCTTTTGACTAACATATCGTCCACATACAATTCGATGGTGTCATGTATTCTCTCCTCGAACATGTCCTCCACCAACCTTTGATAAGTGGCGCCGGCGTTCCTCAATCCGAATGGCATTTTGGTGTAGCAATATAGCCCCCTAGGTGTGAAGAAAGACGTATGTTATTGATCCTCGGGTTCTAAGAGAATTTGATTATACCCCGAGTATCCATCCATCAATGTTATCGCCTTGTACCCGACTATGGACTCTACCAATTGATCGATGCTACGGAGGGGAAAATTGTCTTTCGGGTAGGCCTTGTTCAAGTCACTGAAGTCGATGCATATTATGACCCCTCCGTTTCTTTTAGGAGACTATCACCATATTAGATATCCACTGGGGGTATTGAGCCTTCTGAATGATCCCTCATATCTGTAGCTTCTTTAACTCGGCATCTACCGCTGCCTGCAACTCCGGTGCTATTCTCCGCATTTTTTGTCGGATCGGCCTGAATTTAGGATCTATCCTTAGGTGGTGTGAGCATACTTCCGGATCGATACCCTCCATGTCATGCATTTTCCAGGCGAACACATCCAGGTGTTCTTTTAACAAAGTTATTAGTTGTTCTGTTTGTTCGTCTGATAGTAAGGTTCCAATTTTTACTACCTTAGGTTACTCCTCGGTCCCTAGGTTGATTTGTTGGGTAGTCTATAAGGCCGAGAAGTTGGCTTTGATTCTTCGACCGACGTCGCTTCCTTTGATTGCTACAAAATTTCTTGCGTGTCTGTTTCGTAGGCCGCAATGGCCTGTGAGAGCACATTCTCCAACTCTTTCGCTGCTTTAATCTCTTTGGCTTTGTTCTTTTCTCGGCGTTGTTTTGACCGTCTTTCCTCATTTTGTTGAATATCCAGCTGCATGCACTGCCTTGCAGCCTGTGGGTCGCCTAGTACCTCCACAACCCCTTGGTAAGATGATAACCTTAATTTCTGATGGTATACCGATGCCACACCTTTGATACCCGCGATCCAAGGCCTTCCAAGAATAGCCTCATAAGGAGATACGACATCCACTACGCAGAAGGTGGTAAGTGTATCCAAGTATCCCTGTCCGTCCGAGACTCTGAGAGTGACCTCCCCCTTTGGCACGGTCACTGTACCGTTGAAGCCGTAGATCCGATATGTTGAGAGGATCAAAATATCATCTGATAGCTCTATCTTCTTGAACGTGTGGTAAAATAGGACCTCAACTGAGCTCCCACTTTCCATCAGTATCCTTTTCACCCCCCCCCCCTCCTCGATGAGTAAGGTAACTACTAAGGGATCTCCATGTGCTTGGCCATTCGATGGGACGTCCTTGGCCGAGAAGGTGATTGGCTGCATCATCCAGGGTTTCATAGGCAAGGTTTTAGATACACTAAGAATTTATTTTCCCGTACAATCTCTCTTGTGGATTCTAGAAGTGATACTGCCCCATAAGTCGAATCCTTGGGTCGCCGAGTGTGAAATGGTGTTGCAGGTGAATTGAGTTCCTCGGTCGATCCTCACTTGATGCACGGGAGCATCGGGCTGTTGGGTGGATGTCGGCGTTGTCTTGACAAAATTTCGTAAGTAGCCATCTCGGATCAAATGCTGGACAATGTCTTTTACCTCTCGGCAGTTATTACTCGAGTGGCCTCGGTATTTGTGGTAATGACAGAACTCGGGATGGTTTCTTGTCTCGTCAAACTGGATTCCCCTAGTCTTTGGGTATCTGATGTCGTTTCACTTTTCCACTTCCTTGAATATTTCTTCCAATGGTGCATTCAGGGGCGTGTACGTCTTTGGTTCGTGGCGAGGCTTCTTTCCTTTCTCGACCCATTCTTTTTTGCCGAGCCTGGCTGTGGGTCTTCTCGAGGAGCAGGTTCCACCGACGCACTGGCTTCTTGTACTCCTCTATCTTGTGCTCCTTATTGTATTTCTTCCAAGGCAATGTAATGTTCTTGCATCTTCCTCATCTCCCTTAATGTCTGCGGCTTCTCAGTATACATTGCTATCCAAATAGGGTTAGATTTTCCTAAAGAATTCTCGAACCCGAAAATCTGTTGGTCGACTGGTACTTTCCCGATATCGGTGCACAACTTCCTCCATCTGTCCGTTAGAGATCTTAATGGTTCCCTGAATCTTCGTGCCAGTGTGAACAGTTTGTTCACTCTTGGGCGAGAAATACTGTTATGCATGTATGTTTCGAGGAATGTTTCCACTAGAACGCCATAACTTCCAATAGACTCATCGGGCAAAGTATAGAACCAATTTTTCGCCTCGCCTTCCAAACTGGCTGGGAAGAACTTACACATAACTACGTCGTAGTTCTTCCATTGTAATAGGGACATGCTATACATCTTGATGTGCTCTCCTGCGTCGCCGGTGCCGTCAAACCTGGATGAGAAAGTTGGGAGTGTACACTTTGGAGGGAACGGTGCTCTTTCAAGTTCCTTGGTGAAGGGAGTTTTCTGTGCTTCACTAATCACCTCTGCCAACTTATTGTCCTCGCCACTTCTAGACAATTTATTAACCATCTCCTCAAGTTTCTTAAGCTTATCCTCAGTCTCCCCCTCGGGTCTCCCAGTATGCACTTCTTCATCGGTCGAAGAATTCTCGGGTGGACCGTACCCGCTTCTGGTTCGGTTAGAGTCGGGTACACGTCCTTGGGCCAGGGGAGGAGTGTGAGTTCGTTCTGATCGGGTGTGGCTGCTATAAGCTCCTCGGCTCGATGACCCTCGTAACCCAGATCTCTGATTCCGAAGTTGATAGTTTTCGTGCTCCAGCGCCAGGTTCCTTCTCTGTAATTCCCTCATCATATCTTCTTGTCTCCTCTGATTGGCCAAAATTTCCAGCAGTGTCGGGTCGGTGCTCTCGTGACTGGAATGACCATTTCCTTGGTTCCCTACCATATTGGGTTGTGGGACTGGTGGTTGATAGGTGTTGTAGAACACCTAATTTTATATCTAGTATTTATGCTTTCTTTGCTATTATCCTTGTGAATTGCATCTCTTATGTTTGGTTTTGAGTTTTATAGGTGTTTTGGAGTCATTGGAGCAAAAGGAATTGTAACTCGTTTAAATCCTGGATTTCATCTCATCATCTTGGGGATCACGTATTTTCTACTTGGAGTTTTGGAGAGCGGAAACTAGGGTTTGCTTTCGTTTATTTTTCATCTTCTTCATTTCATTTTTGATTATGATTATGATGAACTCAAAATCTATGAGTATCTAAATACTATTATTGGTTATGGGATAAAGTTGATTTCACAACATGATATTGCTTTAATGAATTAGTTTTGTCTCAATAATTTATTCTTTATGATTCAGGTTTATATTGTCATATGATTTGATTGTTTGTTTGGTTGAGTCCGGAATTAATCCGATTTGCATTCGTTTCTAAAGCTATATTAGGGTTTTCAATACGAAAAAGTTGTTTATCCCTGATTCTAAGTAGCATAATTGTGGGTAGTGCTTGTAGTGATATATCCTACTAGTCACAAATGAATCATAACCTTGGTTAAATCGAATTAGTGCTTTTACACGTTTGATTGCCTTGATTAGTCTTATTCTATAGAACTTAGTGCTTTTAGGGAGTTAAACTTAATTGTGCTTTTACACTTTAGGTTGCGTTCTAGGAAGAATTCACATATACATCTTTTAATGTGGTTGTGATGAAATCAGAGAATTAGCGGCGTATACTTGTGATCAAGGTATCCTAGGGCTTTTAGTAAATGAGAGATTAAATTATCAATTCTAGTCATTGATGAAAATACATGTTTGTGAATGATACTATCCCGTGACCAAGATCTTCTCCTTATTGATTATTCAAATTATTTTATTGCTTTCAATTACTTTTATTGCTTTGCTAAAACAAAAATCTCCCCCCTTGGTTACTAAGATACTGAAATTTACATAACAACAAAAGCCTCTATGTGGGAACGAACTCTTTCTTACCGCGTACTTCATTTATATTAGTAGAGTGAGAAAGTGAAATTATTTTTGACGCATACGACAACGATCAAATATTGACGCCGCTGCCGGGGAGGCATACGGCTTGTTATTAAGTTTTTAGTTTCTTATCATCATTTCTGATTTTATCTCTGCTTTTTGTTTTCTTGTCTTGTTTCTCACTTGTTTGCAAGAATTGTTTCCAGGTACCTAATCCCTGGCTTCTAAAGATTGGAACTATCCAAGGTGCGGGATAGCTACTCGAAGAGGCACAATACTCCAACCAAGTCAAGACACAACTGAAGAACAAGAGTTAGAAGTGGAAGAAGAGTTACAACTAGAAGAAGAACAAGAGGTTCCATTCGTAGAAGAACCACTAGTTGAAGAAGAACCACTAATTGAAGAAGAAGAAATGGGTGATCGTACCCTCAAGGACTTGGCTTCTCATAGGCTTGATACACAACGATGGTGTATCCAAACAAATTCAACCTTCGAGATCAAGTCGGGGTTGATTAGAGAGTTACCGAAGTTTCATGGCATGGCGAACGAGGATCCAAACAAGCATCTCATGGATTTCCATACCATAGTCACGGCCATGCTACCACCGGAGACTAATGCCGATGGTGCAATGTTGAAAGTTTTTCTATTCTCTTTGGCGGACAATGCTAAGGAATGGTTGTATTATTTACCATCCGGAAGTGTCACTACATGGAACGGGTTGAAGAACCTTTTTGTAGAGAGGCATTTTCCTGCGTCAAAGGCTACTCAAATTCGCAAAGACATTTGTGGGATAAAGCAACACGTAGGAGAATCTTTGTATGAATGTTGGGAGCGATACAAGAGATTGGTGGCGAGCTGTCCACACCACCAATTTAGTGACGCTATGATAATCCAATACTTTTATGAAGGCCTCCAAACAAGTGATAGATATCTTCTTGATGCAGCGGGTGGTGGAGCTCTAGTGAACAAGACGGTGGCCCAAGCTACCGAGTTGATTGAAAGCATGGCTACCGAGTTGATTGAAAGCATGGTTAGGCGAGTGCATGAAGTTACAGACTCATCATCACACCGTAATCAAATTATGGATATATGGAGCAAATGATGGAAAAGATGGCTGCAGTTATTTTACCTTCATATGGTGAAGAGTTGGAGCAAGCTAGCGCGGTCTTTTTAGATCAGCAAAGACGGTATGATCCCTACTCCAACACTTACAATCCGTGATGGAGAGATCATCCCAACTTTAGTTATGCCAACAAGCAAGGAGCGGTCCAACAACCTACTTTCAACCGTTCGAGTGGATTTCAACCACAACAACAACAATTCCAACCGCAACAACAACAATTTCAGCAACCACAAACACAACAAGCAACTCAAAATCAAGGTTTCGATATCGATGCAAAGCTTCAAACGTTTATCCAAGACATTTCTATCATGTTTAAAGAAAGTCAACAAGAAACTAAGAGTGCTATCAAGGAGTTGCAGACACAAATGAGCTCCATGGCGGTTGATATAAACAAATTGAAGGCACAAAATAGTGGGGAACTCCCTTCTCAACCTATTAACCCAAAAGAGGGTGTCAATGCTATTACGTTGAGAAGTGGTACACAACTTGTGCAACCCGAGGTTACTGATTCGGGAAAGGTGGAAACACCAAAGGAACCTGTTTTGGAGGAGAAGAGTGATGATTCTCCACAAACTTTTGAGGTACCTATTCCTAACTCTAAAACTCCGATTTTTACTTATGTTCCTCCTTTACCTTTTCCTCGCAGATTTGCAAACTCCAAGAAGGCGGAACTAGAAAAGGAGATTTTAGACGTTCTAAAAAAGATCCATGTGAACATACCGCTCATAGATGCGATCAAGAAAGTTCCCAAGTATGCAAAAGTGTTGAAGGACTTGTGTACCAATAAGCAAAGGCTCAAAGGTAATGAAGTGCTAAGTGTGGGGGAGAATGCTTCGGCAATATTACAACACAAACTCCCACTGAAATGTAAGGATCCCGGTAGCTTTGACATTCCAACCACAATTGGTAACACCACATTTAAAAAAGCTATGTTGGATTTAGGTGCATCCGTTAATGTTATTCCTGCATCTATGTACAATTCACTTGAGTTAGGTCCTCTTAAAAAGGCTGGAATTGTATTGCAATTAGACGATCGCTCTAATGTTTACCCAATGGGTATTGTTGAGTATGTTCTTGTGCAGGTTAATCAACTTGTATTTCCAGCTGACTTTTGCGTGTTAGAGATGAATGAAGGGTCACCGGAATCGTCTATTCCATTGCTACTTGGGCTTCCCTTCATGAAAACGGCGAAAACCATTATTGATGTGGACAAGGGAACGCTAACTATGGAGTTTGATGGAGAAACAATATGTTTCAAAATTTTCGAGACGATGAGATATCCTAGTGGTAGGCTCAGAAACCTACAATAAATACTGCAAGTGCACAACGTCTAACTAGTAGACAATGGCAAGTACAGGTCGTTCCCATGAGGAATGTGAAATACTTCTACTAATTAATACCAAGAATCAAAAAAACAATAAGGTGAGTTTAACGATTTTTCAAGAATTCGGGACAAAATGAAATAATAAATAATTGTTAAAAATAAACGGAATGAGAGAGGGTTATTAGGATTTTCGGTTTCCACCAAATAACTATGCAAACTCTACTAATCTTTAAAAATATATTCCATGCTTTTATTTTCAAATACTGTTTCTCCGCTATAGTTTTCTTCGCTTCATGGGTAGTGATTCTAAAACATTACCTATCAATCCTTGCATACCACGTCTAGGGATTTAACCGAAGCACGAAATATCAATTCAAAAGCATAAATAATCAAGAAAATCACATAAACGATTAAACACCAAGCTTTGTGAAGAAAAACTATTAATCAATCAAATCATTATTAAGCATATATCAATGTAGAGTTTTCACAATTAATTGATTTCTACCTAAACTCTAACATGACTCTAGCTAGACATGGCTTTCTCAAAAGCCATAAACATATTAAAATCAAACTCTAGCTAATGAAAAATGAAGAATCGAAAACAAAACTTCAAAACCCTTCTCTCCTTGCGGCACTATGGCGGGGGCCTCCTCCCTTCTCAAATAGTCACCCACCTTCTTATACACCTTCCTTTTCTTTTATTTCATTAATCAAAGTATCAAAATAAATTATTCTATGAAATATCTTGCATGTAAGTTGATGTCGTCATCAGTATCTTTCCCCAAATAGTATTGCCACCTCGTTCTTCCAATGAAATAATAAACTCCCCTTATTTCCAAAAATCTCCCAAATGAAGAAAGAGTTATTTTATTTACAAAATAGTCACGTGTAAATATTCCTCAATTAATTCTTCACATGACAAATAAATTATCTTTCTCGTTGGAATATATTTGTAATAAAGTAAGAGAGATAAAATAGTTCATATTTTCAGTTTCCATGTGCCAACCCCACTTTGATTTCAATTCCTTTGCTGCGTTTCTGCCTCGGCTCTGAAATAATTTTATGATGCTGATATATATAGAGATACCAGGCCAACTACATTTTGTCATTTTTTGTCATTGTGGTTACTGATATATGGAAATACCAGGCCAACCCATTTCATCATTGTGGTTGCTGATATATCGAAATACCATGCCAACCCGGCTGCTGATACATGGAAATACCAGGCCAGCATAATAAGTGTTGCTGATATATAGAAATACCATGCCAGCATAATAAGTGTTGTTGATATATGGAGATACCAGGCCAGCATAATAAGTGCTGTTGATATAGAAATACCAGGTCAGCATAGTAAGTGTTGCTGATATATAGAAATACTAGGCTAGCATAATAGGCTGCTGATACATGGAAATACCAGGCCAGCATAATAAGTACTGCTGATATATAGAAATACCAGGCCAGCATATTTCATCATTGTGGTTGCTGATATATGGAAGTACCAGGCCAACCACATTGTGCCATTTTCGTCGCAAACACCATTAAGTCCCACATTTTGCTGTTTATTCGCTGGATGATCGAATTCACCTGTATTTTCTACAAAAGCACTAAAATAGTATTAGTAACTAAAATATTGTATCCTAGCTAATATAAATATGGGTATAAAGTGTAGCATTTACATGCTTATCAACACCCCCACACTTATATTTTGCTAGTCCTCGAGCAAAACAGAGATATTATGCAATTGATTTTTATTTATTTTTTTGCAAAAATATGGATAATAACCCACTCCCCCACACTTAAACATTACATTGTCCTCAATGTAACTAAGTCATCCAACGGAAAAATTAAGATGGGAAATGCAACAATAAAAAATAAAAAATAAAAAATAAGAGATAGAGTAGAGGGAACAAATATGATGGGTTGACTCCCATGAAGCGAAATGTATTTGGTTCCCTGCTTTCAGTAGCACGTTCTCAAACAAGATGAGGTTGGTAACCCAAAGTACGCTGCAAATCATATATACACAGTCTGAAAAGTTGGGGATCAACCCAACTAATTAGTTTTGATGAAAAGATGATCCTGCAGCAATGATGATTAGTACTCAGAGAGCAAAAACTGAACTCAGTCTTATAGGGAACATTCACATAAGCTTTTAGAAAATCACGATCTGAGAAACAAGTGCTCAACGGAACAATGATATTGTGACTAATTGGCCCATTATCATCTATAACGATTTCATTATTAAGGTCAAGGTCAGAGCTTTCTCAACTAATGGAACTAGTCGAAACTCGGGAAGAATTAAAGATTCTAGCTTGGGCTTCCATTTATTAGTGTCTAGCAGCGGTGTTGAATCTAACAAAGCATTGACTTCATAAATAACACTATCATCATCAAAACCATACCCAAAATGAGCTAGCAAACCTCTAATGGATCTTCTGAGGGGCTCTTGCAAAAGGCTTGTGAGTGCATACTTTCTTTTCGCCCACAACACTTCAGGCTAAGGTACCTAAAAAAATCAAATAAAATGCGTAAAAAGAACCAAAAAAAAATCTAAAAGAAAAACAAAAAAAAATTATGTACAAAAAGATATCAGTCAGAGAGTATTTTGCAACCACTCTCCGACAGCGGCGCCAAAAACTTGGTAGGCTCAGAAACCTACAATAAATACTGCAAGTGCACAGCGTCTAACTAGTAGACAATGGCAAGTACAGGTCGTTCCCACGAGGAGTGTGAGATACTTCTACTAACTAATACCAAGAATCAACAAATCAATAAGGTGAGTTTAACGATTTTCAAGAATTCGGGACAAAATGAAATAATAAATAATTTTTAACAATAAACGGAATGAGAGAGGGTTATTAGGATTTTCGGTTTCCACCAAATAACTATGCAAACTCTACTAATCTTTAAAAATATATTCCATGCTTTTATTTTCAAATAATGTTTCTCCGCTATAGTTTTCTTCGCTTCATGGGTAGTGATTCTAAAGCATTACCTATCAATCCTTGCATACCACGTCTAGGGATTTAACCGAAGCACGAAATATCAATTCAAAATCATAAATAATCAAGAAAATCACATAAACGATTAAACACGAATCTTTATGAAGAAAAACTATTAATCAATCAAATCATTATTAAGCATATATCAATGTAGAGTTTTCACAATTAATTGATCTCTACCTAAACCCTAACATGACTCTAGCTAGACATGGCTTTCTCAAAAGACATAAACATATTAAAATCAAACTCTAGCTAATGAAAAATGAAGAATCGAAAACAAAAATTCAAAACCCTTCTCTCCTTGCGACACTATGGCCGGGGGCCTCCTCCCTTCTCAAATAGTCACCCACCTTCTTATACACCTTCCTTTTCTTTTATTTCATTAATCAAAGTATCAAAATAAATTATTCTATGAAATATCTTGCATGTAAGTTGATGTCGTCATCAGTATCTTTCCCCAAATAGTATTGCCACCTCGTTCTTCCAATGAAATAATTAACTCCCCTTATTTCCAAAATCTCCAAAATGAAGAAAGAGTTATTTTATTTCCAAAATAGTCACGTGTAAATATTCCTCAATTAATTCTTGACATGACAAAGAAATTATCTTTCTCGGTGGAATATATTTGTAATAAAGTAAGAAAGATAAAATAGTTCCCATTTTCAGTTTCCATGTGTCAACCCCACTTTGATTTCAATTCCTTTGCTGCGTTTCTGCCTCGGCTCTGAAATAATTCTATGTTGCTGATATATATGGAGATACCAGGCCAGCTACATTTTGTCATTTTTTGTCATTGTGGTTGCTGATATATGGAAATACCAGGCCAACCCATTTCATCATTGTGGTTGCTGATATATCGAAATACCAGACCAACCCGGCTGCTGATACATGGAAATACCAAGCCAGCATAATAAGTGCTGCTGACATATAGAAATACCATGCCAGCATAATAAGTGTTGTTGATATATGGAGATACCAGGCCAGCATAATAAGTGCTGCTGATATAGAAATACCAAGCCAGCATAGTAAGTGTTGTTGATATATAGAAATACCAGGCTAGCATAATAGGCTGCTGATACATGGAAATACCAGGCCAGCATAATAAGTACTGCTGATATATAGAAATACCAGGCCAGCATATTTCATCATTGTGGTTGTTGATATATGGAAGTACCAGGCCAACCACATTTTGCCATTTTCGTCGCAAACACCATTAAGTCTCACATTTTGTTGTTTATTCGCTGGATGATCGAATTCACCTGTACTTTCTACAAAAGCACTAAAATAGTATTAATAACTAAAATATTGTATCCTAGATAATATAAATATGGTATAAAATGTAGCATTTACATGCTTATCACCTAGTGATGTCCATTCTTATTTCTCCTTTGATGTTATGGATACTTTGGCACAACAAGTGTTTGAATTGAATGGTGTTGATGCTTTGGAAACCGTTTTTAACTACATCCATGGATAATGGTGTAGAGTGTGGTAATGAAGTCAAGGAAGCCCTTGGTGATCTTAATTCACTACAAGGATGCCCAGAAACTCATAATATCGCTTTTATTTCTTTACCATGCAGTGATGAAAAGCTTGTACCTTCCATTGTTAAATCTCCAAAATTAGAATTGAAACCTCTTCCCGATCACCTAAAGTACTTGTATTTGGGTGACAAGGAAGACTTACAGGAGCATAAACTTCTAAGGGTTCTAAGGAAGTACAAGACGGCCATAGGATGGACAATTGTTGATATCAAGGGTATAAGCCCTCCCGTGTGTATGCATAATATCCGTTTGGAGGACGATGCAAAGCCTACAAGGGAAGTGCAACGTCGTTTGAACCCTCCCATGATGGAAGTTGTGAAAAAGGAGATACTCAAGCTTTTGTACGTGGGTGTTATCTACCCCATATCCGATAGCAAGTGGGTGAGCCCGGTACAAGTAGTACCAAAGAAATCAGGTGTGACGGTGGTGGAGAATGATAAGAACGAACTTGTCCCAACTCGTGTGCAAACCGGTTGGAGGGTTTGTATTGATTACAGAAAATTGAATGCCACCACTAGGAAGGATCATTTTCCATTGCCTTTTATTGATCAAATGCTTGAACGTTAGCTGGACACTCTTACTATTGCTTCCTTGATGGCTATTCAGGTTATAATCAGATTGTGATAGCACCGGAGGATCAAGAGAAAACCAATTTCACTTGTCCATTCGGTACTTTTGCTTATAGAAGGATGCCTTTTGGCTTGTGCAATGCTCCAGCTACCTTTCAAAGGTGTATGGTAAGTATCTTTTCAGAATATGTTGGAAACATAATTGAATTGTTCATGGACGATTTTAGTGTATTTGGTGATTCATTTGACATTTGCTTGCACAACTTGTCACTAATCCTTGAATGATGTGTTGAAACAAATCTTGTGCTAAATTGGGAGAAGTGCCATTTCATGGTAACTCATGGCATAGTTTTAGGCCATATAATATCTTCTAAAGGCTTGGAAGTCGATAAATCTAAAATAGACCTTATTCGTGCTTTAACCCCTCCCACTACGGTGAGGGAGATACGTTCTTTTCTTGGTCATGCAGGTTTTTATCGTAGATTTATCAAGGATTTTTCCAAGATAGCATCACCACTTTGCAACTTATTGCAAAAAGATGTGGTTTTTAACTTTGATGAAAAGTGTATGGCGGCATTCAATCGTTTGAAAGAACTTTTGATTTCAGCCCCTATCATTAAACCACCGGATTGGAGCAAGCCTTTTGAGCTCATGTGTGATGCAAGTGACTATGCGGTTGGTGCCATGCTTGGGCAACGTGTGGGGAAGATACCTCATGTTATTTATTATGCTTCTAAAACGTTAAATGAGGCCCAACAAAACTACACAACCACTGAAAAATAGTTATTAGCTATTGTTTTTGCTTTGGAAAAGTTTCGCTCTTATCTAATTGGTACAAAAGTTGTTGTCTTTTCTGATCATGCAGCACTTAGGTACTTGCTAATGAAGAAAGAAGCGAAACCGAGGCTTATACGATGGATCTTACTCTTGCAAGAGTTTGATATTGAAATAAAAGACAAGAAAGGAATTGAGAACACCGTTGTGGATCACTTGAGTCGTCTTGCTATGGAAAAAGAAGTTATCCCATTGCGTGAAAGTTTCCCGGATGAGTAACTATTCTCAATTGCCTTTGGAGAACCATGGTATGCTGACATTGTGAACTACTTGGTGCCTAAACAAATCCCAAAGATCTTGTCTCGTGATGAGAGGGACAAACTTAAGAGGTTAGGGAACCAATACATATGGGATGATCCATACTTATGGAAACAAGGTAGTGACCAAGTATTACGAAGGTGCGTTCCTGAATATGAATTTAATTCTATATTGTCTTTTTGTCACTCCTATGCTTGCGGAGGACATTTTGGGAGTAAGAGAACCACTCACAAGGTACTTGAAAGCAGTTTCTATTGGCCAACCTTGTTCAAGGATGCATATATATTTTGTACAACTTGTGATAGGTGCCAAAGAACAGGCAATCTAGGTACCCGAAATCAAATGCCACAAACTTTTATTCAATTTATTGAAGTTTTCGATGTATGGGGTATTGATTTAATGTGTACTTTTGTCAACTCTCATTGGAATTTTTATATCTTACTTGATGTTGATTATGTCTCCAAATTGGTGGAAACTAAGGCCACCCCAACTAATGATTGTAAAGTGGTTTCAGATTTTGTACAAGCTAATATCTTTGCAAAGTTTGGAATTACAAGAGCCATAATTAGCGATGGGGGTTCTCACTTCATAAACAGAATCTTACAAAGCTTGTCGAAGAAGTACAACGTGTCGCACAAGTTGCAACACCTTATCATCCCCAAAAAAATGGACAAGCCGAGATTTCTAACCGGGAGGTGAAATCCATTCTAGAGAAGACGTTGAATCTAACAAGGAAAGATTGGAGCATGCGACTTAATGATGCTTTGTGGGCTTATAGAACCGCATACAAGACACCTATCGGGATGTCTCCCTTTAGGCTTGTGTATGGTAAACCTTGTCACTTACCCGTTGAAATTGAGCATAAGGCGTTTTGGGCTATTAATCAATGCAATATGGAGATGGATGGGGCTGGAAAGTAAAGGAAGTTACAACTCCAAGAGCTAGAGGAGCTTTGCAATGATGCATTTGAAAGCTCGCGCATTTATAAGGAAAAGACGAAAGCATTTCATGATAACATGATTTCTAGGAAACGATTTTGCATTGGGCAGAAAGTGCTTTTGTTTAATTCTCGCTTGCATTTATTTCCCGGTAAATTAAGGTCACGGTGGATCAGACCTTTTATTGTTACTAATGTGTTTTCTCATGGTGCAGTAGAAATTCGTAGCACAACTACATGCAAGGAACTTAAAGTTAATGGGCACCGGTTGAAACCATATTATGAGAATTTCACTTCCGAAGTGGTGGAAGGAGCTAACTTTGTGGATGCACTCCCTCTGGAGGAGTCATAGAAAGCAAGGAGATAGTCGGGTTGACGACTTTAAACCAAGCGCTAAATGGGAGGCAACCCATAGGATGAGTATTTCTTGTCTTGTATTTATCTCATGTCTTGTTTTTAGTTTTTTCGTCTTGTTTTGTTTTTATTTTTATTTATTTTTTCTGATTTCTTGTCATTATGATATAGGATTTCCCATCTTGACTTTCTTTAGCCGACTCAATTTACATTGAGGACAATGTAAAGTTAAGTGTGGGGGAGTGGTTAAGCATTTGCATTGTAAATTTTTCATGAAATTTTCAACTTTTGTGTAAAATAGTGAATAAGAAAACTCCAACTTGTGGTTAGTTTAGAGTCACATAGTATAATGTCGCTAAGATTACATCGAGATTCTCATAAGAGTGACTGAACTTAGAGATGACAGAGAACATGATCGGGTTTCTTACTTGTATGAGAGTTAAAGTTGGATTTAACCATCCCAGTGGAAAATGAGGTGCAGAATGAATTCGGTATTAGAGTAGTGGTCCCCTATAGTGGAGACTACCCATGTTACATCATGAGAGGCACCGACCTTCACTTCTTTGTACCTGTCTAAATATGTGCTTTTAGAGTATGTGTCACCGTACGTAAACTCCGGGTAGAATGGCGAGCTACCCAACCTCCCACCAATAGAAGCACTATTTTGATCTCTTGAGTGCTATTTTATCAATCATGAATGGTGACATCGAATTGCTAACTTACATACCACTTGTAATCTTGTTCGCAATTAGCACCATCCATTTTATCTCTCTCTACACCAACAGATCCATAGAAACACCATCATCATCAACAAGAGGAGCATCACAAATTCGAAGGAAAGTTGAATACGTTCAAGGTTCACAAGCAACAATACAGAAATGAGCAGATTCAGATTCAAGTATAGCAACAAGACAAGGAGCAGAAGTTTTACAAGTTGAAGACTATTGTACAAGAGTGAAGATTATCAAGATGATAATTCAAGAAGTTTATGATATCGAGACATACAATTTGTGAAGAATCAAGCGGTAAAGTACTTACACTATGGCCTTTGTACTTGCATTTTTATTTTATCTTTATTTTGTATTTGTATTATTTTCTCTTATCTCAAAAGAAAAACAAAAAAATAAGAAAAAAACTTGGGATATGGAAAAAAAGAGACAAGAGACAATTTTATTAGGTTCATCATTAGTTTTAATATTTTGTTTGTTTTCATTTTGTATTTAATTTATTTATCTTGCATCTTATGAAAAAAAAGAAAAAAAAATATATATTTATTGCAATGGAAGAAGAAATATTTATAATGGAGTTTCAAGCAACAAGGAATTAGAGGAAAGAATCACATTATCAAGATTCTACGAAGTTCAAGAATCACATTGGTTTTGTAACGAGGTAAGTAAGCATATTCCCACCTTCGTTAAGTGGTTGATTTCCTTTCTTAGAGATCGTCAGGAAAAAGGATTTTCAAAATGAATAAAAGATGTGGATTTTCAAAACAATTCGGAGGTTTTTTCCTTCCTACCATTCAAGGTGTCGCAGGATTCTCTCTTCATTCCTACCTGGACACATGTGTGACCCATAAAAAGTTGTTTATTATTGAGAGCAACTTCATAAAACCCTTTCTTGTGAGGCAGAGTCGAGAATTTCGATCACTCCGAACCCGAATTTCTTTCGATAAGGGATGGTTATTTCTCTCTCAACTTTTAAGGATGAGATTGTGTTCATTTATGTGTCTAACTTCTTATTACTAGTGTGCAGAATCTTTATGTCTTCTTAGCGCGTTGGATGCTATCATTTCGGAGAACTAGTAAGTTGGAAAATAGGTTTTGTGGGTATATCTCTAGTAAACTCTCACGAGACTATAACTCGTCCACTAGGGACACCTAGGGGTTTAAAGTCTTGTTATATGTGCTAAGTGTGACCGTAGCCTCGACGACACAGAGCTGTATGTATGTTTTATATTTTGTTTTGTTTGATTTGCTCGAGGATTAGAAAAGTCTAAGTGTGGGGGAATTTGATAGGTGTTGTAAAACACCTAATTTTATATCTAGTATTTATGCTTTCTTTGCTATTATCCTTGTGAATTGCATCTCTTATGTTTGGTTTTGAATTTTATAGGTGTTTTGGAGTCATTGGAGCAAAAGGAATTGTAACTCGTTTAAATCCTGGATTTCATCTCATCATCTTGGGGATCACGTATTTTCTACTTGGAGTTTTGGAGAGCGACAACTAGGGTTTGCTTTCGTTTATTTTTCATCTTCTTCATTTCATTTTTGATTATGATTATGATGAAGTCAAAAGCTATGAGTAGCTAAATACTATTATTGGTTATGGGATAAAGTTGATTTCACAACATGATATTGCTTCAATGAATTAGTTTTGTCTCAATAATTTAATGTTTATGATTCAAGGTTTATATTATCATATGATTTGATTATTTTTTTGGTTGAGTCCGGAATCAATCCGATTTGCATTCGTTTCTAAAGCTATATTAGGGTTTTCAATACGAAAAAGTTGTTTATCCCTGATTCTAAGTAGCATAATTGTGGGTAGTTCTTGTAGTGATATATCCTACTAGTCACAAATGAATCATAACCTTGGTTAAATCGAATTAGTGCTTTTACACGTTTGATTGCCTTGATTAGTCTTATTCCATAGAACTTAATGCTTTTAGGGAGTTAAACTTAATTTTGCTTTTACACTTTAGGTTGCTTTCTAGGAAGAATTCACATATACATCTTTTAATGTGGTTGTGATGAAATCAGGGAATTAGCGGGGTATACTTGCGATCAAGGTATCCTAGGACTTTTAGTAAATGAGAGATTAAATTATCAATTCTAGTCACTGATGAAAATATATGTTTGTGAATGATACTATCCCGTGACCAATATCTTCTCCTTATTGATTATTCTAATTATTTTATTGCTTTCAATTACTTTTATTGTTTTGCTAAAACAAAAATCTCCCCCCTTGGTTACTAAGAAACTGAAATTTATATAACAACAAAATCCTCTCTGTGGGAACGAACTATTTCTTACAACGTACTTCATTTATATTAGTAGAGTGAGAAAGTGAAATTATTTTTGACGCATACGACAGCGATCAGTGATGCCACTTGAGGAGCTACGGGGGGAGCGGTTGCGATTGGTGGGATGTCTCGGGTGGTGTTACCCAATTCTAGGTGCACTCGCCTAAGCCTCTCGCCTTCTTGTTCCAAAGCCATCCGATATTCTGCACGTTGCCTAGCTCGTCTACGGTCCTCTCGCATCATTCTTGCTTCCTCGTCTTCCTCAGTTTCTGATGCAGTCATTCCATCTATCATCTCCCCTCGCCTCAGTTGACTCAGGTCGATCCTTAGTTCTCTCGGGGTGAGATCATCGTCTTGGCCTAAGTCGACTTCCTCATCAACAGTTACCATACCTCCACCTGGTGCCCGAGACTCTTCTTGTTGATGTTGTCGACTGTTCTGTTGTCGAGAGTCCGTTACTCCTTCCTGCGCGCTAGTTCCTGTTACAGTTTGATTCCTCGGGATACTGCCCGTGATGGAAGTACTCGCCATCGGCTCGGGTATGATTGATATTCTTTGGCTCGCCCTTCCCTACGTACGCCAGAAAAATAGACAGCGCCTCACTTTGGACTGTTTTTGAAAAAGTTAAGGATGAAGTACAGCAGCTCTGAATTTCAGAAAAGGAAAAAGTTCATCCAAGTACGATTCCTTTTTACTTCAACTTGCTGAACTCAGCAAAAAAGGTTGTTTTGACAAATAAGATAATCTTTTGAAATACTGTTTTGTTACGTCCCTTTCGATACTTTTAGTATGCATTAATCATCATTTGTCCTAACATTCTTTATGCCAGAAATCATTAATTATCCGTGTTCGGTTGGAGAATTTCTTTCTTGACTAAGATTTGTGGTGATGACCTCCGTCAATCGATCTGTCGGTGTCTCAACAGCACAAGTTGTCCAAACGAGTTTCCTCTTCCTTTTGGGTTTGTGATGATGTTGTAGGGATCTTGTGACAGGGTTAAGATGAGACTATTGTCAAAGTGCTCATCGTACCCCTTATAGCCATAGCTTTGGAAAACCCTAACTCAATGATTTCGAGCTAATTTTGCCGCTGCTACCGTTATGATGAAGTAACCCATGACGTAACATGACCAGCGAGATGGAGTTTTTTCTAGCTTCTACCAAGCATTAAAGATGATTCTTTTGGGAGTTTCAAATCCTTCTAACTACTCGCTTTAGTCAAAAAAGAAAACACAACCGATCAAAACTTAAATCTGAACTCTTAATCAAAACTATTTCAAGGGTTTTGACATAAAGAGAAAGTTTTCAAAAAACATACATCACAAGCTTTTTTGACTCGAAATCGTAAGATAAAGAAAAGTTTGATTAATATGCAACGAGAATCTTGTTTTACAAGAGCAAAAAAGCTCTGACTGTTGACAGTATTTGCTGAGTCTAAATCAGAACTTTACAAACTCGACGAAAATTAGATGAAAACGAAAGTAACAAAACCGAGTCTCGAAAAAGAAAGAAAAACAAGAAAAGTTTTTAAAGACTCATCTATCAACTCATATTTCTCAACCATAAGAGTCTTTCACTTAGCTTCAACTAACATCAAAAGATGTTTTTAGGAGCTTTTGAATCTCTCTTTAATGGCTTTGATGCAAGGTATCAAAAGATGTTACATGGTCCCCTTAGTCGGCGCCAGAATGTAGACACGGAAAACCCTACAACTACATCCGAAGATAAGCATACACACTCCTAATGAAGTAAACAAATAAGAGAAGCACAAGAACACAAGATATACGTGGCTCGGTATGATTACCTACGTCCACGGGAATAAAGGGATGATCTTATTACTTGATTCAAGGTTACAAATGACGTCTCTTCTTACAAACTCTCAAGTCTCACTCTTAAGCTCTTGGTGTTCTCTCTTCCCTCACTGATTACTTACCTCTCAACTCTCTACATGACCCTCTATTTATAACCGTGAGTGATGATACATCTAAGTTACAGTGTAAGCTGTGGTGCATCCATCTTGATGTTCTTCTCGGGTTAGGAATAGGGTTTAGCCCGAGGTTCTGAGCCGAGCCTAGCAATACTTCCTCCCGATGTTCCCTTGCCCGACATTGTCTGCTTAATGAATAGTGTCGATATCGCCCTTGATATATTTAGCCGAGTTTTACTTTGACCAGATTCTTCTTCTCTCTTCAACCACTTTGTCAGTGCATTTATTGCTCTTGTACTCGATGGCCATCTCTTCAGTCACCTCCGACCTTTACACGTATTGCCTTCACGGATTCCCTTGATATCTCTTTTCTCGCGCCAAGACCAGGTAATATGATTTGGTGCTTCGCGGTCCATCTACTATCGACGCTTCACTACTTAGGATTACTCCACCTAGACTCGTGGATTATTTACACTTACATTTCTTTTGCCTAAAAAATATATATATAAAAGGCTCTAGCCATTACGGTTCGTTTTGTGCACGAATACGAGTATACGACCTCTATATCATTTTAAATGGCTTTTAGTCCTGACAAAATCCCATTATTGCCGATATATCTTTTTGATTTTTTTTTTTATAATTTTCATTTTTTCACATCTAAAGTGTAAACTGGCCTCCTCCCTCTCTCTTTGTGTCTCCCTCACATCAACTGGGAAATGTGAGAAGAGGCAAAAACATCGACACACAAGACAACAGCAGCAGTTGAAGAATTTCTATACAGACACAAATACCCTTATAAAAGTTTAGAAATTTCAATCATTTTAGCAACCTCACTCCACAAAAACCTCACTTTCAGATTGACTTCCTTTATAGTACATGCAGAAGAAGAAAGCCCCATTTATCTAGGGTTTGGAAAAAATATTAAGAAAACCACCTTTTCTGCTGATGAGGTAAGAAATTTCTGTTCCTCTTTTCGATTATCTGATTAATTGAATCTTTTGATTGAATTTCTGCATGTTAATTACAATATCAACAGTGTTTTCTGTTTGATTTTTGATTTGTTTCAGGGTTTTGTAAATGGGTTGATTGTTGGTTTCAATTTGGATCCAGTTATTTGATTTTAGATCTTTGTGGCCACTTTCTCTTTAGACTTTGTTAGATTTCATTGGATGTCTTTCTTGGGGTATGAACTTAAACTATGCCTTTAGCTGTCATAAGTGATTATGCCTTGAAACCGTATTTCGATACTGATTCGGTTTTATATTTTGTGAACTTCTTTCGAGTAGCCAATCTTAAACCGAATACCAACACTCTGTGCCGTGTTTGGAAATCACACGAATGAAAACCTTAGGTAAGACACTTTGAAAGTCTTCATTTTGTTAGTAGGCATACTATGTGTTATGGTAATCGGCATTGTTGGACCTATTGTCTTCAGTGTGAAACGGATGAGAAAGAAAATTTTGTTTTAATGAGTTTGCTGGAATAGATAGCTCCTGACTGATAGAATATGTTATTGGTGTTAAGGAGATTGAGGGGACCTCGAAGATCAGCTGACATTTTGTGAAACTCTAATGTCCTTGTTATGGATTAGTTGTGTTTCAATTGTTAGACGAAGGAAAGCAAGTGTTGCATGTTGGCAACTTACTTCCTAACATATTCTGCTACTGCTTCACTTATTCGCTTCTGTAAGTCATTTACTGGTTACTTGTTGGATGAACAGACTTCCCCTGGGATAAGAAATGTTGTAGTGCAGCCTAAATTTTTTAATTATAATGTTTAGGATATGTAACGGGTTAACATAACAATCTTATGCCCTTTACCTGTCTGGACCTTTTCAAGATTTAGAGACCTTACTGAAGTAAGAAGTATTAGTGAATGATAAACTAGAAAGGAGATAGCCTTTTTATGGTACAGTACTGTTTGTCATTTCATCCTAATATCTAGTTTAAATCCAGACGTGGTCGCTCCGACAGAAAAGTTTTGGTATCTGCAACTTAAAAGTGAAGCTGCTTTTCTTTTGTACTAAAAGATATTTGCAGCAGAAATTCTACTTTCTTGTTTCTGGTTGGTATAATAAATAAGATTGCCAGAGTGCATAATTTCTGTAGGAGTTGCATGTTGGAATTGTGTTTAGACTTCTATCTAAGTAAGGGTTTCCTATCTTAGCTAGTTTAGATTTCCTAAATTAGAGTAAAGCTTGGTTTCCTAATTGAAGTATTGTAAGCCTATAAATAAAGGCATAACCTTTAGGTTATAGGTATCTACATCATCTACACTAGTCTTGTCTAAACCCTTAGGTTGTAGAAATCTCCTCACTAAAAAGAGAAGTAATCTCTCCATTAGCAAGATGTAGATCCTCTCATAGCTTTAGGGTTAGGAGAGTTGGGAGAAAGTTGAAAGTGAGTTGAGAATGTGAAGAAGAAGAATGGGTGTTGGGTGTCATGTGCATTGTGTATTCTCTGATATATGAATGAAGTGAATTTCTGCTCCCCGTGGACATAGGCCATTGCCGAACCACGTAAATCTCTGTGTCTTGTGTGTTCTATGTGCATTAGCTTCCGTTGAATGTTTAGTTTTCGTTTCTGATGCCTGATCCTGTGAAGCCTTGAGGAACAATATGAACCTCTCGAGTCTGGGCACAACATTGCATGTCTTAGATGGCTGAATGGGGCAATCTCAATTCTTACGCTTGCCGTATTAATTGAACTTTTGAAGTTATGAATCCTATTTTCTATTTAAAATTTCTAACTGAGTTTTATGTTTCAGATTCGGTATTTGATCTTTGTTGTTGATCGAGACTAGAAGCCTTAAAATCATCACTTTTAGGTGTGATTTTGAGTTTGAAATTTGAAGTTCTTGACCCCAGAGATTCTCGATTTCTTGGTGATCCTGATCAGTTCGTCATGCCCCACACAAAGCTACATGTGAAGCAGTACCGTTGTATACACTCATCGAGTTGTCCATGTACAAAAGGTCATCTAAGTGAAGATGTGATTTTGCTCGCATTTCAACAATTAAATTGGAACCCTAGGATGATTGCCACCTTGTCTTGTGTCTGCAAATGGTTTGATGATTTTGCTAAAAGAGTTCTATGGAAAGAATTCTGCCATACTAGAGCCCCAAAGATGTTGGAAGATTTGGCATCTAGTGGGAGTCACAGCGTGGATGGAAGCTGGAAGGCACTTGGGAAACTTCTCCTGTACTGTTCTGGGTGCACCAAGGGAGGCCTTTTCAATAATGTACAAGTCCCAGGGCACTTTGTGTACAGGACTCGCTTTTCCAGGACATCAGGAAAGAGCTTTCTTTTACCCCAGTGCCGATCAGATGTGTTGTACGTGTCAGACCCATGTGAGCATCTCGATCAGGGAGACGAGGGTGATCTTGGGTTCTTTCGAGGAATTTTTAAATCATTTTCAGTGTCTAAAGTTAGAAAGATGCTGATTGATAGAGATGCCAAGTTCCACCCAACAGAAGTATGCCCATACTGCAAAGCAAAGCTGTGGAGCATGCTACAAGCTAACATGGTTCCACGTAGTGCTGGGGGCAGGTTAGGTGCTTATGATGAATGTGTTGAATATTATGTATGCCTCAATGGACATATGCTCGGGATCTGCACACTCTTACCTCTGTCTGATTCAGAGGGTGCATCTGAAGTATAGTGGTGCTAGGGAATGCTCAGGTTTGGGCTCTTAATCAGACATAATATGTAATACCTCATATCCTTATTCGCTTGCTACTTAGCCCTTGTGTTTTGTTTTGATTGGGTTCGTTTTATTTCCCATGTTTGGACACCTGGTAACGTGAATCATTTAGTATCAGTTATCAATTATTTTTGGCGATCTAGCAAATTTTGCTGTGTAGTGTTAGGGTTCTTGCTTATATAACAGGCTAACTATTCTTTCTCAAGTTTGCACCCTTAGTCAACCATATTCACTTTTTATTAGGGCATTGTAGTGCCTAGTTTCATGAGGAAGATCAAAAATCACATTTGCTTCAGTGGTTGGTTGGTGAGACCCACTAAGTAGAGAACTGCAGCCACATTGTCTTGTGTGTACGACAGTGGCTCTGGATGCTGCTTCGTGTTTTGTTCTAGTTATCCTTCTTTGCCCATTTGCTAGCATTTACGGTAGCACACAGCCTTGTTACTCTGCTTCAGCTTGCAAACTTCTGGAGCAGTAGCTGGTTAAGGTTTCAATGGTTTAAGATTTATTAGGCCTTTCCCTGCTCAAAAGAGGAACCCTTACAGATTACGTCCAATTATGTAACCTGTTGATAAGCTTGTCATGTTGCTATGTTTGGAAATTGAGGACATTTTCACCAGAAGTGCCAATTTTGGAAAGTGAAGAACTCTGTGAAACATACTGTGTCTTATATTAGAGACTAGCATCTATTCAAGGAAATCCCCCCAAATTAATAAACTTCTATTATTAAGAGTCCATTAACGTGATATTCTGGGTTTCGGTGGTTCAGGTACGGGATAGATTATATAGTTATCATCGTCGTCGGTTGAACCGATTATTGTTGATTTTACGTAATGGGATATTTCTTCTTTCTTTATTTCGGTTGAACCGATTATTGTTGATTTTACGTAATGGGATATTTCTTCTTTCTTTATTCCTCTACAGATCATTAACCATTGTAAGCTTGAGATTTGTTTGTTGATGCTGTGGATATTTTGATACATGGCGCGATGAAGCTGAAGCGAGGCCTTATTCAATTTCTTTAACTCTCCATGGAGTCCTGTTCGCTGTTTTCTTACAAGAGTTTGAAGAACTTCTTACACTAAGATGCATCCTGTCTTACTGTGGCTAGTATTATGCCTGCCCAGTCAAAAAGGTTTGGAGCTATTGCTGACCTTTTTTTTTCATTATAGGTTGTGTGTTTTGTGTTACTCTGAACTATGATGTTGTCTGTAGACTTTGTACATCTATGATCCGTATATTTGAAATAGCATCAACGTCTGTAGAATTTATATCACCGATCCATGATTGATTAGCATGTTAGCTTTATATTTGGGTACATGAAAGTTCTGCTATTATCAATTTCTCGCAACGTCAAAAAGCTCAATGCTTTTTTAGATAATTTATAAATCACAACTTTATGCCACAATTAATAGTTTGAGGTGCAGCTGTTGGGCACAATAATTACATACATTTCGTTAGACATTTGTGTATTACAAATTTACAGTATTGTTCCTTACACCTGAATATCAGCCACCACTACTGGTTAATATTCAGAAGCAGAAACATGTAGCAGGAAGTTTTCCTGTTAATCTAATCTTTTTCGCCTTCTCTTTTGCCCTAGTTTCTTCATTCTTTTTTCTTTCATCTGCAAGCGCTCTAGCTCCTCCAGCTACCTGATCAATCTTTGAGATCTCGGCACGATAATGTTGTAAAGCTCTGGCTCTTCTCTTATCCAATTGGCTCTGCAGTTTCATGACATTAGCGATCAGTTCACGTTATTTAGCTTTATTAATCTAAATGGATTCCGAGATATAAGTTAACAGACCTCTATTCGATCAACTCTGAGTCTCTCTTTCGTCTTTTTCTCATTTTCCCATGAATCAATGGTGGATTTCATCTTGTCATACCTGGATTTCTGTTGTTAGTGAAATGAATAAAACTTAGATCTAGTTTTGTAGATGTTACCACTGAAAGTATGAAGTTACCGTTTCTTTATTCTTGCCATCTGAGCTTCCTCCCATGCTCTTGCTTGCATGTCTGGACCCCCGCTAGCCATTGTGTTTGTATTTTGATGTCCATCACCTGTGGTTGAGAGTACAAGATCTCCACTTGGCCTTTTTTCTTCTGCTATTCCAATTCTCTTGTAGGTAGTATCGTTCAGGTGTGCATCAGAAAAGGTTGGAGTCTTTCTTATCGTCGGGGATCTACCAGCAGACCCTTTTTGAACAACAAAAGTTGGAGTCTTTTCCATAGTTTGGGATCGACCAGCAGATTCTTTTTGGTTAGCAAAAGTTGGAGTCTTTTTGAGAATTGGTGGTGGCAGAGGTAAAGCTTTCTCTTTTGGCATCTGTTGATCTACATCTTCAATCTCTACAATTTCCGTAGAGCCCTTACCTGGCACAAATCACCTCATTGTTTATCCATTAAGTCAAGCTGTGTTATAGAAGTTGATGGATTGTTGATTTTACCTGCTGTTGCCTGTTCTACATTTACCATCTCCTTCCCCGTAAACCGTCTAGATTGACCTTGTTCTGCCAATACAATCCTGTTTTCTTCTTTTCTTTTCTTGTTGGTCGAAGCCTTCTCTAGCCCTGTCTTTTTCTGGTCGTGCATTGCGGCTTCGTCGAGTGAGCTTACAGCAAATGCTGCGGCTGCAACTACGGTTGCAAACTCTATACTTTCACTTGATTCTTTATCTGGATTCATTTGCCCTGAAAATTGCCTTTGGAACCAGTTTTTTCTATCTGTAGTAAATTATCGAATTAGTTTTCTTTACAATATCTTAGCTTTATTAGTTACTTCAGATTATGGCTTTCTGTTCAGAAAGCTTTTAAGTAGTATATTAGTTCAGTGCAAGGTTAGTAAAGGAATTGTAAGAGAAACTTACCTCCTTTGAAGGATTGTGTTTTTTGTGGTGTTAACCGTCTCTGTCTTGTGCTATTTACTCCTTCCTGATTATCCTGTCCAAAACCAGAAAATCTCTCCCTAATAATTTCGTTAATCCATTGGACAATCAAAACTTATAGAAATGTGCATACTAATTGTAGGAAAATACATAATCCTTGAAGGATGAAGTTTGAGTACTTGGGCTAAAGAGAAATTAACTGAAATAATTTAACACTGCGAGATGGAGGTTCCGCTACCTCATTTGCTTGACCAAATTTTCCATTTCTTGCTTAAACTTCTTTGATAATTTTTGTGTATGTTTTCTCTGGAAGTATAATGAACAAAGACAGACACAAGGGGTGTTTATTTGAAGGATGAGAAAACCCAAGATAGTGAAGTTATGATAGTTTATTTTAATCTTAGGCCTTGCTGGTGAACTTGGTGCATGAGAGGGTGATTACAAAGCAAAGTTGGATATACTTTGCATGTTAAGGACTGTTGAAGTAAAGGATTTCCCCTTTTTCTTGATGCTAAGGTTTTCGATCTATTTAATTATGTTAATCCGTTTCCTTTGCATATAAATTTACTTTGATGCTGTGCTTACAACAATTGGTTTACAATATTTTCGGTTGGTCCAGGCCTTTTTGGTTCCTACTTTGCTTCTCTTGATCAGCAAAAATAATATAGAAAAGTCAAAAAGAAGATGAATATTGTTTGCAAAGCAGTCTTTTTTCGTCCATCTTATTTGTCTTCCTATAAGATGGAAACTATGTTTCCATTTTTGGTTCTAAACTTACCCACAAGTCATCTTTGTTGGCAAGAATAGAATCACATTTCCAAGAATATGAGAAGTGTAAAGGTCATCATCCTTCCACTATAATGCATTATTCCAGTCTAATCAAGCGGGAGCAACGCATTCAGCTTAGCCCACCGGTAGGCGAAATTCTTTCAAGTTTCAACAAGCATATCCCCAATTTAGTCGGCTAATGTGTGATACTCGTAATTTTGATGGATCACCACAACGCCAAAATCTATAAGGCTGAGATTCCTATTGTAGCCATTTTTTTTTCACAAATGACAGCAATCGAAATCAAATTTTGTGTATTTGCTAATAGCATCTTCAATAGTAGTCAAAAAGATCCATGTGGTGGTCATTGTTAAACCTCCATTTGTTGTGGTTTAGCTAGGCCTAAATAAGACCCTGTTCTTAATATTTATCTCCAATAATTAAGGTTGTGCCATGTATTTTTGATTTAGATAAACATAAAGATAACTTTTTAGCATGATTTTATTAAAAAAAATTTTTTTTAAAATAAAATTGATGATATGGAATTAGCTTGAGGCCGTTCCGAAGGTGTAGCTAATACTTTCTTTAACATCTTCATATTTGTCATTTAAAAAATAATATTTTCACCTTCTATTAGACATACTTATGATTGGTTTAAAAATCACAACAATAAGATTTTTTTTATTTATTTATTTTAAAATCCGAAAAGAGAGAAAATCAAGAGCGCATTATACCACTCCAATACTAACCACCTCGCTATTTACAGTGTCGATATCATAGGGTTGAGTCTCCAAATTTATATCTAACTGACTACTGTCCTGACAAAAGATAAGAGAGATGAGGTTGAATCCAGACTAGTCCTCGATTCCACGATATTGCCCACAAATTTTCACAGGGTTTCTAGCAACTCTATTAGTTACAAAATTTATAAGATTTAATTTAATAAGTAATATTTTCTAATTAGAGTTCCATTCTCATTGCAATTGATAGTATTTTTGAATCTTCCTCCTTTAACAACAACGTGTTCTTCAATCAGGAGATGCATAATTCTTTTCATCTTGTGTCCCAGATCTCCCGCCCATTGAAAAGCTGATGTTGTTCCTTGACGAATCAGATCTTCTTTGATGGTGAAGGAATCTGGAGATCCAGCTTCCCCCTTACAATGTCTAGCATAATCAGTAAGAATTAAGCTAAAACCTGCCATTTCATTTTCATTCGTTGGACTATGTATTGAGATGCTGATTTTGTGACATAATAATTCTAGCTTTTCCCAATTGAATTTAAAATGGATAGGCATTTCTCTAGCTTGATTTTCATTGTAGGAAGCATGGCGATAATTGGAATTTTGATTGTCCTTAATTGTCAATCCATAATTGTAAGAAACATCATAATAAATGGACTTTTGGTGTTAATGCGATTGACAATAGTTTTTGTTGTTTCATTAGGTTTTTCTTGTATCTTGTTAGAGCATAGCTCGGTTGAACTCACCAAGCGTTGGTATGTCAAGTTTGGTTGTCATATTTTAATACCAAAATTCATCTAGAGTCACTTGATTAAATACTAGAGTGAACTTCGTTTAGGTTAGACTAGAAAGTTTAGGAATGTTGAGACGTACAAGTATTCTTCTGAAGACCTAAAGAATGAGAAGAAGTAACGACTGCGATGAAGACATCATCCTTCCACTTGAGGTTAGTAATACTGACTTGACTTGCTTCCATTCCTAATGTATCTTTCAAGTCGTATTATATTGAAAACATAACATGTGAAGTTGTATATATGTATAATACTCTCTAGTGATTATACTTGGTCTTATCATTATGATCAAAGTGTCAAGGAATTTATTGAATTACGAAGTATAAACGCTTATCTTTTGGAACTTCGTAAATACAACATCAACATAATCTTTGTATTTAGTTACTTCATACCCATATTATGTGTAAGATATGGGTGTGATTTAATCCTAGGAAACTATGTATTATTACATTGGTTTAAGGAAGTAGATGCATGAACTTGTTTCATAATCAAAAGGGAAATCATGATTGGTCCGGTTCTTTATTGAATATCTTTTGAGACCAATACAAGATGACAAGGTAGAACCTATCTTAACTTATGTTGAGAATTGAGGTATAACCGGTCATAACTTATAATGTGTAGCATATTGTAATCGGTCACAAGCTACTTTGTGAAGCAAGGTGTAACCGGTCACAAGCTACATTGGGAAGTTAGTTGTAATCGGTCACAAGCTACTTTGGGAAGCAAGGTGTAACCGATCACAAGCTAATTTGAAAAGTAAGGTGTAACCGATCACAAGCTACCTTTGGAAAGCATGGTGTAACCGGTCACAACCTATTTTGGAAACATGGTATAACCGGTCACAACTTAAATTGTGAATCATAATACAACTGTTCCCAAGGAGAAAAACCGAGTTTCCAATATTCACATATCTCTTTATGTTTTGTGTGATCTTGGAATTAGGGTTGCTGAGAGAAACTTCTAGATATCGACATTATTTGAACATGTACATAACTCTTGTCATTAATTGTTCAAAGATATTCCTTCATACTCAAGGTGATCCCAAACCGAAATATTGAAAAGCATTTAATTATAATTTTCATAATATATGTTTTAATTACCAACAATTAAAGCATATCCTCTGGAAAATATTATTAGTTAATGTGTTATACTAGAAGTTTAATGCATATAATGAGAATATTTTCGGTTTTGGAATTTCATTGTTGTCCAAACAACCTTGGTCTATAAGTACTTGAGTTTGCATTTCTTGCGAACTATCCTAAGAGCCAGGCAAACTTCATTCTTGTTTTTTCTGGTTGAGTCGTCTATCCGGAGAGGAAAGTACCCTAATTATGTGAAATCTCTTAGGACCGGTCGTTTAAAGACATCTGTGGGATCAAGAAGCTCTACGAGTACCATTGATGGGAAACTAGATAATTGTATTGTTATTTTAGTTTTCGATTATTGATTTGATTGACTAACGGTTGTTGAAACTCTGATTGCACCTTGTTTGTTTATTCTTGAGAACCTTCTTTCTGATATAAGGGTCACCCAAACTAAATCAAAGTATCGACGGGATCTTTAGAACCATTTGTGTTAGAGCATTGCTCGGTCGAACTCGCATGCATTGCTATCTCAAAACTATAAGTCTTGATTTCTAGCCTATTTATAGATGTCTCGGACTAGGATATAGATAGTGTAGTTGAGCTTAGATCTCTCGGCATTCATCTCTTGAAGACGAAGAACTACTAAAGGGAGCTTGTGGAACTTCTTCGACAAAAGGTATGTGGAGACTTGAACTCATCTATTACTTGGAAAGTCTATTTATACTATCTCTTATATTGAGACATAACTCGTTTTATGATATAGTTTTCTCTATACACATTTGAGATTTCGAGCTGAGCATATCTCGCTTACATATTTCTCGAAATATGTGTTGGTAAGCTTTCGCTTCAACCAAGTTCTTCTTATATCATGAGAAAATTGCCGAGTAACATCTTACATGGTTTGTGTGATACAATCATTTGATGTAGGCTTGGAATGTTTCGATAAGATTATTTCAATATCTTGAAAATTGCTTTGATGCTAATAATGTGTGAAAACAACTATTGTCATTATAGAAGAATGTTTCAATGATTGAAATAAAGAGTTGAGGATGTAACCATCTTTGGATATAAGCATATATAGTATGTTCGCACATTAGTGTATAAATCCATAAACCGGGAACCAAGAGTATGCATATGTGTGTATACGAAATTGGTGAAGGAGAAAAGATAAGTATGCGTACCCGTACGCATACTGGCGGAAGTTTTCAAACCGAAAATATCTGATGAGTTTGGGAATTACAAACTCCTAAACTAGTCACCTTAAGTATGCGTACCCGTACGCATACTGGCGGAAGTTTTTGAACCGAAAATTTCTGTTGAGTTTGGAAACTTAATAAACTCAAAATCCGGTTGCTTAAGTACGCATACTCGTACGCATACTTAAGATGGTTACTTTGTCAAATCGATCAGTTCATGGACTTAAACATTTAAATCATAAGGAATGCAATCTTTGCAAACCATGGCTATAATGTTCATGATTGATTCAAGTGAATCAAACCGAGTTGGTTTCGATTGTGTTTCCTATACAAATGAACAACTTTTTAACTAGTTTCATTTGAGTCATTTGAACTAGTTATGGTTAAGATGAATAAGGTTGATATGAGAGTAAACATATGGATAACCTCGGTTAACTATTTGTGAACCAACCTGGTGTACAGGTTTAGGTACGGTTACATAAACCTAAATGAGGGTACATTTTATTTGTGTGTAACAAGCTAAGTTCGATCTAACGGTTGAAAGATATTAGCTTGGTTGAATCGGGTTTTTCATCTAACGGTGAATATTGAATGCTTTGTTACCAAGGTAACTTGGATTGGAAACCCTGATTTGAAAACTATATAAAGGAGAACTCTAGCAACTGGGAAACCTAATCCCCACACCTCTTGTGTGTTATCAGTTGCATAACTAGAGTCGATCCTCCTTTAACCTTAGGTTTCTTCTCGGGACCCTGTAGGTTAACGAATTGAAGACTTCATTGGGATTGTGAAGCCAGACCCAACTACTATCTTTATAGTTGCGTGATCTGATCTTGTTGTTTCTATCGTGTTGAGTGCAATTGAAATAATTGGCTCGAGAGTTTATATCTCTGATAGGCAAGATAGAAAAGTAATCACAAACAAACTTCGTCTCATCGTTTATGATTCCACAATAACTTGTTTCGCTAGTCGATTAAGTTTATTGTGAGGTGATTGATAATTCTAGGCTGTTCTTCGGGAATATAAGTCCGGGTTATCAATTGGTTCTTGTTCACCTTGATTTATCAAAAGACGGAACAAAAACTATTGGGTATTTCTATGGGAGACAAATTTATTCAATCCTATAGACTTTTTTGTGTGAGACATATTTTTCTATCAATTCTTCGACTTTGGGTCGTAGCAACTCTTAGTTGTAGGTGAGATCAGCTAAGAGAACTAGTGCGTAGTATCTTGCTGAGATCAGAGACGTAAGGAGCACAATTGTACCTTGAATCAGTGTGAGATTGATTAGGGTTCAACTATAGTCCAGTCCGAAGTTAATTGGTAGTAGTCTAGTGTCTGTAGCGGCTTAATAAAGTGTGGTGTTCAATCTGGACTAGGTCCCGGGGTTTTTCTGCATTTGCAGTTTCCTCATTAGCAAAATTCTGGTTTCTGTGTTATTTCTTTTCCGCATTATATTTTGTTATATAATTGAAATATCACAGGTTGTGCGTTAAGATCAATCAATTAGAATATCCAACCTTGGGTTGTTGATTTTACATTGATTGACACTTGAATATTGGTCTTTGGTATCGTTCAAGTACTTCCTCTTATATTCAATCGGGCTCGTAGATTTCTATTCGCTGATTGCGGATTGAATTAAGAGTTAGAGATATAAAACTCTTTGATATACTTTATTCTAGATTGAGTCTGACTGTCTAGTTGATTCTCTAGAAAGTGTATTGAGTAAGTCCTCTCAGATTGCCAAACGAATTATTTGGTCTGGTTGTTAGACCCCCCCGCATTTTCAATTGGTTTCAGAGCAGGCAAACACGTTAAAGACCTTACAAGTCTGTGTTTGTAGCGATCTGATATGGACAGAGGTGCTATCTCTATAAACGTACCACCAGTCTTCGATGGCTCAAATTACTTATGGTGGAAAATTGCTATGCGTGCCTTTCTTCAAGCGCGTGATTTTCAATCATGGGTTTATGTAGTTAATGGCTACGAGGCTCCCGTTGTGGCAATAGGTAATGCAAACGTTCCAAAGAACATTGGTGCCTACGATGATGCAGAGATATTTGTTGCAAAGCAAAACTCCGATGGTTTGAATGCTATCATACATGCCATTACCCCAGATCTTCAGCACCATGTGACTAAATGTACCATGTGCTTGGGATATCTTAGAAACCGTATTTGAAGGAAATACCAGTGAAAAGGAAGCTAGGCTTCAAAACCTTAATTCCGATTGGGAAAACCTTCTTATGGCAGATGAAGATCATTTGATGAGTTTAATCACAAAATGTCTGAAATTGTTAATACATCTTTTGCATTGGGTAAGAATATTCCTGAAAAGGACATTGTGATGAAAATTCTCAGATCGCTGCCACCTAGATACGATTCTAAGAAGCATGCCATCGTTGAAGGAAATAACCTTGATGCTCTCTCCAGAAATACGCCGATTGGAAAGCTAAAGATCTTTGATCATGAGCATACATCCAAAGTTGGAAAGGATGTTGCCTTCAAAGCACAAAGGAACACTAAATTACTTGACAAAAGTAAAAGTGTTTATGTTTCTGAGGATGATCTTTCTGAGACCGATTCATCAGATGAAGATCTTGACAAATCAGTCTCTATGATCACAAGACAGTTTAAGGATCTTTTATTCAATAGAATTAAACGGTTTTGAGACAAACCTATGTCATCAGTTAAACCTCATAATTGCATTCCTCCTAAAAACAGGGATGCTGACGAGGCTGATGACGAGGATATGCCTTAGTGCTTTAAGTGTAAAGGTTTTGGTCATTTTGCAAATGAATGTCTGAATCGTAAAAAATACACTGGAAATAAAGGTCTTTCTGCAAATCTTGATGAAATGTCTGATCACTATGATTCCAGTGAAGACGAAAAATCGAGTGTTGCACTTCTTTGTGAAGATATTGATTTTGATAATTGTAGCAATACATACATCAATCTTGATATCCTTCCAGAAGAAGACTCAACCAATCTGGAAGAAGAAATTAACCTTTCTGTTGGAAACTCTATTTTTGATTTTTCAGGTTCCACTTTGTGCCTAGCAGCTTGCACATCACGGGCGTCTGAATTATCTTATCCAGTGACATGTTCTTATTGTTCACTCAAGGGTCATGAACTTTAAAAATGTTTCAAGTACAAACACAAGATGAGACATGTCAAGAGACTTCAATGAAGAGAAAATCGCCTAGCAAACAAGAACTGCTGAGGTATGTAAGATGTTATCCTCTTCAAAGAAGTTGGTTTCCAAATATAGGTCAAGACCACTAGAGAAAAGAGTATGGTTTAAACAATTTGATAGATAGGGTTCTATGAATTCCTTTCAAAAAGGGTATGGTGGACAAATTGTTGTTCACCACAACACAACTTGATTGTGTTGTTTTATTGCATCTTGTCTCATGTGCCTGATCAAAAAGAGACAAGATTGTGCACACCTCAGGCTTTAAGAAAAAAAATATAGTTTTTTTCTTCTTTTTAGTTTGTTTTTTGCTTTGATTTGCAAATTTGGAATTCGTTCCTTTTCAATTGATATTGGAAGAGACTTCCCCGTGTATTCAATAAAAGAGGGTTATTCTCGTCAATTCCACTCTCTTTAGGGTCGTGAATTGAGTGTGCGTGAACCTATGTGGTTAAAAGGTTATGTAACCCTATATTCCTTTTTCCTTCTATGAAACTTTTTTCATCCTAAGACTGCCTATTGAGTTTAAATTGTGATTTCCTCTCACAAACCCATACACGTATGGAGACTCCAAGCATCATGTGTTCTAATGGAAAAGATGTTAATATGATTGTTAAGCCATCAATCATGAAGGAAAAAGAAAAATCTCTATTACCTCCAACTTTGAAAAGAAAAAGAAGGAATGTGAGGAAGCCAAAAGTTGTCCTTCAAATTCTCAGAAGTTTTCTGATGTTCTTGAAGAGTTGAAGGAAGCAAGGAAAGAGATTCAGCAAATAAAGGCTTTTGTTATGAGAACTCTCGAAATTCAGAAGGCCCTGATTTGACATCATCAGCCTAGAAGGTTTGTTGGAATTGACTCCTTTCTCCATGAACCTTATGTTCCCATGGCTGTTGACGACAAGGAGTTTGGGGACGATAAAGAATTCTTCAGAGGTCTCAATATCTAGTAAATCTTCTTTTTATGTTTTTAGAAGAATAACTAGGTTTGGAATAGCCATTATTGTGAGTACACATAGCTATGTCCAATGATTTTCATCTTCAATGTTTTTAGATTTATTTATTTAAATTATAAGTTTTTGGAAGATGATTTTTGCAATCTTAATCTTTATGATTTTATATATTGCAAACTGTTATGGGATATGTTGTTTACGTCTGTGAACCTGTGACTGTCCCATACTTGTTCAAAAGTTATCTCTATTATGTCGGTATGAATGTATTGATAGAAGATAGAATGAAGTTTTGACATTACAAAAGTTAAATCCTTTTATGTCATTGTTTTGATGGAAGAAAGGATAAAACTTTTGTTTACAAGGATTAAGTCTATTATATGTCATTGTGAAAATAGTGATGGAAAATAGAATGAATGCCTGCTTATTCCGCAGTATTGGTCGATCTCCGATCCACATTTTTGTGCATATACTGTGTTGCTCCGTAAGTTCTCTTAAGTTTGAGCATGACCAACTAAATTGATCATTCTCTTTTGGTTATTTTAGTTGTTGCTCCGTAAGTTCTCTTATGTCGAGCGTGACCAATTGAATTGATCACTTTTGTGGTTAATTTGGTTGTGTATTTCAATCAAATTAATCGTGGGTTTTCTTGTGATAAATTTGGTTGTATTTTTCGATTGAACTAACCATAGGTTCTCTTGTGGTTATTTCAATTGAATTATTTGGATTCAAATCCATGTTTTCATGTGATTTGATTCTGTCCAAAGAAATCGTTCTTTTCTTGTGAAAGTAAGGTCGCCTTTGTTGTTCCTTCGGGGATGAGATTATATGAGGGAGAGTTCATATTGAACTTGTGCTTAATTGCCAAATCTTTGTGGGGAGTGCGGCTATGGAATATTGGGGGTTATCTTGTATCTTTATTAACTCCTTGATGAATGCACTTAGCTTCGGCTTTATGATGGCATCTAAATAAGATGGTATGGTGTTCTCTTGAAGTATCTCCATGGAAATTTCATGAGGATCCCACTAGTTTTCGTACCTTTGCCAATTTATATTGACAAAAAGGGGGAGAATTAATGTGTAGTGTGATACTACAAATACATATGGTTTACGGATCATTATGTAATGGGGAGTGGTTTTCATGTTGAGATAAAGTATTGACTAAGGGGAGTGATGAATATCATCATAGTATTGTTGTCAAGGTTGTGATACAATTGGACTTTGATGTTGTGTAATAATATTATGACGCTGTATAAAAATGATTGAGAGCATTTTGTTTTCTCATTGTTATATCTACGGATCTTCAACAACTATGATGTTGAACTTACAACCTTTAGGATCATGGAGTACTTGAAAGTGACGAAGATTTCGAGTCGTGTTGAAGATGACAAGGAGATCAAGCATGTGGATGGGAAGCTACAATTTTTATCTATTTTGTAATCCATATGTATTGACAGTTTTGTCACTAAAATTGACAAAGGGGGAGACTGTTAGAGCATTACTCGGTCGAACTCGCATGTGTTTCTATATCAAGCATGTTTGTCAATGTTAATGATCAAAACTATAAGTCTTGATTTCTATCCTATTTTATAGATGTCTCGAACTAGGATATAGATAATGTAGTTGAGCTTAGATCTCTCGGAGTTCATCTCTTGAAGACGAACAACTACTAAGGGGAGCTTGTGGAACTTCTTCGACAAAAGGTATGTGGAGACTTGAACTCATCTATGACTTGGAAAGTCTATTTCTACTATCTCTTATATTGAGACATAAGTCGTGTTACGATATATTTTTCTCTATACACATTTGAGATTTCGAGCTGAATATATCTCGCTTACATATTTCTCGAAATATGTGTTAGTAAGCTTTCGCTTCAACCAAGTTTTTCTTATATCATGAGAAAATTGCCGAGTAACATCTTACGTGGTTTGTGTGATACAATCATTTGATGTAGGCTTGGAATGTTTCGATAATGATTATTTCAATATCTTGAAGATTGCTTTGATGCTAATAGTGTGTGAAAACGGCTATTGTCATTATAGAAGAATGTTTCAATGATTGAAATAAAGAGTTGAGGATGTAACCATTTTTAGATATAAGCATATATAGTGTGTTCGCACATTAGTGTATAAATCCATAACCCGGGAACCAAGAGTATGCATATGTGTGTATACGAAATTGGTGAAGGAGACAAGATAAGTATGCGTACCCGTACGCATACTGGCGAAAGTTTTTGAACCGAAAATTTCTGCTGAGTTTGGAAACTTAACAAACTCAAAATCCGGTTGCTTAAGTACGCATACCCATACGCATACTTAAGCTGGTTACTTTGTCAAATCGGTCAGTTCATGGATTTAAACATTTAAATACCATAAGGAATACAATCTTTGCAAACCGTGGCTATAATGTTCATGATTGATTCAAGTGAATCAAACCAATTTGGTTTCGATTGTGTTTTCTATACAATTGAACAACTCTTTGACTAGTTTCATTTGAACTAGTTATGGCTAAGATGAATAAGGTTGATATGAGAGTAATCATATGGCTAACCTCGGTTAACTATTTGTGAACCAACCTGGTGTACACGTTTAGGTACGGTTACATAAACCTAAATGAGGGTACATTTTATTTGTGTATATGATAGACGCATTTATGTGTCTAATATGCCTCATTTGTATGGATTGTTAGTGCTCGATTTTGTATTTATTATGTTATTTTATGTCTTTGTAGGAAATTTTAGAGAAGTAAGTCCTTGCGGCGAAATGGGCTCGAAAAGTAGTGTTTTACACCCCATGACAAAGTACTAAAGGCACCGCAGAAATGCACCGGAAGCACCCCAGAAAAATTACTAAAGACACCCCAAGGGACATGTGTTATTCGAACTCCAGCAGCGGATAAGGGGCGACCACTGGATAAGGGGTGTCCTTCTTCTCAAATTCAAATTTCAGTGTTGGCGGGATTTTTTTTTTCTTTCCTGGCAGATTTCAATCGGATATTTGGAGGGGTTCGAGGTAGACTAAACCTCTGATTCTTGTTGGGTAGACGTGATATGGATATGGGAAGCTATTTTGGTTGTTGGAATCGATCCAGTTGGGCTTGATTCTCGGTTTAAAGAAATCAGGGAATACGTGGTTGAGAAAAGATACTCGGGATTGTGTCGATGTTGTATGGAAGATGGCATGCGTTTGCAACGTCTTGACACATTCCTTGATGATCTGGGAGCATGTTTGGAGCGTGTAAACACTGGTTGACAGCGTGAGTAGGCAAGAAAGGAAAGAAAACAATCCGAGAATATTTTCTCTTTACTGCCGAGTCATGGGAAATATTTTGAAGTTATGGAGAGATTCGAGGGCCCTGTTGAGTATAAATAAGTTTCTCCAGGTACAAGGAAGGGGGGTCGAGAGTTTTGGGAGCTAGGGAGAGCTAGGGAAGACGAAATCAGAGTTTAACAAAACTCTATTTCTGCTGCTGCATGAAGATGAACACGAAGAACAATAGACTGTAAGAGACTGTCGTTCTTCAACAAGGACAACGACAGTGGAGTGTGGGTCGTAGTTTCCCAAAGACTACAGCATTTCATATGTATCGTTCTTTGTAACGGATTATGCAACGATTATAAACGTTGCAAACACCCGATTAACACCATTTTCTCTTCTTCTTTTCATTGTAAACACCATTTGAGCAATAAATAAATATTTTGAGCGTGTTTTTATCATGATGAGCTAAACCCAACACTGGGACGACGGAGGAGGGTGAATTTCATACACGGGTAAATTTATTTTATTCTTTTTTTATGACTTTTGCATTAATTTAAAATTGAAATATGATTTGAATTAATTGGTTGTTATTTAATTTGATGATGTATGCTTAGCTTAGGTGTTTTGATACATCATGCTTAGGATTTACAATCAATGTTTTAAGAATCTATCTTGGCAAAATCAGAGTCCATGTTAATTTTATTGAGTTTTAATTGTCAAAGAATATATGAATGAACCTTGTGTAGTGAATTCATCCAAATCCTTAGTCCTAGTACCTCTCACCCATTGTTAATATTTTTGTATATATAATTTTATCAAATCTTTAAATTTAATCTTCACAAGTCCGAGAGTTTGAACCTCATTACTACAACATCATTTAAAAATATCATCACATTTTGGCGCCGCCGACGCGGATTTGTGCTTAGGTAGAATTTTTAGGTTTTTATTATTTTTATTATTCCATTTGTTCTTTTTACGTCTCTTTGGTTGTGTCTTTGTATTACAGGTTTGAAGTTGGATACTAAAGACCTTGGAATCAAAGCTTAAAGCTAAAAGATAAGGAAAAAAGACAAAGCAAAAAAATAAAGAAAAAAGAGAGAAAAAAGAGAGAGAGAGAGAATTATTATTATTTTTTTTTTTAAGAGACTTTCCATTTTTTTTTGTAATTATTATTTTTTTTTTTTTGTATTTCTTTTCATTGGACTGGACTTTGGACAATTTATTTTAATTTTAAACCCTACGGAAGGGTATATAAAAAAAATAATTAAATATAAACTGTTTGCAGGGAAGGACGACGATTACAATATCGTCTCGGCCCCTCGGGTTTGCACACTGACACCGGAGTCAGTGGCCCGAGTCGACTTCAGCGGTTCTGCGCCCGTCTGGTACGGGAGGTAAGCTTTCGAAACACCCGCGAATCCCCTGTCAGCGGGTTTATTGTATGACTTAAGGTGAATATATGCTGAGGATTTGAATAGGGTTGTTTTAATTTCCTAGTAAAGGGCAAGGCCTGGCCAAATTAAGATAAGGACTCGGATTTCATCACCGTTTCCTTCTTGCCCGCTTTAGGAAAACGAAACCAAACGCGAACCTAAGCTTAAAAATTTGACTAGAACGAGACCTATAGGGTAACGAGCTTAGTAGGAAATTCGTTCGAAAAATATTGGTTACTCTTTTAGCATACTTCGAAGTTCATGATGGTTTCTGTGAGTTGAATGCGTGATTGCGCCGCCTTGTGATAGCGGTGAGGCCTTGGGTATCAAAGCTCCACTGAGCTTCCCTCGCCTCAATTCAACTTACTTTGACTCGGATTGATTCCAGAGGGGTTTGCTTAAATTGTAACGAATTCCCTTTCGAAGGATTAAAAGCTGGTCTAGAAACAATCTAAGTGGAGCCATCATGCTTTTTGTTTGCTAGAAATCAGTAGGTTTGATTTGGTCGAGTCAGCTTTGTTTGTGATTGTGTAGAATTCCCTTGCAATTAAGAATGTCGAACTGGTATGACAGAAGCCAATATAATGAGTATCGATCTGAATTTGAATTTGGACATCATCATTTTTATGACCATGGTGGGAATAGTAGTTGGGAACGCCAACCTTTTCAAGGTTATGGTTCATACCATGGTGAGCCCAATTACTATCCACACGCGAATTGGTCTTACGAGCAAGAAAATCAGGAACACTGTAGTACTGGTTACTCGTTTTTGGAAACTAGTCCTGATTATGATATTTCTGAACCTGTTTCATCTCTAGAAGAGACCCAACAACGGATTGAAAGGACGTATAAACGTTTAGTTGCAATGAATAGTTCAAAAGAAGAGTGTACACGATATTCTGAGATGATAAGCGAGAGTGGTAAACGTATAAGTGTTATGCTCAGTGAAATTTAGGCACGTCTAGAGGCAGAAAATGAACAGTTGGCTAATGCTGCTCGAAATAATCTAAATTTCCAAAATAGGGTTTCTAATTCTACCCTTGATATCAATAGTGAATATTTGCCTAATTTAGAGGAAGAGGCTAGAAAAAAAGACACTACTTATTTAGATAAGGTTCAATCATCTTTGTACTATTATGATGATGAGGATAGTAGTAATGAAGAATCTGAAATACGTAGGCATAGTGATCAGGAATCTATTAATCCAATTGAGCTTTATAATGATTATATTATTTCTAGTTCAAATCCAAATAATTTTTATGATTATTCTCCTATTCAAAAGGACGAGGATTTGATTAGGGATGCCACCGTTTTAGACGATGTAGTTTTTCCTTTTGATTACGAAGCCGATAGTGGTTTAGAGGAACGGGTTTATTCCGAAAATGCTGTTTTAGAGTCTAACGACTTAGAAACAATAGTATTAGATGAATAAGATATACCCGTAGAGATGAGTAAAGATGCACTACCTGATAATAAATTAGAAGATTCAATTGACCATTTTCAAGAATCTAATGATCCAGAAATTAGGGAGATTGTAACTAGTCTATCTAGAGACACTGAAAACTCTAAGTTTGGGGGTGATTATCACCTTCCTAGTGCCTTACCTTTAACTCTCAGAAAGTCCCTTCACTTAGGACTTGATATCTCTGCCTCGACAATTTTACAAGATTACCTTCATACTCGTTTTCCCGAACCTAATGCTGTCTAGGAAGAAGTTCAGTCGTTAGAAACCCATCCTCTGGTTGATGTGGTTTTCCCAGGATATGATCCCCAGATTGACTTTGTTTTCCCACCAAATAGTTTTCTTCCAACTGTGGGAACGTTTATATTCCAAATGTGTCGAATATTAAGTTGTGAGACTAAACCTAAATGCTTTAGGAAATTAGAATCGACACATTTGCTTAAGAATGACCACTACTCTCATTGTGGTCAATTATGTAAGTCAAATCTTATTGACTTAGAGGATCCTCGGTTATTTAGGTTATTATTGTGCGCTTCTAAGATCATATTTGAGTTTTTCCAGACTCTAGGACCTAATGATTCGGATCCCACCTATGAAGAAATGCAGCCAATGAAAATTTTCTATTTAGACCCTTTCATAGAACCTGAACCTGAACCACAATTAAATATAAATTTATTAATCAGGAAACTAAGTAAGGGCATGCTAGTCTTGTTCACTTTCTTGGTTCATTACAGTTTCCTTTGGTCAGCTCTATTTAGTTTTGAAGACCCACAGTTATTTCGACTGTTACTTTATGGTTCGAGTTGACTAATCCTTTCCTAAGTATGGCTGAAGACTTTAAACTTAGCACTTCTTGGGAGGTATCCCATGCTCATGCAACACGGTAATATCTTTCCTTAAGTCTTTCACTTCAAATGGTAGCAGTTTCTCCTTGTTCATGCTTTTAGTTTCATCTTTAGAACATTGAGGACAATGTTAGATTTAAGTTTGGGGGTATGGGAGAAACTTTTTAGTTGCAATTATTAAACTCCAGAGCCTAGAAATTTATGCCTATTAAGGTTTGCACTAACCAATCTAAGTGGATGGGAACATCTTGGTTGTAGGAGTTGAGGAACCAATCTGATTAGATGGAAACATCTAGAAGAGTCTATTCATAAAAGCACAGAGCTCAGGTGTTAGAATTAAAAAAAAAAAGAAAACATGGTAGTTTCGCCATATCCTCGTGATGGAAACATCGAAAGAATCCTGATCACTTTTTTCTTTCTTCTTTTTACCATTACTAGGGTGAAATAGAGTGACTGAGATGAAAAAAAAATTTGAGACCAGACCACCAGACCAACCGGAATAAATACAATAAAGTCGACCACTGGTACCCTTGTATATGGCAGCTGAGTTGACCTAGAGTTAGGATTATCGACCACTGGTTCCCTTGTATTTGCCAGTGTGTTGATATTAGTCCAGACCAGTATCTCAGTCCATTAGGATAGGTTCACCTTAGTCAACATCATCCACATTTTTCTCTACATCCATCTTCTTAATCTATCCATGTGATTGGTTGACTCCGGTTTATGATGTCCAGAAACTATCTGAGTAGAACTCTGTCACTTTATATGAATTTTAGTATGCTTGAGTGCAAACTCGTGTACAACAATTGGAATTTCGCATCAGGGTACTTCCTCCTGTAGTCAATAAGTATGCCAACCAAGGAGATTCTTTAGTGCCTTCCAAGGTTCTGCATAGATAGATAGGGTCTGGAGTAATGGTTTTGTGGGCACACCTCTGGTAAACCCTCCCGAGATTAACTCGGTCACTAGGGACACCTAGTGAGTTAAGATTTTATTTTCCATATTAGTTTTGCTCGAGGACTAGCAAATAATAAGTTTGGGGGTGTTGATAGACGCATTTATGTGTCTAATATGTCTCATTTGTATGGATTGTTAGTGCTCGATTTTGTATTTATTGTGTTATTTTATGTCTTTGTAGGAAATTTTATAGAAATAAGTCCTTGCGGAGAAATGGGCTCGAAAAGTAGTGTTTTACACCCCAGGACAAAGTACTAAAGGCACCGCAGAAATGCACCGGAAGCACCCCAGAAAAATTACTAAATACACCCCAAGGGACATGTGTTATTCGGACTCCAGCAGCGGATAAGGGGCGACCACTGGATAAGGGGTGTCCTTCTTCTCAAATTCAAAGTTCAGTTTTGGCGGGAATTTTTTTTTCTTTCCTGGCAGATTTCAATCGGATATTTGGAGGGGTTCGAGGTAGACTAAACCTCTGATTCTTGTTGGGTAGACGTGATATGGATATGGGAAGCTATTTTGGTTGTTGGAATCGATCCAGTTGGGCTTGATTCTCGGTTTAAAGAAATCAGGGAATACGTGGTTGAGAAAAGATACTCGGGATTGTGTCGATGTTGTATGGAAGATGGCATGCGTTTGCAACATCTTGACACATTCCTTGATGATCTGGGAGCATGTTTGGAGCGTGTAAACACTGGTTGACAGCGTGAGTAGGCAAGAAAGGAAAGAAAACAATCCGAGAATATTTTCTCTTTAATGCCGAGTCATGGGAAATATTTTGAAGTTATGGAGAGATTCGAGGGCCCTGTTGAGTATAAATAAGTTTCTCCAGGTACAAGGAAGGGGGGTCGAGAGTTTTGGGAGCTAGGGAGAGCCAGAGAAGACGAAATCAGAGTTTAACAAAACTCTGTTTCTGCTGCTGCATGAAGATGAACACGAAGAACAATAGACTGTAAGAGACTGTCGTTCTTTAACAAGGACAACGACAGTGGAGTGTGGGTCATAGTTTCCCAAAGACTACATCATTTCATATGTATCGTTCTTTGTAACGGATTATGCAACGATTATAAACGTTGCAAACACCCGATTTACACCATTTTCTCTTTTTCTTTTCATTGTAAACACCATTTGAGCAATAAATAAATATTTTGAGCGTGTTTTTATCATGATGAGCTAAACCCAACACTGAGACGATGGAGGAGGGTGAATTTCATACACGGGTAAATTTATTTTATTCTTTTTTTATGACTTTTGCATTAATTTAAAATTGAAATATGATTTGAATTAATTGGTTGTTATTTAATTTGATGATGTATGCTTATCTTAGGTGTTTTGATACATCATGCTTAGGATTTACAATCAATGTTTTAAGAATCTATCTTGGCAAAATCAGAGTCCATGTTAATTTTATTGAGTTTTAATTGTCAAAGAATATATGAATGAACCTTGTGTAGTGAATTCAGCCAAATCCTTAGTCCTAGTACCTCTCACCCATTGTTAATATTTTTGTATATATAATTTTATCAAATCTTTAAATTTAATCTTCACGAGTCCGAGAGTTTGAACCTCATTACTACAACATCATTTAAAAATATCATCAGTGTAACAAGCTAAGTTCGAGCTAACGGTTGAAAGATACTAGCTTGGTTGAATCAGGTTTTTCATCTAAAGGTGAATATTGAATGCTTTGTTACCAAGGTAACTTGGAATGCAAACCCTGATTTGAAAACTATATAAAGGAGAACTCTAGCAACTAGGAAACCTAATCCCCACAACTCCTGTGTGTTACTAGTTACATAACTAGAGTCGATTCTCCTTTAACCTTAGGTTTCTTCTCGAGACCCTGCAGGTTAACGACTTGAAGACTTTATTGGGATTGTGAAGCCAGACCCAACTATTATCTTTGTAGTTGTGTGATCTGATCTTGTTGTTTCTATCATGTTGAGTGCAATTGAAATAATTGGCTCGAGATTTATATCTCCGATAGGAAAGATAGTAAAGTAATCACAAACAAACTTCGTCTCATCGTTTGCGATTCCACAATAACTTGTTTCGCTAGTCGATTAAGTTTATTGTGAGGTGATTGATAATTCTAGGCTGTTCTTCGGAATATAACTCAGGGTTATCAATTGGTTCCTGTTCACCTTGATTTATCAAAAGACGGAACACAAACTATTGGGTATTTCTGTGGGAGACAAATTATTTCAATCCTATAGACTTTTCTGTGTGAGACAGATTTGTCTATCAAGTCTTCGACTTTGGGTCGTAGCAACTCTTAGTTGTGGGTGAGATCAGCTAAGGGAATCAAGTGCGTAGTATCCTGCTGGGATCAGAGACGTAAGGAGCACAATTGTACCTTGAATCAGTGTGAGATTGATTTTGGTTCAACTACAGTTCAGTCAGAAGTTAATTGGTAGTAGGCTAGTGTCTGTAGCGGCTTAATACAATGTGGTATTCAATCTGGACTAGGTCCCGGGGTTTTTCTGCATTTGCGGTTTCCTCGTTAGCAAAATTCTGGTGTCTGTGTTATTTCTTTTCCGCATTATATTTTGTTATATAATTGAAATATCACAGGTTGTGCGTTAAGATCAATCAATTAGAATATTCAACCTTGGGTTGTTGATTTATATTGATTGACACTTGAACATTGGTCTTTGGTACCGTTCAAGTACTTCCTCTTATATTCAATCGGGCTCGTAAATTTCTATTTGCTGATTACGGATTGAATTAAGAGTTAGAGATATTAAACTATTTGATATACTTTATTCTAGATTGAGTCTAACTGTCTAATTGATTCTCTAGAAAGTGTATTGGAGTAAGTCCTCTCAGATTGCCAAACGAATTGTTGGGTGTGTTTGTTAGACCCCCGCATTTTCAATTTGCAGATCTAAAGATATATTGTGATAATCCATTGTTAACAGACTTCATCCGGTGTACGATTGATCACAAGATGATCCAAGTTGTGTTATGCAGGTTATTGAAGGAAATTGAAGATTTGAAGAAGAAGAAGATTTTCTTATTAGTTTTCGTATCTTGTGAATATAGTGCACATACCTTGATCGGCTGGGATCCAACTAGAATCATGTTTATCTTTGATAGACTTGATTGTCTAGTTGTGTAAGATCGGCATCGCTTTATAGTTACTCTTTGAGTTCTATATTGATTGATTGCGAATCTAAATATTGGTTATTTCGGTAATCATAGTTTTAGATTGATCTAACCAGACAAAGGAGTTTATTAGTTTAAACGGAAGAGCCTTTGTCAACAACTCATACATATCTTTTACCAAAGATTGATTAGATTGGTTACTAAACAGATTCATTCTTTTGTTGTTTGGAATACGATCCAAAGGACTAGCAATTCACGTGCGTGACTCTAGAAGTCGAAGGCACATGGATACTGAGGAAACTAAGTAACCGTCGGAAAAGATCAAAGTCTGGAACTTAAGTTTGCGTACCCATTTGCAAACTTATGAGGTTAAGTTCTAAAATCAGTTAAGTATGATTTCATACTCATGAAAAAATACATTTATAAATTAAGGAATACAGTCTTTGCAAACCGTGGCTAAAATGTTCATGAACTGATTCTTTTGAATCAATCTAATTTTGCTTCAATTGTGTCTTGTGTACTTATATGAGAATATAAACAATTGAACAACTCCATGAGTAACACAATTAGATTCATTTGATTATCATTTGATCTAGAAGTGTTAAGATGAATAAGGTTAATACAAAAGTGTTCATATGGCTAACTTCGGTTAACTGTTATTGAACCAACTCAATATACATGTTTAGGTATGGTTACCCATATCTAAATGAAGGTATATTTCATTTGTGTGTAACAATCTAAGACCATCTAACGGTGGAGAGATATTATCTTGGTTGAAGCAATCTTAGCTTGAATCTTAAATCAGGTTTTCATCCAACGGTGAATATTGATTGCTTTGTTCCAAAGTTATCAAATCCTGATTTGAAGACTATATAAGGGAGAACTCTAACAAATGGGAAACCTAATCCGCACACCTCCTGTGTGATACTAGTTACGAATAGAGTCGATTCTCCTTTAACCTAGGTTTTTCCTAAAACCATTATAGGTTAACGACTTTAAGACCTCATTCGGATTCTGAAGGCATACCCAACTATTTTCTTTGTAGTTGTGTGGTCTGATCTTTCTTATTCTATCGTATTGAGTACTATCTTTTCTAAGATTTGCTCGAGATTTATCTCTGATAGGTAATATATAAAAAGTAATCACAAAGATCTTCATCTCATTCTTTGTGATTCCACAATAACTTGTTCTACTAGCATATAATTAAGTTATTGTGGGGTGATTGATATTTCTAGGATGTTGTTCGGGAATATAAGACTGGATTATCAATTGGTTCATGTTCACATTGATTTATCAAAAGATGGAACAAAAACTTCATAGGTATTTATGTGGGAAACAGATTTATCGATCAGAATAGACTTTTTTATGGGAGACAGAATTGTTTATCAAGTCTTCGACTTTGGTCGTAGCAACTCTTAGTTGTGGGTGATATTAGCTAAGGGAATCAAGTGCGTAGAGTCCTGCTAGGATTCAGAGGCGTAAGGAACGCGACTGTACCTTGATCAATGTGAGATTGGTTAGGGCTCAACTACATTCCAGTCTGAAGTTAACTTGTAGTAGGCTAGAGTTTGTAGAGGCTTAATACATTATGGTGTTCAAATATGGACTAGGTCCCGGGGTTTTTCTGCATTTGCGGTTTCCTCGTTAACAAAACTTCTGGTGTCTGTGTTATTTTTATTCTGAATTATATTTTTTGTATAATTAAGATATCACAGGTTGTGCATAGTTCAATCAATTGGTAAATCCAACCTTTGGTTGTTGATTGGAATTGATTGACACTTGAACATTGGTCTTTGGTACCGTTCAAGTTGTTTCTCATAATTATCAGGCTTACGGATTCCTATCTGTTTGATTTGCTGATTACATTGAGAAACAGAGATATAACTCTTGGATATATTTTCCTTGCTTGAGTCTGACTGTCTAGTTGATTCTCTTGGAATTATATTGGAGTTAGTCCATACAAATTGCCTAACGAAATATTGGGTGTGGTTGTTAAACCCCCGCTTTTTCAATTGGTACCAGAGCATTCTGTGTTTGTAGCAATCTGACTCTACGGACAGAAGCGTTATCTCTATAAACGTACCGCTAGTCTTCGATGGATCGAATTACTTATGGTGGAAAATTGCTATGCGTGCCTTTCTCCAAGCACGTGATTTTCAATCATGGGTTTATGTTGTTAATGGATATAATCCTCTCATGGTTACAGTAGATGGTGTAACTGATACAAAGGATATTGGTAGATATGAGCCCGACGAGATTCTCGCTGCAAAGCAAAATTCAGACGACTTAAATGCTATCATACATGACATTACCCCAGATCTTCAGCACCGTGTGACTACGTGTACTCGGTCTAAAGATGCTTGGGATATCTTAGAAACTGTATTCGTATGGAATACCTTTGAAAAGGAAGCTAGGCTTCAACACCTAAATTCTGATTGGGAAAACCTTCGTATGGCTGATGAAGATTCATTTGATGAGTTTAATCGTAAAGTGTCTGAAATTGTTAATGCATCTTTTGCATTTGGTAAGACTATTCCTAAAAAGGACATTGTGATGAAAATTCTGAGATCGTTACCAGCTAAATACGATTCTAAGAAACATGCCATCGCTGAAGGAAATAACCTTGATATACTTTCCAGAAATACTCTTGTTGGGAAGTTAAAGATCTTTGATCATGACCATACATCCAAATCCGGAAAGGATATTGCTTTCAAAACACAAAAGAACACTAAATTACTTGACAAAAGTAAAAGTGTTGGCAACTCTGTTGTTGATCCTATTGAGACTGGTTCGTCAGATGAAGATCTTGACAACTCAGTCTCACTGATCACAAGACAGTTTAGAGATCTTCTTTTGAAGAGAAGTAAATGGTTCATCAGAGATAAACCCAGGTCATCAGTCAAACCTCATGAAAAACTCAGTCTCCTAAAAACAGGGGCACTGTCGATACTGATGATGAGGATATGCCATAGTTCTTTAAGTGTAAAGGTTTTGGTCATTTTGCTAATGAGTGTCCAAATCGTAGAAAATACACTGGGAACAAAGGTCTTGCTGCAACTCTTGATGAAATGTCTGATCACTATGACCCAAATGAAGATGAAAAGTCAAGTGTTGCACTCCTTGGTGAAAATATTGATTTTGATATTTGTAGTAATACGTACATCAATCTTTATATTCTTCCTGGAGAAACTTCTTCAACCACCGTGGAGGATAAAATGGATTTTTCTCTGTCTACTGAAAATTATATCTCACATGTTTTAGGTACCACAATTTTTTTAGCATCATGCTCAAATATGGTGTCTGAACCGTCCTCCACATTGACATGTTCTTATTGTACTCTTACGGTCCATGAACTCCCTAAGTGTTTCAAGTACAAACATAAAATAAGATTTGTCAACACACTTCAACAGAGAGCCAATCCATTAGCAAACAAGCTCAAACTTGTTCAGAAGTCGAATTCATCTGAGGTATGTAAACTCAACTCTTCTCCGAAGAAGTTAATTTCTAAAGAAAAGTTAAACCTCTACAGAAAAGAACAAAGTCTAAACATTCTGTGAAAAAGGGTATTAAGGATTCCGTACAAGAAGTGTATGGTGGACAGATTATTGTTTACCCCAACACAACTTAATTGTGTTGAAGGTGCATCTTGTCTCATGTGCCGGATTTCAAAGAGACGAGAGTTAAGCACAAAGCAGGCTTTAGGAAAATAAAATTTTTGTTTATTTTTCTTTTTGTTTTTTCTTTGGAATTATGTTGATATTTTCATATCTTAAATTGGTATTGAAAATGGTTTCCCTGTTTGATCATCAAAAGAGGGTTAAAAACTACAATTCTACCTTTTTTTAGGGTTGAGAGTTTTATGTACGTGAATCCTTTTTACTCTGTATAAAGGATCCATAACCCTACATTACTTTTTCCTTCCCTGAAAACTCTTTTTATCACAAGATTGCTTGTAGAGCTTCAATTGTGTATTTCTCTCACAATCCCATATTTGAATGGAGACTTCAAGCATCATATCTTCTGAAGGAAAAGATGCCAATATGATTTTTAATCCATCAATCATAAATTTCTTTCATCTACAACTTTGAAGAGAAAAAGGAAGACTATGAAGAAACCAAAGGCTATCCCCTTAAATCTTCAGAAGTTTTTTGGTGTTCTTGAAGAGTTGAATGAAACAAGGAAGGAGATTCAGCAAATAAAGGTTGTTCTAAGAACTCTTGAAATTCAGAAGGCCCTGGCTCGGCATCAGTCTAGAAGGTTCGTTGGAATTGACTCATTTCTTCATGAACCTTATGTTTCAATGTATGTTGACGACAAGGAGTTCGGGGACGATAAATAATTTTTCAAGAATCTTAATGTCTAGGAAACTTCTTATGAGAATTTATTCTTCTGTTTTAAGAAGGATAACTAGGGTTTAGAATAGAAAATATTGTGATCACACGTAGCTATTGCCAACATTTTCATCTTGCAATGTTTTAGATTTATTTATTTAGATTCTAAGTTATTTGGAAGATGATTTTGCAGTGTTAATCTTTATTGATTTTATATATTGTAAAAATATTATGGGATATGTGTGTTTACGTCCGTGAACTATGATTGTCCCATATATGTCAAAAGTTAAGTCTTGAAAACGCGGGGGGTCTAACAACCCCACCCAATATTTCGCTTAGTAATCTGTATGAACTAACTCCAATATACTTTCAAGAGAATCAACTGGACAGTCAGACTCAATCTTAATAAAAAGTAGATCAAGGAGTTATATCTCAATCTCTCAATTCAATCCGCAATCAAACAAATAAGAATTTGCGATCCTGATTGAATATAAGAGAAATAACTTGAATGGTACCAAAGACCAATGTTCAAGGATCAATCAATTTCAATCAACAACCAAAGGTTCGATTTACTAATTGATCGATTCAACACATAACCTGTGATATTTCAATTATATAACAAAATATAATCGGAAAAGAAATAACACAGACACCAGAATTTTGTTAACGAGGAAAACCGCAAATGCAGAAAAACCCCAGGACCTAGTCCAGATTTGAACACCACACTGTATTAATCCGTTGCATACACTAGCCAACTACAAAGCTAACTTCGGTGGGAATGTAGTTGAGCCCTAATCAATCTCACACTGATCAAGGTACAGTCACATTCCTTACATCTCTGATCCCAGCAGGATACTACGCACTTGATTCCCTTAGCTGATCTCACCCACAACTAAGAGTTTCTACGACCCAAAGTCGAAAACTTGATAAACAAATTTGTCTCACACAAAAAAGTCTATAGGAATAGATAAATCTTTCTCCCACCGAAATACCTACGAGTTTTGTTCCGTCTTTTGATAAATCAAGGTGAACAGGGACCATATGATAACCCGTACTTATATTCCCGAAGAACATCCTAGTATTATCAATCACCTCACAATAAACTTAATCGATTAGCGAAACATAATATTGTGGAATCACAAACGATGAGACGAATGTGTATGTGACTACTTTTGTATCTTGCCTAAAAGAGATATAAATCTGAAGCCAATCTTACGATTGTACTCGAACACGATAGAAAACAACAAGATCAGGTCATGCAACTACAGAGAAAATAGTTGGGAGTCTGGATTGACAATGCCAATGAAGTCTTCAAGTCGTTAACCTACAAGGTTTCGTGAAAAACCTAAGGTTAAAGGAGAACCGACTCTAGCTTATGCAACTAGTATCACACAAGAGGTGTGGGGATTAGGTTTCCTAGTTGCTAGAGTTCTCCTTTATATAGATTTCAAATCAGGGTTTGCAATCTAAATTACCTTGGTAACAAAGCATTCAATATTCACCGTTAGATGAAAACCCGATTAGATTCAAGCTAATATCTTTCAACCGTTAGATCGAACTCAGCTTGTTATACACAAATGAAATGTACCTTCATTTAGGTTTGAGTAGCCGTACCTAAACGTGTACACTTAGTCGGTTCAACAATAGTTAACCAATAGTTAGCCATATGAACACTTTCATATTAACCTTATTCATCTTTACCATAACTAGTTCAAATGACTCAAATGAACTAGTTAGAGAGTTATTCAATTGCTTAGATCTCATAGTAGTATACAAGTCACAATCGATTGCATTCCTTATTATATAAATGTTTAAGTTCATGAACAAACCGATTTTAGAAAGTAACCTGCTTAGGTATGCAAACGGGTACGCATACTTAAGTGACCGGATTAAGTTTGTTTTTACTTCCAAAATCTAGCAGAAATTCATGGACGTTAAACTTCCGCCAGTATGTGTATGGGTACGCATACTTACCCGGATTTCCAACAACCGCCGGTACGCGTACGGGTACACATACTTTAGGTTCCCGATTTTGGACTTTTACACAAATGTGAGAACACACTATGTTTATATCCAAACATGGTTGCTTGTTCTAAACTCTCATTTAAATCATTGAAACTTTCTTAGAGGATGTTAAAATAGTTGTTATCCACAAACTATTTTCATCAGAGCGATTTTCAAGTTATTGAAATAATCAACATGACTTTCGTCACGAGTAAAGATGAACTTGGCCAAAACGAAAGCTTACCAACACATATTTCGAGAAATAGATAAGCGAGATAAACTTGGCTCGAAATAACAAATGTGTATAATTGAAGTCTATATAGCAATACGACTTTTGTATCAAATAGGAGATAGAGTATATAGACTTTTGAGTGATAGATAAGTTCAAGTCTCCACATACCTTTTGTCGATGAAGTTCCATAAGTTCCCTTGAGTAGTTCTTCGTCTTCTTTCGATGAACGTCGTGGAGTCTAAAGCTCAACTACACTTGCTATCCTAATCCGAGACTTAGCTATAACTAGAGTAGAAATCAATACTTATAGTTTTAGCAACTAAACTTGACAAACAAGCTTGAGATAGCAACGCTTGCGAGTTCGACCGAGCAATGCTCTAACAAGTCTATTATGTCATTATGCAAATATTGATAAAAGATAGAATGAAATTTTGAATATTCCGCAGTATTGATCGTTCCCTGATCCACTTCTATGTGAAAGTACTGTATGGCTCCGTAAGTTCTCTGATGTTGAGCATTTCCGATTAAATTAATCACTGAGGTTCCTTTGTGGTTAATTTAATTGAGTTTTCTGGATACAAATTCATATAACCGAAACTAAATGCATTCATCAAGGAGTTTATAAACATACAAGATAACCCCTATAATATTCTACAGCCGCACTCCCCACAAAGATTTGGCAACTAAGCACAAGTTCAATTAGGAACTCTCCCCCATAAAATGTCATTCCCGAAAGAACAACAAGAGCGACCTTACTTTTACAAGAAAAGAAGGATTTCTTTGGACATTAACAAATAACATAAGAATCTGAATTTGTATCCAAAAATATCAATTGAATTAACTACAAAGAACATGATCAATTCAATTGGTCATGCTCAACATAAGAGAACTTATGGAGCAACACAGTATATGCACAAAGATGTGGATCAGTGAAAGACCAAGACTACGGAATAAACAAAGATTCATTCTATTTTTCATCACTATTTGCACAATGACATATAATAGACTTAATCTTTGTAAACAAAAGTTCATCCGTTTTTTCATCAATACTTGCATAATTACATAAAAGGCTTAACTTTTGTAGTCAAAAGTTCATTCTATCTTTTATCAATACTTTCATACCGACATGTAATAGAGATAACTTTTGAACAAGTATGGGACAGTCAAGGTTCACGGACGTAAACAACATATTGTTAGAACCCAAGTTTATTTATGCCTTAGTTATGTTTGAGAATAAGTTGTTAAGGGCTGACCACTTGTTATCGGCACCCATTAGGTCATTTGAATTGTACGGACCGTTAGTCATTACTCGTGCGAGTCGCATGAGTGGGTTTTGTGTTTCCTTCTTATCCTCAATTGTGCGGTGATGAAAGGCATGAAAAAGTAAATCTAAAAATTCTTCTCTCTAAACTCTGTTCCTCCATTTCTACTCTCGATCCTTAGGGATTCACTTAGTTTTTGAGCTAATTTGTAAGGCTAGTCCATACAATTGGTATCAGAGCAGTCGATCTGTGTTACTTGTGAACCATGGTTAATCAGAAAGACTTCGATGATCTTCACAAGAAATTCAATGCACTAATGAAGAGTCATGAAGAAATTGTTAAGAAGTTTGATGAAACCCAAGGTAGCATTTCAAACTCGTTAACTGAGATGCGATCCATGGAAGATAGAATCGTCAGCAAACTCAAAGTTGGCAATGGACTATTGCAAACTCTTAAAGATGCTCATTCACGAAACAAACAAGGTGAAGGTAACGACACTCAAGGTAATTGACAGATCTTTAGTCAACTTACTAAGCACCACAAGCCTAAAATTGAATTTCCTAGATTTGATGGCAATAACCCTAGATCTTGGATTCACAAGTGTAATTTTTTTTTCCAACTGCATATTATGGATGAGGAGAAAAAATTTATGTTAGCTTCTTTATACTTGGATGGAAGAGATGATGTATGGTTCCAAGATTATCAAGAAGGTAGTGACACCATTTTATGGGAAGAATTTGTTGTCGATATCAATTTTCGATTTCAGGAGTTGGGACATGATGACATAGTTGGGGAATTCATAAGTTGAGCTAAGAAGGAACTGTGCTGGAGTACCAGGAATTGTTTGAAGAACTGAAGGCTCTTATGCTTGCTAAGAATAAACACCCGACTAAAGACTATTTTACATCCAGTTATGTGAGTGGGTTGAAGGAAGAATTAAGGCTAGCAGTACAAATGTTTTCCCTAACAAGCCTTAAGAAAGCCATGTACCTAGCTAGGATGCAAGAGGCCATACTGGAGAAGACCATAAAAAAAGCTAAAGCAGCATATAAGTTTCCTCATATTTCCATTCCAATTAGAAACAACAGCAAAAGCTTTGTGGCATCTCCAAAAACAAGCTCTCCCTCTCCAAGGAGTATGGCTAGCTCAAGTCTACCACCCATTAGAAAGCTCACTTATGCTGAGAGACGTGACAGGGGGTTATGTTACAACTGTGATGAAGTTTATGCCACTGGACACAAATGCATCAGGCATCAGTTGTATATTCTAGTAGGGGAAGATGAGGATAAAGGTACATCTGAGGAAGCTTCACCAGTCAGCTCCCCAATAATACAAGAAGTGGAAGAGGAAGTTGAGATATCTTTGCATGCCCTGTCAGGTATTAAACCCCAAAACACTATCAGAATTCAGGGTGTAACTAGAAATAACAAACCCATGACCATATTGGTGGATAGTGGAAGTACACACACTTTTGTAGACCCTGAAATGGCTAGGTACAGTGGTGCCCTTATAAAACCTACAACAACTTTTCATGTAGAAGTAGCAGATGGAAATAAACTTACCAGTGAGGCTAGATTCCCTAGATTTTCATGGAGCATGCAAGGATACAAGTTTGAGTGTGAAGCCATGTCCCAGCCTTGGGGGGATGTGACATGGTGTTAGGAGTAGATTGGATGAAGGGTATTAGTTCTGTCAAGTTTGATTTCAAACAGTTACACTACGGGAAAAATATACATCTACAACTGGAGTTTTAAAACTCTTTGCTAAACATTGTAGAAAGTCCTATATTTTACAACTGGTTTCAAAGGAAGAGTTGTCGTATATCATCACTACCAACCCTTAGGAACAAGGGATTGCGCTAAGAAAACAAACGACAACTCCTTAAGCAAAAGAGTTGTGACGACATTTAGCTATAACAACTTTGTTCCATAAAGGTAGTGACTTAGCCTATCACAATTCTCACAAGAGTTGTTGAAGAACACCAAAATATGATAATGAAAAATAGTGTTAGAGATAGGGCTGAACATGGTTTCGGTTTTTCGCTGGAACCGGACCAAACCAGACCAATTAGGAAGAAACCAAACCGAACCATTTACTAATGGATTGGTTACGGTGTAGAAAGTGGAAAACCGATAGTGTTGGTTTTGGTTTGGTTTGACCTCTAAAACCGAACCAAAAACCATTAGAAAATCGATTAATTTTTAAACTTAGTTTCTACCTTTAATTTACAAGTATTAGATTCTACCCATTGATTTAGAGGATAAATAGAAACCCTAAATCTAATATTTCATTATGATACTCTCCCTCTTTCTCTTTCTCCTTCTCTCAGTCGCCTCCCTTCTCCACCCCCAACTACAGCCACTGCTACTCGACTTTTTTCTTCCCGTCTTCCTTCTTTTTTATTTGTCAATAACTAAATTAAGATATATTATATATCTTATTTTGATCTCTAGAATTAGAGTAAGCTTTAATTATTCTTGATATTTTTTGTATTTTTTTTTGTCTGTAAATTTGTGTAAACCAATACTATCGGCAACTACGATTTTTTTATCTGTAGATTTGTGTTTTTTTTTTTTGGTTTGACATAATTATTGGTTAACCAAAAACCACTGGGACAAACCGAAACCAACTGGAACCATTTGGAAACCAAACCAATGGTTAATGGATTGGTTTGGTTTAGATTTTTAGAAACCAATAGTATTGGTTTCGGTTTTGGTTTGGCTAGAAACCGAATCAAAACTGACCATGAACAGCCCTAGTTAGAGATGAGATTCGAACATGAACCTATTGCGTGGAAGTCTAACTTATTAACTATCCTTACATTTCAAAAGTTTTTCTTTTTTGTGTTTTTTTAATAAAAATGTATAACAACACTTATAAGAGTTGTTGAAGTAAAAATATAAAATGTTGAAAAATGAGGTTGGGGTATTTGATCCTCAGCCTCCTGCATATGGAAGTCTACACCACTAACCATTCCTACACTATCACAAATTCTGTCAAGTTTGTGGTTCTTTAATATACTAACTTTATGACAACCCTTTTTAAGAGTTGTAAAACAAAATATAATGTTCAAAAATAATGCTCAGGTGACTGAGCCGCAAACAGCGTGAAGCCTACTCTGTAAAAAATCACATACATTCTTCTCTATAAACAATAAAATACATTCTACAATGACAATGCATATTATTTCATATCTATTAGTTGATGAAAACATTGGCTAAAACCTCAGCTGCACTTTTACGCATTGGCATCGCATAAGCCAAGTTGCAGCTCGATCTGTGAAGGAAAAAAAAATTGAAATGGATAAGGAAATAATAAATATGATGTAATATGGAAAACAAGATTATTATAAAGTATTAATGAAAAATAAATAAATTAATGGACAGTTGTAGATGTAAATGGATGGTTGTGATGAAAGTTTTTCTACATCCCCTTCCACAACTCTTAAGAAAAGTCGTCGTAAGGATACGACAATTTTTTCTCACTTCTACAAAAAATTTCTCACTCCGGCAAAATATTTATCACTTCTGCAAAAAAAATTAGTAGTCCACTTATCGCCAGGTTTCGATCTCAGAGCAAGGTTCATGCCTCGAAGTTGACGAAAATGGATATGTTTAAGGTTTAGGGGAATATTCCAAAGGAATCTTTCCTGTATATGGTTGGATTTATCGTTCTTATGAAGTTTTCGGCTTAAAGTAGTCCACTTACCGCCAGTTTTCGATCTCAGAGCCAGGTTCATGCCTCGAAGTTGACGAAAACGGATATGTTTAAGGTTTGGGAGAATATTCCAAAGGAATCTTTCATGTATATGGTTGGATTTATCGTTCTTAGGAAGTTTTTGACTTATAGTAGTTTACTTACCTCCATGTTTCGATCTCAAAGCCAGGTTCATGCCTCAAAGTTGACGAAAACGGATATGTTTAAGGTTTTGGGGAATATTCGGAAGGAATCTTTCCTGTATATGGTTGGATTCATCGTTCTTATGAATTTTTCGGCTTATATATAGTAGTTCACTTGCCGCAAGATTTCAATCTCAGAGTCAGGTTCATGCCTCGATGTTGACGAAAACGGAAATGTTTAAGGTTTGGGGGAATATTCCAAAGGAATCTTTCCTGTATATGGTTAGATTCATCGTTCTTACGAAGTTTCCGACTTATAGTAGTCCACTTACCGCCAGGTTTAAATCTCAGAGCCAGGTTCATGCCTCAAAGTTGACGAAAACGAATATGTTTAAGGTTTGGGGGAATATTCCAAAGAAATCTTTCATGTATATGGTTGGATTCATCGTTCTTACGAAGTTTCCGACTTATAGTAGTCCACTTACCGCCAAGTTTCGATCTCAGAGCCAGGATCATGCCTCGAAGTTGACGAAAACGAATATGTTTAAGGTTTGGGGGAATATTCCAAAGGAATCTTTCCTGTATATGGTTGGATTCATCGTTCTTACGATGTTTCCGACTTATAGTAGTCCACTTACCACTAGGTTTCGATCTCAGAGCCAGGTTCATGCCTCGAAGTTGAAGAAAACGGATATGTTTAAGGTTTGGGGGAATATTCCAAAGGAATCTTTCATGCATATGGTTGGATTCATCGTTCTTACGAAGTTTCCGACTTATAGTTATTCACTTACCGCCAGGTTTCAATCTCACAGCCAGGTTCATGCCTCGAAGTTGACGAAAACGAATATGTTTAAGGTTTGGAGGAATATTCCAAAGGAATCTTTCATGTATATGGTTGGATTCATCGTTCTTACGAAGTTTCCGACTTATAGTAGTCCACTAACCGTCAGGTTTCGAGCTCAGAGCCAGGTTCATGCGTCGAAGTTGATGAAAACGAATATTTTTGACGTTTGGGGGCATATTCCAAAGGAATCTTTCATGTATATGGTTGGATTCATCGTTCTTACGAAGTTTCCGACTTATAGTAGTCCACTTACCGCCATGTTTCAATCTCAGAGCCAAGTGCATGCCTCGAAGTTGACGAAAACGAATATGTTTAAGGTTTGGGGGAATATTCTAAAGGAATCTTTCCTGTATATGGTTGGATTCATCGTTCTTACGATGTTTCCGACTTATAGTAGTCCACTTACCACCAGGTTTCGATCTCAGAGGCAGGTTCATGCCTCGAAGTTGATGAAAACGAATATGTTTAAGGTTTGGGGGGATATTCTAAAGGAATCTTCCCTGGATATGGTTGGAATCATCGTTCTTACGAAGTTTTCGACTTATAGTAGTCAACTCGCGGCTAGGTTTCGAGTTCAAAGCCAGTTTTTTTCACGAAGTCTCCAGAAAAGGGTTTGTTTAAGGTTTTAGAGAATATTTCATGGAATCTTACCTATAAATGGTTGGATTCATTCGTTCTTACGAAGTTTCGGACTTATAGTAGTCATCTCGCGGCAAAGTTTCGAGCTCGGTGCCACTTTCCTTCTTGAAGTCGTCAGAATCGACATCGAGCTTCATATTTATCGATTTTGATGATGTATCATGATAAGTTTGGAGTCAGAACCCTCTCAAAGCTTTTTAGTCCATAGTTTGTAAGTCGCTATACCGAATTTGAAGTTCGAATCGACATCGAGCTTCATATTCATCGATTTCGATGATGTATCATGCTAAGTTTAAAGTCAGAACCCTCTCAGAGCTTCGTGGTTCATAGATTATATGCCATTATACAGAATTTGAAGTTTGAATCTATATTGAACTTCATATTTATCGATTTCGATGATGTATCCTCCTAAGTTTGAAGTCATAACCCATTCAGAGCTTCTTAGTTCATAGTTTGTATGTCGTTACACCACATTTGAAGTTCAAATCGATATTGAGCTTCATACTTATTGATTTCGATGATGTATCCTGGTAAGTTTGAAGTCAGAACCCATCCAGAGCTTCTTGGTTCATATATTGTATGCCATTATACCGAGTTTGAAGTTCGAATCGACATTGAGCTTCATATTTATCGATTTTTATGATGTATCATGCTAAGTTTGAAGTCAAAACCCTCTCATAGTTTTTGGTTCATAGTTTGTATGTCGATATACCACATTTGAAGTTCGAATCGACACTGACCCTCATATTTATCGATTTCGATGATGTATCATGCTAAGTTTGAAGTCAGAACTCATCCGGAGCTTCGTGGTCCATCTTTAGTAACCTTATAACCTGAGTCTACCAATGTGAACTAAAACTACTTCATGACCTGTATGACTAATCGAAATTACTTCATGACCTATGTAACTAGTCGAAATTCAAACCGAAATCACAAAGAGAAAGCACAAAAGCACAAAGAAACACGCCAATTATTCATTTCTTAATTTTCAGCTTCATTCTTATATATTTTTTTGGATTTTTTTATATCAGAATGTCGATAACAATGTCCTAAATTTATTAATATTTTTTTGGATTTTTTTTCGTGTTGTAGGTTGATAAAATAACAGAATACATGAGTTTGTATTAGCATAAAGAGAAGCACATTTCCCTTAATCCGTGCGACAATCCCAAACTAAATATGTACCGTCCAAAGATTTCAAGAATCCGTATGACAATATGACAATATCTTAATCACCGTCCAAAATATTTTATATAAAACTCGATTTTTTTTTCTCTTCTCATTTCTGTTTACTTTTTCGCTCATCCCTTTCTCTTCAATCTCTTTCATCACTTTTCCCCTTCCTCGCAGAAAAAACCCTAACTTATAACGCCTCTACCTTCATTTTTGTTCGATTGAAACAGGAAATTGAAGAGACGGATAGTTATTTCAGATCATTTCAACTATTTGTTTTTGATTCTCTTATTGTTTCTCTTTCATTTTCACAAAGTAATCTCAGATCTATACATTGGGGATAACGTTTTTTGTTTCTGGAGATGCAGTCGCTACTATCTGTGGATAGGTGAAGAATATTGAAGATGCAGAACTTTGCAAAAACCCTAATCTACTGAAACTCAAAGCGAAACTGGAAGAAATGATTTACCTAAAAGTTTTTTTTCATCTCCTGCAAATCAAACAAACATGCGACCTTCAATGTTAGTTAGTCTCTCTTTATCTCCAGTTCTTCACGTCTTCTACAAATATCTATCGATTTACATCTTATTGTTGTTTTCTCTGTGTGGATTCATAAGAAAGAATAAGAGAAGCCTAACTTCACCAACTAAAGCAGAAGAATAGAGGAAGAAGTGATGAAACCCTAACTTCTATATTCAAATTGGGTTCCTATTCTTCCTTCACGAAGTCAATTTTCATCTGTTCTGTTGATACATGTTTAGTATTCCTCAATTTGTTTTACAAGCCCTAGTTTAATTTTTGCATTAGTTCTTTCAAAATAAATTCTCCGTGTTTAAGAAACAAAACCTTCATTGAATTTCCACTTACTATTTTTTTTTGTTGAATTTCAGTGCAGAATTCTGTGAAATCCTGAGATTTTGGAAGATAGAATGAATCCTTGTGTCTATTGAATGACGTTATGCGAATAGTGATGGAAGATAGAATGAATTCTTTTGTATTCCACAGTATTTATCTTTACTGATCCATATTTTATGTAATACCGTGAGGCTCCGTAATGTGTCTTATGTTGAGCACCAAACAACCAAGTTGATTATTTTTTATTGGCTTTGTTGTTGCTCCGTAAGGTACTATATGTCGAGTATTATGAACTAAATTAATCATCTTGTTTGGTTATTTAGTTATTACTCCATAAGTTATTCTTGTGTTGAGTATATGAACGGTTAAGCTAATCATTCCTTATGGTTAAACTTAGTCGTAGCTCTGTAAGTTTACTTATGTTGAGCATAATCAATTAAATTGATCATTTTTTTGTGTATAATTTGGTTGCGTATTCCAATTAAATCATGGGTTTACTTGTGATTAATTTGATTGAGTTTTTGGATATAAAAATCATTCTTATGGTTTTAGTGTCCAATAAAAATCCTTCTTTTCTTTTGAAATTAAGGTCGCTCGTTGTTGATCTCTCGGGAATGACATCAAATATGGGAGATTTCTTTTGAACTTGTGCTTAATGGTCATAACTTGAGGGGTGTGCGGCTATGGAATTTTAGAGGGGTTAGCTTGTATCTTTAAACTCCTTGGTGAATGCATTTAGCTTCGTCTTTATGATTGCATCTAAATTAGTTGGTATGTATTTTTTCTTTTAGTCATGAAAATCTCTTATGGAAATTTCATTATGATCCCGTTCTTGTACCTTTGCCAATTTTATTGACAAAAGGGGGAGAATTAATATGTAGTTCACACTACAAATACATATGGTTTTCGGATCATTGTGTAAGGGGGAGTGGTTTCCATGTGAGATGGAGTATTGACTAAGGGGGAGTGATACATATCACCATAGTATTATTGTTGAAGTTGTGATACAATTGAACTTTGACACTGTGTAATAATACTATGACATTGTATAACAATGATTGAGAATTATGTTTTCTCATTGTTATAACTACGGATCTTCAACAACGGTGATGCTAAACTTACAACCTTTGAGATCATTGGAGTACTTGGAAATGACGAAGATTTCGAGGAACGTTGAAGATTAGACATGTGGAATAGGAGATACTAAAGTTTCATTATCTTTTTTGTATTCCATATGTATTGATAATTTTGTCACTAAAATTGACAAAGGGGGAGATTGTTAGAGCATTGCTCGGTCGAACTCGCATGCGTTGCTATCTCAAGCATGGTTGCCAATGTTAGTGATCAAAACTGTAAGTCTTGATTTCTAGTCTACTATAGCTTAGTCAAGAACTTCATGGCGATTCATCATACAAGAAGAAGAACTACTCAAGGAACCGGTGGAACTTCTCGAAAAAAAGGTATGTGAAGACTTGAACTTATCTATCACTCAAAAGTCTATCTATTCTATCTCCTACTTCTTGAGACAAAAAGTCGTATGCTATATATAGACTTTGATTATACACAGTTGGTATTTCGAGCCGAGTATACCTCGCCTATCTATATCTCGAAATATGTTGGTAAGCTTTTCGCTTCGACCAAGTTTATCTTTACCTAGTGACGAAAGTCATGATATGTTTCAATCACTTTGAAAATTGCTTTGACGAAGAATGTTTCAATGATTGGAATGAGAGTTTAGATTACATAACCAATGTGGACATAAGCATTGTTGTGGAAACATTTATTATGTATTCCTATTCCTTGAACCAAAGTTTGCGAACTTTGTTGATCAAGAGAACCGGAAGAATGGCGTGAGCCAAGTCGCGAACAGTCCGCGAACTGCCGAAGTTCTCAAACCCGAGAATTTCTGCTGGAGTTGACAAACTAGTGCGTGAAGCTAAGTCCGCGAACTCAGTCCGAACCCAGTCCGCGAACCGGCGAAGTTCTCATCCCGAGAATTTCTGCTGGAGTTTGTAAACTCTGCCCGGTAACTTAAGTCCGCGAACCAAGTCTGCGAACTTAAGAAGGTTATATATCTGAAGATGATTTCTGAACTTAAACTTAAAAAGACTAAGGAATGCAGTTTGCAAACCGTGGCTATAAAAGTTCATGAACCGATTCGAGTGAATCAAATCATCTTTGCTTCAATTGTGTCTTGTGTAGTTACATAAGAATTCTTGCAATTGAACAACTCTCTAACTAGTTCATTTGAGTCATGTGAACTAGTTATGGTGAAGAAGAACATGGTTGATATGAAATGCTCATATGGCTAACCTTTTGGTTAACTATTATTGAACCAACAAGTGCATACGTTTGGGTACGGTTAACAAACCTAGAAGCGTGCATTTCAATTGTGTGTAACAAGCTAAGTTTTCGATCTAACGGTTGAGAAATATTAGCTTGAATCTAAATCAGGTTTTCATCTAACGGTGGATATTGATTGCTTTGTTACCAAGGTAACTTAATGGCAAACCCTGATTTGAAAGACTATATAAGGGGACATCTAGCATCAATGCAAAACTAATCCCCACACCTTACGTGTGATACTAGTTTGCGTGCTAGAGTCGTTTCTCCTTTAACCTTTGGTTTTCTTCTTCTAAAACCAGGTTAACGACTTAAAGACTTCATTGGGATTGTGAAGCCAGACCGATACTACTTTATCGTAGTTGTGTGATCTGATCTTGCATCTTCTATCGTACGAGTACAATCATATTGATTGGCTTGAGATTGATATCTCCGATAGGCAAGATATAAAAAGTAATCAAAACATCTTCGTCTCATCGTTTGTGATTCCGCAACATCTTTTTCGCTACCATACGATTAAGATTGTTGTGAGGTGATTGATAACTCTAGGTTGTTCTTCGGGAATATAAGACCGGATTATCAATTGGTTCTGTTCACCTTGATTACTATCAAAAGACGGAACAAAACCTTTTAGGGTTTATCTGTGGGAGACAGATTAATCCTTCGATAGACTTGTCTGTGTGAGACAGATTTGTTTGTCATCAAGTCTTCGACTTTGGGTCGTAGCAACTCTTAGTTGTGGGTGAGATCAGCTAAGGGAATCAAGTGCGCAGTATCCTGCTGGGATCAGAGGCGTAGGGAGTACAACTGTACCTTGGATCAGTGGGAGACTGATTGGGGTTCAACTACAGTCCAGTCCGAAGTTAGCTTGGAGAGCTAGTGTCTGTAGCGGCTTAATACAGTTGTGTTCAATCTGGACTAGGTCCCGGGGTTTTTCTGCATTTGCGGTTTCCTCGTTAACAAAATTTCTGGTGTCTGTGTTATTTCAGTTTCCGCATTATATTGTTTTATCTTTATAATTGAAATAATACAGGTTGTGTGTTAGATCATCAATTAGAGTAATCCAACCTTTGGTTGTTGATTGTCATTGATTGATCCTCGGATATTGGTCTTTGGTACCATCCGAGTTATTCCTTGTATTTGATTAGAACTCGCAGTTCTGCTTGAGTAAATCAAACAAGAGAGAGATATAACTCTTGATATACTTTAATTGATTGAGTCTGTTGATTCTCTTAAAAGTATATTTGAGTTTGTCCATACAGATTGCTAAGTGAAATATTGGGTGGTGTTGTTAGACCCCCGCTTTTTCAATTGGTATCAGAGCAGGCAAACACCTTCAAGACCTTACAAGTTGTGTTTGTAGCAATCTGAGTCTGAGGACAGAATCTCTTACGCATACCAAAATGCCTCCTAAAGCTTTCAACTATGTCAAGTGTCTCGGAAATACCTCAAAGGATTATTCCTTAGTTGATTCTTCCGAATCCCGAGGTAGGAAGACTGTCTCATCTTGTGTTGACCACTCTTCCTCCAATGAGACATTGGACACAATGGCAAAAGCTGAAATGGAGCTCACCAGAATTTCAAAAAATTCTACTGAGTTTGTTGATCTTCAAATCATGATCAACTCATCGATGAATTTGAAAAGTCTATTGATCGAGAACGTGTACTCTATAACATCATAGAGTCATTCTCTAAGGATATTGAGAAACTTCTTCAAGAAAATAATCTACAGCGTGAAAAGATTTGTGATCTTGAAAAGATTATCAAAGAAGGCTCAATTAGAGAAAAACGTTTGATCAAGACGCATTCATCATCTTGACAGATTTCGTGTTGAGAAAGAGAAGCTAGAAGCATCACTCTCACTAGCCCATGAACAGTGTATGACCTTGGAAAAGGAAAACTCTGTCTTAAGGAAAAATTCTGTTCCAACTGTTCCTCTTGACATAATACATGAAGAAATATCCTCCAAAAGAAGATTGTGTCGAGAAAAGTTTATATAACTTACAATCTTCTCACAGGGCTGAAAAATTAAAACAGATGCCAACTGCTGCGTCTTCTCCACGAACCTGTACTTTTGTGGAAAAGGAAATCACTATGTGTCCGTTGTTTTGCCAGGAAGAAACAAATTTCTAAACTTCACAATTTGCTTCTTTCCACTGTCAATGGAGTAAATAGTCAAACGACTAATGCAGTGAACCTCTTGCTCACAGGAAACCATGCATCTTATAAAAATGATCTCTTTCCTAGAAATCATTACAGGACTTTGGTGTATTCCAGTGGTATAAATTCTTGTGCTACTAATAAAAGCATGTTGTGCTTATAAGAGCAACTCTGGTAAATCTAAGTCTAGAGTATGGAGACCCATTTCGGGAAATCCCCTAGAACCAATCTCTAGAGGTCCTAGACTTTGTAATCAGAAAGGTTCTTCTCCTGTGCTTCCAGGGAGGGATGTGAAATATTTCCCTAAATTTGGAAACTTCCAAGGGAAGACAAGAAATACTGAGATCAGATATCCTGGTGGAAATCACAACTATTCTCTCAGAACCTATGGTGAGACTATGTCTCCCTCTGCTACCTAGTAGCAGAAAGTTCCATTCTTGTATCTAACTTGAGAGATACAAGGATGATGTTTGAGAGATGCTCAAGTATTTAGATGACTTTCATCAGTTTGTATGTTGATATCTTATGTAAGTTTCTAGTATTTTTCTTTCATCACTGTGATCTCTTGGGGATGGAGACTTTTTAAACAACACAGTGTGCAGTGTTCCTGGTTGGGTCCATTTATTTTGGCATTGGCTTTGTCCACGAGCGTCCATATCTCCTCAAGAACTCTAGGGTTTCTATCTAGGGTGTACACGTGTACATATATATCTTATGTATGCGTTCATTATTCTTCAGAAAGGAACTCGATGGAAACTGTTCCCAAAGAAGAAGTTAACCCTATTGTAGAGGATGACCTCAAAGGAAGTGATTCTGGTCAAGAGTTTATTCTAAAGAAGATGCTTGAAAGGAAAGAGTACAACTCTTGGATTGGAGAATCTGTCAAGGATTTAATTCTCGTTCAGAATGAAGTAAAGAAAACTTGCTAACCTTCAACTGCAGATAAACCAGCTTATTGATGGACAGCAAAGATCCTTGGTACTCAGAATATCTTGATCAGGAATCAGAAGAAAGTTATTCTTGACTGCGCTAAGCTCGACATTTTGCTCGCATTGTTGATCGAAAAACTAACGTTCTAACTCATGAACATGGTGTCTCTACAGTCAACAAGATCAAGGATATCAGTGATTCCTATTTCGATGGACCATTCCAAAGGTATGAGATCATCAAGGAAAATGAGGTTATTTTTGTTGCCTAGTATGTCTTCTTTTCGGTTTAGTTGGAAGAATAACTAGTGCTTGAATAACAATGATTTGACTAACATAGCTATTATTTTTCATCTTCTTATTCTTTTTTAGTTTTTTTTGGTTTAAAAATTCTAAAAATATTTGGAGGATGATGTTTTTGCAGTATTTAATCTTTATGATTTGTTATATTGCAACTTGTTATGGGATATTGGTGTTTACGTCCGTGAACTATGTTTGTCCCATACCTTGTCAAAAGTAAAGTCGTTTATGATCGATATTCATGTATTGGTTAAAGAATGAATGGACTTTTGACAATTACAAAAGTTAAGCCTATATTGTCAATCTTTGACGGAAGATAGGTTAAAATCTTTTGTTTGCAAGGATTATGTTATTGAATGTCGTTATGAATAGTGATGGAAGATAGAATGAATCCTTGTGTATTCCACAATATTGATCTTTACTGATCCATATTTTATGTAATACTGTGAGGCTCCGTAATGTTCTTATGTTGAGCACTAAACAACCAAGTTGATTTTTTTGATTGGCTTTGTTGTTCTCCGTAAGTACTATATGTCGAGCATTATGAACTAAATTAATCATCTTGTTTGGTTATTTAGTTATTACTCCATAAGTTTTTCTTGTGTTGAGTATATGAACGGTTAAGCTAATCATTCCTTATGGTTAAACTTAGTCGTAGCTCCGTAAGTTTACTTATGTTGAGCATAATCAATTAAATTGATCACTTTTTGGTTTAATTTGGTTGCGTATTCGATTAAATTAATCATGGGTTTACTTGTGATTAATTTGATTGAGTTTTTGGATATAAAAATCATTCTTATGGTTTTAGTGTCCAATAAAAATCCTTCTTTTCTTTTGAAATTAAGGTCGCTCGTTGTTGTTCTCTCGGGAATGACATCAAATGGGGGAGAGTTCTTTTGAACTTGTGCTTAATGGTCATATTTGAGGGTGTGCGGCTGTGGAATTTTAGAGGGGTTATCTTGTATCTTTAAACTCCTTGATGAATGCATTTAGCTTCGGCTTTATGATTGCATCTAAATTAGTGGTATGTATTTTTTCTTTTAGTCATGAAATGTCTCTTACGGAAATTTATTATGATCCCGTTCTTGTACCTTTGCCAATTTTATTGACAGGGGGAGAATTAATATGTAGTTCACACTACAAATACATATGGTTTTCGGATCATTGTGTAAGGGGGAGTGGTTTCCATGTGAGATGGAGTATTGACTAAGGGGGAGTGATAATATCACCATAGTATTATTGTTGAAGTTGTGATACAATTGAACTTTGACACTGTGTAATAATACTATGACATTGTATAACAATGATCGAGAATTATGTTTTCTCATTGTTATAGCTACGGATCTTCAAAATGGTGATGCTAAACTTACAACCTTTGGGATCATTGGAGTACTTGGAAATGACGAAGATTTCGAGGAACATTGAAGATTAGATATGTGGAATAGGAGCTACAAAGTTTCATTATCTTTTTTGTATTCCATATGTATTGATATTTTGTCACTAAAATTGACAAAGGGGGAGATTGTTAGAGCATTGCTCGGTCGAACTCGCATGCGTTGCTATCTCAAGCATGTTTGTCAATGTTAGTGATCAAAACTATAAGTCTTGATTTCTAGTCTACAGCTAAGTCTCGGACTAGGATAAAAGTGCAGTTGAGCTCAAGGACTTCATGGCGATTCATCATACAAGAAGAAGAACTACTCAAGGAACCGGTGGAACTTCTCGACAAAAAGGTATGTGAAGCTTGAACTTATCTATCACTCAAAAGTCTATCTATTCTATCTCCTACTTCTTGAGACAAAAAGTCGTATGCTATATATAGACTTTGATTATACATAGTTGGTATTTCGAGCCGAGTATACCTCGCCTATCTATATCTCGATATGTGTTGGTAATCTTTTCGCTTCGACCAAGTTTATCTTTACCTAGTGACGAAAGTCATGATATGTTTCAATCACTTTGAAAATTGCTTTGACGAAGAATGTTTCAATGATTGGAATGAGACTTTAGATTACATACCAATGTGGACATAAGCATTGTTGGAAACACATTTATGTATAAGTCCTATTCCTTGAACCAAAGTTTGCGAACTTTGTTGATCAAGAGACCGGAAGAATGGCGTGATCCAAGTCCGCGAACTCAGTCCGCGAACTGCCGAAGTTCTCAAACCCGAGAATTTATGCTGGAGTTGACAAACTAGTGTGAAGCTAAGTCCGCGAACCGGCGAAGTTCTCCTCGAGAATTTCTGCTGGAGTTTGTAAACTCTGCCCGGTAACTTAGAGTCCGCGAACCAAGTCTGCGAACTTAAGAAGGTTATATATCTAAAGATGATTTCTGAACTTAAACTGAAAAAGACTAAGGAATGCAGTTTGCAAACCGTGGCTATAAAAGTTCATGAACCGATTCGAGTGAATCAAATCATCTTTGCTTCAATTGTGTCTTGTGTAGTTACATAAGAATTCTTTGCAATTGAATAACTCTATAACTAGTTCATTTGAGTCATGTAAACTAGTTATGTGAAGAAGAACATAGTTGATGTGAAATGCTCATATGGCTAACTGATAGACCCATTTATGTGTCTAATATAGCCCAATTGTATATATTTTTAGTACCCATTTTTGTACTTATTATGATATTTTATTTATTTGTAGGTGTTTTTTGGAAAAAATAAGGTTTTGCGGCGAAAGTGACTAAAAATGTGGCATTTGGACCTCTGTAGACAGTGAACCGGAAGTACCCCGAAAGTATGTCGGAAGTACCCCAGAAATACCCCGGAGGAACCTCGAAAAAGTGCGGAAAACATCCCAGAAAAATTACTAAAGACACCCATGTTTTGGTTATTTCCACCCCAAGAAGTCTATTTCAACCCCACTTGCTATTTGCACCCCTGAAATTGATAGGGGAAGGTCTTCAACAAAATTCAAATTCTTTTTTTTGGGGGAAATTTTTCTTCTTCCCTGGAAGAATTTCGTTCGAGATTTTTGATGGATCTGTTGGGAGATTAAAGAGCTGAAACTTAATGGGTATATGTGATATGAGTATAAGAAGATATTATGGTGGTTGGGATCGATCAACTTTGGCCAGAATATCAATTCCCGATCAAAACAGGAGAGAAGAATATCGGTTTCATTTTTGGAAAGAAAATCACGTAAAAGATGCTGCATGGTTGTGGAGTTAAGACCAGATACTTTCCTAGGTTGCGTATCAATCAGTTTCTGAAGATTTTCAAGGAAATTAACGTACACAGATAAAGAAATAAGAAATTATTCTCAAAAATAATTTTCTTCACTGTGAAGATTTTTGAGGAGTTATGGCGAGATTAAATGAGGCTTAGGAGTATAAATAGGTTACTATTATCACAGAGAAGGGGGTCGAGAGTTGGGAGGAGAGAAGGAACGCTGCAGAATCGAGAACCATGATTTCTCTCTGCCGCTGCTGCTACCATTGATGAAGATGAAGACCACGAAGAACAGACATCCAAAGACCGTCGTTCTTCAACAGTGTCTAAGACGCACGCCCGAGGGTCGTAGTTCGTCGTACAACAGCAGTTACAATTTATCGTTCTTCTTGTAACAGCTGAACAGCGCCTTTGCAACAGTTATTTCTGTTGCGATTTTTCTGTTCAATTGTTTTACACCTTTTCATCATTTGTAAACCACTTTTTGAGCAATAAATAATTATTTTGAGAGCATTTTTACTATGATGAGCTAAAACCCAACACTGGGACGACGGAGGAGGCCAAACTTCATACTTGGGGTAATTTCATTTAATTCTTTCTTATGACTTTTGCATTAATTTAAAATTGAAATATGATTTGTATTAATTGGTTGTTATTTAATTTGATGATGTATGCTTGGCTCAGGTGTTTTAATACATCATGCTTAGGACTTACAATCAATGTTTTGAGAATCAATCTTGGCAATAACTTAGAGTCGATATATTTAATATATTTTTTGAGCTATTATTGATAAAACAATTATTATTTGAACCTTAAGAAATGAAATTGCCGGAATCCTAGTCCCAGTACCTCTCGCCCATTGTGACAAATATTGTGTATATATTTTTATTTTTAAATCTTTACAAGTCCGAGCAACGAACTTTTACTACCACTTTCAAAACTGCAACAAAATGGCGCCGCCGACGCGGACTTGTATATATATTGATTTTTTTTTTTAGGTTTATTATTTTTTTTCAGAATTGTTTGTTCCTTTTTACGTTTCTTTTTGTCTTTATTTTGCAGGTTCAAAGTGAAAACTAAGGACTTGGAGAGGAAAAATCTTAAAGCGAAAAGCGAAAAGAGAAGAAAAAAAGGACAATTTTAGGATTTAATATTTAATTTGTAATTTTTTTAGAGTGTGTGAGGAAAACCGTAATTTTTTTTTTTTTTATTTTGGACTTTGGACTTTAAACAATTGGACATTATTTATTTTTTTAACCCTACGGAAGGGTATTATTAAAAAAAAATATTATATAAACTGTGTGCAGGGAAGGACGACGATTACTATATCGTCTCGGCCCCTCGGGTTCGCACACGACATAGGAGTCGTGGCCCGAGTCGACAACAACGGTTCATCCCCCGTCTGGTACGGGAGGTAAGTCCAATCGAAACACCCGCGAATCTCCTGCAAGCGGGTTACTGTCTGCCTTAAGGTGATAATTGTTTGAGGACGAACCAGACTGTCTTTATTTTCCTAGTAAAGGGCAAGGCCTGGCCTAAACAAGATAAGGGTTCGGATTTCATCACCGTTCCCTTCTTGCCCGCCTTAGGAAAACGAAACCTAACGCGAACCGAAGCTTAAAATTTGGAATAGAACGAGACCGATAGGGTAACGAGCTTAATAGGAAACTCGTTCGAAAAATATTGGTTGCTCTTTAAGCACACTCCAAAGTTCATGATGGTTTCTGTGAGTTGAATGTGTGACTGCGCCTCCTTGTGATAGCGGTGAGGCCTTGGGTATCAAAGCTCCACTGAGCTTCCCTTGCCTCAATTCAACTTACTTTGACTCGGATTGATTCCAGAGGGGTTTGCTCAAATTTCAACGAATTCCCTTTCGAAAGATAGAAGCTGGTCTAGAAACAATCTAAGTGGAGCCATCATGCTTTTTGTTTGCTAGAAATCTTTAGGTTTGCTTTGGTGGAGTCGAGTCGACCTTGTTTGTGATTGTATAGAATCCCTCTGTAGTTTATATTTCTTCGGTGATGAATCTTTTGAGGAGACGCCACCTGAGATGACGTTGCGAGAATATATGTCTAGAAATTCTCGTTATCAAGAGACGTCTTCGGAAATGACTCTTGGTGAATATATGTGTGGGAAGCGATATATGGATACTCCAACTTTTATTGAGGAATCACCTCTAACGATCTATGAGAAATATTATAAACATAGACCATGTAGTTGGAAACAAAGATTGAGAATTATTAAATGTCAAAAATTATATTATGATGATGAAGATAGTGCTGATGAAGAATCGGAAATGTGTGGGAATAGTGATCAGGAATTTGTTACCCCAGTTGAGCCTTATAATGATTATTATTTCTGGTTCAGATCCTAATAATTTTAAAAATTATCCACCTATTCAAAAGGACGAGGATTTGACCAGAGATACCCCCGTTTCAGACGATGTAGTATGTCCTGTTTACGAAACCAAAAAGGTTTAGAGGAACCGGTTTATCCTGAGAATACTGTTTTAGAGTCATACGATTTAGAAACTATAGTCTTAGATGAACTCGTAAAGATGAGTGAGGATGCATCGCAAGATTACAACTTGGAAGAATCAATCAATTCCCATTTTCAAGAATCTGATGACCTACAAATTAGGGAAGTTGTGACTAGTCTATCTAGAGACACTGAAAACTCTAAGTTTGGGGGTGAGTATCATCCTCCATGTGCTTTAACTCTTAGTAAGGTCCCTCACTTGGGACTTGACATCAATGCCTCAACCATCTTACAAGATTATCTTCATACTCGTTTTCCAGAACCTAATGATATCCAACAAGAGTCTCAACTGTTAAAAACCCATCCTCTGGTTGATGTGGTTAACCCAAGAAATAATACCAAGATTGATTTTGTTTTCCCACCAAATAGTTTTCTTCCAAATATGGGAACGTATAGATTTCAAATGTGTCGAATATTAAGTTGTGAGACTAAACCTAAATGCCTTAGGAAATTAGAATCGACACATTTGCTTAAGAATGACCACTACTCTCACTATGGTCAATTATGTAAGTCAAACCTGATTGACTTAGAGGATCCTCAGTTATTTAGGTTATTATTATTTTGTGATTCTAAATTCTTATTTGAGTTTTTCCAGACTCTAGGACCTAATAATTTGGATCCAACCTATGAGGAAATGCATCCGAGGAAAATATTTTATTTAGACCCTTTCATAGAACCTGAACCTGAACCACAATTAGATATAAATATCTTAATCAGGAAACTAGATAAGGGCATGCTATACTTGTTCACTTTCTTGGGTTATTGTAGTTTCCTTTGGTCAGCTCTATTTCGTTTTGAAGACCCCCAGTTATTTCGACTGTTACTTTATGGTTCGAGTTGACTAATCCTTTCCTAAGTCTGGCTGAAGACTTTAAACTTAGCACTTCTTGGGAGGTAACCCAATATTCTTGCGACACGGTAATATCCTTCCTTATCTCTTTCGCTTCAAATGGTAACATTTTCTCCTTGTTCATGCTTTTAGTTTCATCTTTAGAACATTAAGGACAATGTTAGATTTAAGTTTGGGGGTATGGGAGAAACTTTTTAGTTGCAATAAATAAACTCCATAGCCTAGAAATTTATGCGTATTTAGGATGGCACTAACCAATCTAAGTGGATGGAAGCATTTTGGTTGTAGGAGTTGAGGAACCAATCTGAATAGATTGAAACATCTAAAGAGTCTATTCATAAAAGCACAGAGCTCAGGTGTTAGAAATAACATGATAGTTTCACCATATCTCGTTGAGTCCTTTTCACTTCTATTTTTATTTTATTTTATTTTTAAACCATGTTTTTCTAAGTGATAGGTGGGGCCCACGATTCAAGTTGTTACCAATGCTAGGATGAGTTGGAGTGATTGAGGTACCAAAAAAAAAAAAAGTTGAAAAAAATGAAAAAAAAAAAAAAAAATTGAGACCAGACCATTTGACCAAAAGGAATAAATTCAATAAAGTCGACCACTGGTACCCTTGTATATGCCAGTTGTGTTGACCTAGAGTTAGGTTATCGACCACTGGTACCCTTGTATATGCCAGTGTGTTGATATTAGTCATACTAGTATCTCAATCCATTAGGATAGGTTCATTTTGGCGGAGGCCTTCAGACAGATATGGGAAACGCCGTTCACTTAGTAAACATCAAAACCGTCTATGTTTTTTTATATCCATCTCTTAATCTTTCCATGTGATTAGTTTGACTCCGAATATGATGTCCATAGTGCAACTATCTGAGTAGAGCTCTGTCACTTATATATGAATTTTAGTATGCTTGAGTGCAAACTCGTGTACATCAATTGGAATTTCGCATCAGGGTACTTCCTCTTGTAGTCAATAAGTATGCCAACCAAGGAGATTCTTTAGTTCCTTCCAAGGTTCTACGTAAATATATAGGGTCTGGAGTATTAAGGTTTTGTGGGTATATCTCTGGTAAACCCTCCGGAGACAACACTCCGCCACTAGGGCCACCTAGGGGTTCAAATGATTTTCCTTTCTAGAATAAATTTGCTCGAGGACTAGCAAATAATAAGTTTGGGGGTATTTGATAGACCCATTTATGTGTCTAATATAGCCCAATTGTATATATTGTTAGTACCCATTTTTGTACTTATTATGGTATTTTATTTATTTGTAGGTGTTTTTTGGAAAAAATAAGGTTTTGCGGCGAAAGTGACTAAAAATGTGGCATTTGGACCTCTGTAGACAGTGAACCGGAAGTACCCCGAAAGTATGTCGAAAGTACCCCAGAATACCCCGGAGGAACCTCGAAAAGTGCGGAAAACATCCCAGAAAAATTACTAAAGACACCCATGTTTTGGTTATTTTCACCCCAGAAGTCTATTTCAACCCCACTTGCTATTTGCACCCTGAACTGGATAGGGGAAGGTCTTCAACAAAATTCAAATTTTTTTTTGGCGGGAAATTTTTTCTCTTCCCTGGAAGAATTTCGTTCGAGATTTTTGATGGATCTGTTGGGAGATTAAAAAGCTGAAACTTAATGGGTATATGTGATATGAGTATAAGAAGATATTATGGTGGTTGGGATCGATCAACTTGGCCAGAAAATCAATTCCGATCAAAACAGGAGAGAAGAATATCGGTTTCATTTTTGGAAAGAAAATCACGTAAAAGATGCTGCATGGTTGTGGAGTTAAGACCAGATACTTTCCTAGGTTGCGTATCAATCAGTTTCTGAAGATTTTCAAGGAAATTAACGTACACAGATAAAGAAATAAGAAATTATTCTCAAAAATAATTTTCTTCACTGTGAAGATTTTTGAGGAGTTATGGCGAGATTAAATGAGTCTTAGGAGTATAAATAGGTTACTATTATCACAGAGAAGGGGGTCGAGAGTTGGGAGGAGAGAAGGAACGCTGCAGAATCGAGAACCATGATTTCTCTCTGCTGCTGCTGCTGCCATTGATGAAGATGAAGAACACGAAGAACAGACAGCCAAAGACCGTCGTTCTTCAACAGTGTCTAAGACGCACGCCCGAGGGTCGTAGTTCGTTGTACAACAGCAGTTACAATTTATCGTTCTTCTTGTAACAGCTGAACAACGCCTTTGCAACAGTTATTTCTGTTGCGATTTTTCTGTTCAATTGTTTTACACCTTTTCATCATTTGTAAAACACTTTTTGAGCAATAAATAATTATTTTGAAAGCATTTTTACTGTGATGAGCTAAAACCCAACACTGGGACGACGGAGGAGGACAAACTTCATACTTGGGGTAATTTCATTTAATTCTTTTTTATGACTTTTGCATTAATTTAAAATTCAAATATGATTTGAATTAATTGGTTGTTATTTAATTTGATGATGTATGCTTGGCTTAGGTATTTTGAAACATCATGCTAAGGACTTACAATCAATGTTTTGAGAATCAATCTTGGCAATAAATTAGAGTCGATATATTTAATATATTTTTTGAGCTATTATTGATAAAAGAATTATTATTTGAACCTTAAGAAATGAAATTGGCGGAATCCTAGTCCCAGTATCTCTCGCCCATTGTGACAATATTGTATATATTTTTATTTTTAAATCTTTAAAAGTCCGAGAAACGAACTTTTACTACCACTTTCAAAACTGCAACACTAACCTTTTGGTTAACTATTATTGAACCAACAAGTGCATACGTTTGGGTACGGTTAACAAACCTAGAAGCGTGCATTTCAATTATGTGTAACAAGCTAAGTTTTCAATCTGTCGGTTGAGAAATATTAGCTTGAATCTAAATCAGGTTTTCATTTAACGGTGGATATTGATTGCTTTGTTACCAAGGTAACTTAATGGAAAACCCTGATTTGAAAGACTATATAAGGGGACATCTAGCATCAATGCAAAACTAATCCCCACACCTTACGTGTGATACTAGTTTACGTGCTAGAGTCATTTCTCCTTTAACCTTTGGTTTCTTCTTCTAAAACCAGGTTAACGACTTAAAGACTTCATTGGGATTGTGAAGCCATACCGATACTACTTTATCGTAGTTGTGTGATCTGATCTTGCATTTTCTATCATACGAGTACAATCATATTGATTGGATTGAGATTGATATCTCCAATAGGAAAGATAAAAAGTAATCACAAACATCTTCGTCTCGTCGTTTGTGATTCCGCAACATCTTGTTTCTCTACCATACGATTAAGATTGTTGTGAGGTGATTGATAAATCTAGGTTGTTCTTCGGGAATATAAGATCGTATTATGAATTGGTTCTTGTTCACCTTGATTACTATCAAAATACGGAACAAAACCTTTTAGGGTTTATCTGTGGGAGACAGATTAATCCTTCGATAGACTTGTCTGTGTGAGACAGATTTGTTTGTCATCAAGTCTTCGACTTTGGGTCGTAGCAACTCTTAGTTGTGGGTGATGTCAGCTAAGGGAATCAAGTGCGCAGTATCCTGCTGGGATCAGAGGCGTAGGGAGGGAGTACTAATGTACCTTGGGTTCCTATTCTTCCTTCACGAAGTCAATTTTCATCTGTTCTGTTGATACAGGTTTAGTATTTCTCAATTTGTTTTACAAGCCCTAGTTTAATTTTTGCATTAGTTCTTTCAAAATAAATTCTCCGTGTTTAAGAAACAAAACCTTCATTGAATTTCCACTTACTATTTTTTTTTTTTGAATTTCAGTGCAGAATTCTGTGAAATCCTGAGATTTTGGAAGATAGAATGAATCCTTGTGTCTATTGAATGACGTTATGCGAATAGTGATGGAAGATAGAATGAATCCTTTTGTATTCCACAGTATTTATCTTTACTGATCCATATTTTATGTAATACCGTGAGGCTCCGTAATGTGTCTTATGTTGAGCACCAAACAACCAAGTTGATTATTTTTTATTGGCTTTGTTGTTGCTCCGTAAGGTACTATATGTCGAGCATTATGAACTAAATTAATCATCTTGTTTGGTTATTTAGTTATTACTCCATAAGTTATTCTTGTGTTGAGTATATGAACGGTTAAGCTAATCATTCCTTATGGTTAAACTTAGTCGTAGCTCTGTAAGTTTACTTATGTTGAGCATAATCAATTAAATTGATCATTTTTTTGTGTATAATTTGGTTGCGTATTCCAATTAAATCATGGGTTTACTTGTGATTAATTTGATTGAGTTTTTGGATATAAAAATCATTCTTATGGTTTTAGTGTCCAATAAAAATCCTTCTTTTCTTTTGAAATTAAGGTCGCTCGTTGTTGATCTCTCGGGAATGACATCAAATAGGGGAGATTTCTTTTGAACTTGTGCTTAATGGTCATAACTTGAGGGGTGTGCGGCTATGGAATTTTAGAGGGGTTAGCTTGTATCTTTAAACTCCTTGGTGAATGCATTTAGCTTCGTCTTTATGATTGCATCTAAATTAGTTGGTATGTATTTTTTCTTTTAGTCATGAAATATCTCTTATGGAAATTTCATTATGATCCCGTTCTTGTACCTTTGCCAATTTTATTGACAAAAGGGGGAGAATTAATATGTAGTTCACACTACAAATACATATGGTTTTCGGATCATTGTGTAAGGGGGAGTGGTTTCCATGTGAGATGGAGTATTGACTAAGGGGGAGTGATACATATCACCATAGTATTATTGTTGAAGTTGTGATACAATTGAAATTTGACACTGTGTAATAATACTACGACATTGTATAACAATGATTGAGAATTATGTTTTCTCATTGTTATAACTACGGATCTTCAACAACGGTGATGCTAAACTTACAACCTTTGAGATCATTGGAGTACTTGGAAATGACGAAGATTTCGAGGAACGTTGAAGATTAGACATGTGGAATAGGAGCTACTAAAGTTTCATTATCTTTTTTGTATTCCATATGTATTGATAATTTTGTCACTAAAATTGACAAAGGGGGAGATTGTTAGAGCATTGCTCGGTCGAACTCGCATGCGTTGCTATCTCAAGCATGGTTGCCAATGTTAGTGATCAAAACTGTAAGTCTTGATTTCTAGTCTACTATAGCTTAGTCAAGAACTTCATGGCGATTCATCATACAAGAAGAAGAACTACTCAAGGAACCGGTGGAACTTCTCGAAAAAAAGGTATGTGAAGACTTGAACTTATCTATCACTCAAAAGTCTATCTATTCTATCTCCTACTTCTTGAGACAAAAAGTCGTATGCTATATATAGACTTTGATTATACACAGTTGGTATTTCGAGCCGAGTATACCTCGCCTATCTATATCTCGAAATATGTGTTGGTAAGCTTTTCGCTTCGACCAAGTTTATCTTTACCTAGTGACGAAAGTCATGATATGTTTCAATCACTCTGAAAATTGCTTTGACGAAGAATGTTTCAATGATTGGAATGAGAGTTTAGATTACATAACCAATGTAGACATAAGCATTGTTGTGGAAATTTATTTATGTTTATTCCTATTCCTTGAACCAAAGTTTGTGAACTTTGTTGATCAAGAGAACCGGAAGAATGGCGTGAGCCAAGCGCGAACAGTCCGCGAACTGCCGAAGTTCTCAAACCTGAGAATTTCTGCTGGAGTTGACAAAGTAGTGCGTAAAGCTAAGTCCGCGAACTCAGTCCACGAACCCAGTCCGCGAACCGGCGAAGTTCTCATCCCGAGAATTTCTGCTGGAGTTTGTAAACTCTGCCCGGTAACTTAAGTCCGCGAACCAAGTCTGCGAACTTAAGAAGGTTATATATCTGAAGATGATTTCTGAACTTAAACTTAAAAAGACTAAGGAATGCAGTTTGCAAACCGTGGCTATAAAAGTTCATGAACCGATTCGAGTGGATCAAATCATCTTTGCTTCAATTGTGTCTTGTGTAGTTACATAAGAATTCTTTGCAATTGAACAACTCTCTAACTAGTTCATTTGAGTCATGTGAACTAGTTATGGTGAAGAAGAACATGGTTGATGTGAAATGCTCATATGGCTAACCTTTTGGTTAACTATTATTGAACCCAACAAGTGCATACGTTTGGGTACGGTTAACAAACCTAGAAGTGTGCATTTAAATTGTGTGTAACAAGCTAAGTTTTTGATCTAACGGTTGAGAAATATTAGCTTGAATCTAAATCAGTTTTTCATTTAACGGTGGATATTGATTGCTTTGTTACAAAGGTAACTTAATGGCAAACCCTGATTTGAAAGACTATATAAGGGGACATCTAGCATCAATGCAAAACTAATCCCCACACCTTACGTGTGATACTATTTTGCGTGCTAGAGTCGTTTCTCCTTTAACCTTTGGTTTTCTTCTTCTAAAATCAGGTTAACGACTTAAAGACTTCATTGGGATTGTGAATCCAAACCGATACTAATTTATCGTAGTTGTGTGATATGATCTTACATCTTCTATCGTACGAGTACAATCATATTGATTGGCTTGAGATTGATATCTCCGATAGGCAAGATATAAAAAGTAATCAGAAACATCTTCGTCTCATCGTTTGTGATTCCGCAACATCTTTTTTCGCTACCATACGATAAAGATTGTTGTGAGGTGATTGATAACTCTAGGTTGTTCTTCGGGAATATAAGACCGGATTATCAATTGGTTCCTGTTCACCTTGATTACTATCAAAAGACGGAACAAAACCTTTAGGGTTTATCTGTGGGAGACAGATTAATCCTTCGATAGACTTGTCTGTGTGAGACAGATTTGTTTGTCATCAAGTCTTCGACTTTGGGTCGTAGCAACTCTTAGTTGCGGGTGAGATCAGCTAAGGGAATCAAGTATGCAGTATCCTGCTGGGATCAGAGGCGTAGGGAGTACAAATGTACCTTGGATCAGTGGGAGACTGATTGGGGTTCAACTACAGTCCAGTCCGAAGTTAGCTTGGAGGAGGCTAGTGTCTGTAGCGGCTTAATGCAGTATGTGTTCAATCTGGACTAGGTCCCGGGGTTTTTCTGCATTTGCGGTTTCCTCGTTAACAAAATTTCTGGTGTCTGTGTTATTTCAGTTTCCGCATTATATTGTTTTATCTTTATAATTTAAATAATATAGGTTGTGTGTTAGAACATCAATTAGAGTAATCCAACCTTTGGTTGTTGATTGTCATTGACTGATCCTCGGATATTGGTCTTTGGTACCATCTGAGTTATTCCTTGTATTTGATTAGAACTCGCAGTTCCTGCTTGAGTAAATCAAATCAAGAGAGAGATATAAACTCGTTGATATACCTTTAATTGATTGAGTCTCGTTGATTCTCTTAAAAGTATATTTGAGTTTGTCCATACAGATTGCTAAGTGAAATATTGGGTGGTGTTGTTAGACCCCCGCTTTTTCAATTGGTATCAGAGCAGGCAAACACCTTCAAGGCCTTACAAGTATGTGTTTGTAGCAATCTGAGTCTGAGGACAGAATCTCTTACGCATACCAAAATGCCTCCTAAAGCTTTCAACTATGTCAAGTGTCTTGGAAATACCTCAAAGGATTATTCCTTAGTTGATTCTTCCGAATCCCGAGGTAGGAAGACTGTCTCATCTTGTGTTGACCACTCTTCCTCCAATGAGACATTGGACGCAATGGCAAAAGCTGAAATGGAGTTCACCAGAATTTCAAAAAATTCTACTGAGTTCGTTGATCTTCAAAATCATGATCAACTCATCGATGAATTTGAAAAGTCTATTGATCGAGAACGTGTACTCTATAACATCATAGAGTCATTCTCTAAGGATATTGAGAAACTTCTTCAAGAAAATAATCTACAGCATGAAAAAATTTGTGATCTTGAAAAGATTATCAAAGAAGGTTCAGTTAGAGAAAAACGTTTGATCAAGACGCATTCATTTGATCTTGACAGATTTCATGTTGAGAAAGAGAAGCTAGAAGCATCACTCTCACTAGCCCATGAACAGTGTATGACCTTGGAAAAGGAAAACTCTGTCTTAAGGAAAAATTCTTCTGTTCCAACTGTTCCTCTTGACATACAATACATGAAGAAATATCCTCCAAAAGAAGATTGTGTCGAGAAAATTTTATATAACTTACAATCTTCTCACAGGGCTGAAAAATTAAAACAGATGCCAACTGTTGCGTCTTCTCCACGAACCTGTACTTTATGTGGAAAAGGAAATCATTATGTTGTCTGTTGTTTTTCCAGGAAGAAACAAATTTCTAAACTTCACAATTTGCTTCTTTCCACTGTCAATGGAGTAAATAGTCAAACGACTAATGCAGTGAACCTCTTGCTCACAGGAAACCATGCATCTTATAAAAATGATCTCTTTCCTAGAAATCATTACAGGACTTTGGTGTATTCCAGTGGTATAAATTCTTTTGCTACTAATAAAAGCATGTCTTGTGCTTATAAGAGCAATTCTGGTAAATCTAAGTCTAGAGTATGGAGACCCATTTCGGGAAATCCCCTAGAACCAATCTTTAGAGGTCCTAGACTTTGTAATCAGAAAGGTTCTTCTCCTGTGCTTCCAGGGAGGGATGTGAAATATTTCACTAAATTTGAAAACTTCCAAGGGAAGACAAGAAATACTGAGATCAGATATCCTGGTGGAAATCACAACTATTCTCTCAGAACCTATGGTGAGACTATGTCTCCCTCTGCTACCTAGTAGCAGAAAGTTCCATTCTTGTATCTAACTTGAGAGATACAAGGATGGTGTTTGAGAGATGCTCAAGTATTTAGATGACTTTCATCAGTTTGTATGTTGATATCTTATGTAAGTTTCTAGTATTTCTTTCTTTCATCACTGTGATCTCTTGGGGATGGAGACTTTTTCAAAACAACACAGTGTGCAGTGTTCCTGGTTGGGTCCGTTTATTTTGGCATTGGCTTTGTCCACGAGCGTCCATATCTCCTCAAGAAACTCTAGGGTTTCTATCTAGGGTGTACACGTGTACATATATATATCTTATGTATGCGTTCATTATTCTTCGGAAAGGAACTCGATGAAAACTATTCCCAAAGAAGAAGTTAACCCTATTGTAGAGGATGACCTCAAACGAAGTGATTCTGGTCAAGAGTTTATTCTAAAGAAGATGCTTTAAAGGAAAGAGTACAACTCTTGGATTGGAGAATTTGTCAAGGATTTAATTCTCGTTCAGAATGAAGTAAAGAACAAACTTGCTAACCTTCAACTGCAGATAAACCAGCTTATTGATGGACAGCCAAAGATCCTTGGTACTCAGAATATCTTGATCAGGAATCAGAAGAAAGTTGTTCTTGACTGCGCTAAGGCTCGACATTTTGATTGCATTGTTGATCGAAAAACTAACGTTCTAACTCATGAACATGGTGTCTCTACAGTCAACAAGATCAAGGATATCAGTGATTCCTATTTCGATGGACCATTCCAAAGGTATGAGATCATCAAGGAAAAATGAGGTTATTTTTGTTGCCTAGTATGTCTTCTTTTCGGTTTGGTTGGAAGAATAACTAGTGATTGAATAACAATGGTTTTGACTAAACATAGCTATTATTTTTCATCTTCTTATTCTTTTTTAGTTTTTTTTTGGTTTAAAAAGTTCTAAAAATATTTGGAGGATGATGTTTTTGCAGTATTTAATCTTTATGATTTGTTATATTGCAACTTGTTATGGGATATTGGTGTTTACGTCCGTGAACTATGTTTGTCCCATACCTTGTCAAAAGTAAAGTCGTTTATGATCGATATTCATGTATTGGTTAAAGAATGAATAGACTTTTGACAATTACAAAAGTTAAGCCTATATTGTCAATCTTTGACGGAAGATAGGTTAAAATCTTTTGTTTGCAAGGATTATGTTTATTGAATGTTGTTATGTGAATAGTGATGGAAGATAGAATGAATCCTTGTGTATTCCACAATATTGATCTTTACTGATCCATATTTTATGTAATACTGTGAGGCTCCGTAATGTTCTTATGTTGAGCACTAAACAACCAAGTTGATTATTTTTTATTGGCTTTGTTGTTACTCCGTAAAGTACTATATGTCGAGCATTATGAACTAAATTAATCATCTTGTTTGGTTATTTAGTTATTACTCCATAAGTTTTTCTTGTGTTGAGTATATGAACGGTTAAGCTAATCATTCCTTATGGTTAAACTTAGTCTTAGCTCCGTAAGTTTACTTATGTTGAGCATAATCAATTAAATTGATCACTTTTTAAGGTTTAATTTGGTTGCGTATTCTGATTAAATTAATCATGGGTTTACTTGTGATTAATTTGATTGAGTTTTTGGATATAAAAATCATTCTTATGGTTTTAGTGTCCAATAAAAATCCTTCTTTTCTTTTGAAATTAAGGTCGCTCGTTGTTGTTCTCTCGGGAATGACATCAAATGGGGGAGAGTTCTTTTGAACTTGTGCTTAATGGTCATATTTTGAGGGATGTGCGGCTGTGGAATTTTAGAGGGGTTATCTTGTATCTTTAAACTCCTTGATGAATGCATTTAGCTTCGGCTTTATGATTGCATCTAAATTAGGTGGTATGTATTTTTTCTTTTAGTCATGAAATGTCTCTTACGGAAATTTTATTATGATCCCGTTCTTGTACCTTTGCAAATTTTATTGACAAAAATAGGGAGAATTATTATGTAGTTCACACTACAAATACATATGGTTTTCGGATCATTGTGTAAGGGGGAGTGGTTTCCATGTGAGATGGAGTATTGACTAAGGGGGAGTGATAAATATCACCATAGTATTATTGTTGAAGTTGTGATACAATTGAACTTTGACACTGTGTAATAATACTATGACATTGTATAACAATGATCGAGAATTATGTTTTCTCATTGTTATAGCTACGGATCTTCAAAAATGGTGATGCTAAACTTACAACCTTTGGGATCATTGGAGTACTTGGAAATGACGAAGATTTCGAGGAACATTGAAGATTAGATATGTGGAATAGGAGCTACCAAAGTTTCATTATCTTTTTTGTATTCCATATGTATTGATAATTTTGTCACTAAAATTGACAAAGGGGGAGATTGTTAGAGCATTGCTCGGTCGAACTCGCATGCGTTGCTATCTCAAGCATGTTTGTCAATGTTAGTGATCAAAACTATAAGTCTTGATTTCTAGTCTACTATAGCTAAGTCTCGGACTAGGATAAAAGGTGCAGTTGAGCTCAAGGACTTCATGGCGATTCATCATACAAGAAGAAGAACTACTCAAGGAACCGGTGGAACTTCTCGACAAAAAGGTATGTGAAGGCTTGAACTTATCTATCACTCAAAAGTCTATCTATTCTATCTCCTACTTCTTAAGACAAAAAGTCGTATGCTATATATAGACTTTGATTATACATAGTTGGTATTTCGAGCCAAGTATACCTCGCCTATCTATATCTCGATATATGTGTTGGTAATCTTTTCGCTTCGACCAAGTTTATCTTTACCTAGTGACGAAAGTCATGATATGTTTCAATCACTTTGAAAATTGCTTTGACGAAGAATGTTTCAATGATTGGAATGAGACTTTAGATTACATATCCAATGTGGACATAAGCATTGTTGTGAAAACACATTTATGTATAAGTCCTATTCCTTGAACCAAAGTTTGCGAACTTTGTTGATCAAGAGACCCGGAAGAATGGCGTGATCCAAGTCCGCGAACTCAGTCCGCAAACTGCCGAAGTTCTCAAACCCGAGAATTTATGCTGGAGTTGACAAACTAGTGTGTGAAGCTAAGTCCGCGAACCGGCGAAGTTCTCATCTCGAGAATTTCTGCTGGAGTTTGTAAACTCTGCCCGGTAACTTAGAGTCCGCGAACCAAGTCTGCGAACTTAAGAAGGTTATATATCTAAAGATGATTTCTGAACTTAAACTGAAAAAGACTAAGGAATGCAGTTTGCAAACCGTGGCTATAAAAGTTCATGAACCGATTCGAGTGAATCAAATCATCTTTGCTTCAATTGTGTCTTGTGTAGTTACATAAGAATTCTTTGCAATTGAATAACTCTATAACTAGTTCATTTGAGTCATGTAAACTAGTTATGTGAAGAAGAACATAGTTGATGTGAAATGCTCATATGGCTAACTGATAGACCCATTTATGTGTCTAATATAGCCCAATTGTATATATTTTTAGTACCCATTTTTGTACTTATTATGATATTTTATTTATTTGTAGGTGTTTTTTGGAAAAAATAAGGTTTTGCGGCGAAAGTGACTAAAAATGTGGCATTTGGACCTCTGTAGACAGTGAACCGGAAGTACCCCGAAAGTATGTCGGAAGTACCCCAGAAATACCCCGGAGGAACCTCGAAAAAGTGCGGAAAACATCCCAGAAAAATTACTAAAGACACCCATGTTTTGGTTATTTCCACCCCAAGAAGTCTATTTCAACCCCACTTGCTATTTGCACCCCTGAAATTGATAGGGGAAGGTCTTCAACAAAATTCAAATTCTTTTTTTTTGGCGGGAAATTTTTCTTCTTCCCTGGAAGAATTTCGTTCGAGATTTTTGATGGATCTGTTGGGAGATTAAAGAGCTGAAACTTAATGGGTATATGTGATATGAGTATAAGAAGATATTATGGTGGTTGGGATCGATCAACTTTGGCCAGAATATCAATTCCCGATCAAAACAGGAGAGAAGAATATCGGTTTCATTTTTGGAAAGAAAATCACGTAAAAGATGCTGCATGGTTGTGGAGTTAAGACCAGATACTTTCCTAGGTTGCGTATCAATCAGTTTCTGAAGATTTTCAAGGAAATTAACGTACACAGATAAAGAAATAAGAAATTATTCTCAAAAATAATTTTCTTCACTGTGAAGATTTTTGAGGAGTTATGGCGAGATTAAATGAGGCTTAGGAGTATAAATAGGTTACTATTATCACAGAGAAGGGGGTCGAGAGGAGAGTGGGAGGAGAGAAGGAACGCTGCAGAATCGAGAACCATGATTTCTCTCTGCGCTGCTGCTACCATTGATGAAGATGAAGAACACGAAGAACAGACATCCAAAGACCGTCGTTCTTCAACAGTGTCTAAGACGCACGCCCGAGGGTCGTAGTTCGTCGTACAACAGCAGTTACAATTTATCGTTCTTCTTGTAACAGCTGAACAGCGCCTTTGCAACAGTTATTTCTGTTGCGATTTTTCTGTTCAATTGTTTTACACCTTTTCATCATTTGTAAACCACTTTTTGAGCAATAAATAATTATTTTGAGAGCATTTTTACTATGATGAGCTAAAACCCAACACTGGGACGACGGAGGAGGCCAAACTTCATACTTGGGGTAATTTCATTTAATTCTTTCTTATGACTTTTGCATTAATTTAAAATTGAAATATGATTTGTATTAATTGGTTGTTATTTAATTTGATGATGTATGCTTGGCTCAGGTGTTTTAATACATCATGCTTAGGACTTACAATCAATGTTTTGAGAATCAATCTTGGCAATAACTTAGAGTCGATATATTTAATATATTTTTTGAGCTATTATTGATAAAACAATTATTATTTGAACCTTAAGAAATGAAATTGCCGGAATCCTAGTCCCAGTACCTCTCGCCCATTGTGACAAATATTGTGTATATATTTTTATTTTTAAATCTTTACAAGTCCGAGCAACGAACTTTTACTACCACTTTCAAAACTGCAACAAAATGGCGCCGCCGACGCGGACTTGTATATATATTGATTTTTTTTTTTAGGTTTATTATTTTTTTTCAGAATTGTTTGTTCCTTTTTACGTTTCTTTTTGTCTTTATTTTGCAGGTTCAAAGTGAAAACTAAGGACTTGGAGAGGAAAAATCTTAAAGCGAAAAGCGAAAAGAGAAGAAAAAAGGACAATTTTAGGATTTAATATTTAATTTGTAATTTTTTAGAGTGTGTGAGGAAAACCGTAATTTTTTTTTTTTTTATTTTGGACTTTGGACTTTAAACAATTGGACATTATTTATTTTTTTAACCCTACGGAAGGGTATTATTAAAAAAAAAAATATTATATAAACTGTGTGCAGGGAAGGACGACGATTACTATATCGTCTCGGCCCCTCGGGTTCGCACACGACATAGGAGTCGTGGCCCGAGTCGACAACAACGGTTCATCCCCCGTCTGGTACGGGAGGTAAGTCCAATCGAAACACCCGCGAATCTCCTGCAAGCGGGTTACTGTCTGCCTTAAGGTGATAATTGTTTGAGGACGAACCAGACTGTCTTTATTTTCCTAGTAAAGGGCAAGGCCTGGCCTAAACAAGATAAGGGTTCGGATTTCATCACCGTTCCCTTCTTGCCCGCCTTAGGAAAACGAAACCTAACGCGAACCGAAGCTTAAAATTTGGAATAGAACGAGACCGATAGGGTAACGAGCTTAATAGGAAACTCGTTCGAAAAATATTGGTTGCTCTTTAAGCACACTCCAAAGTTCATGATGGTTTCTGTGAGTTGAATGTGTGACTGCGCCTCCTTGTGATAGCGGTGAGGCCTTGGGTATCAAAGCTCCACTGAGCTTCCCTTGCCTCAATTCAACTTACTTTGACTCGGATTGATTCCAGAGGGGTTTGCTCAAATTGCAACGAATTCCCTTTCGAAAGATAGAAGCTGGTCTAGAAACAATCTAAGTGGAGCCATCATGCTTTTTGTTTGCTAGAAATCTTTAGGTTTGCTTTGGTGGAGTCGAGTCGACCTTGTTTGTGATTGTATAGAATCCCTCTGTAGTTTATATTTCTTCGGTGATGAATCTTTTGAGGAGACGCCACCTGAGATGACGTTGCGAGAATATATGTCTAGAAATTCTCGTTATCAAGAGACGTCTTCGGAAATGACTCTTGGTGAATATATGTGTGGGAAGCGATATATGGATACTCCAACTTTTATTGAGGAATCACCTCTAACGATCTATGAGAAATATTATAAACATAGACCATGTAGTTGGAAACAAAGATTGAGAATTATTAAATGTCAAAAATTATATTATGATGATGAAGATAGTGCTGATGAAGAATCGGAAATGTGTGGGAATAGTGATCAGGAATTTGTTACCCCAGTTGAGCCTTATAATGATTATATTATTTCTGGTTCAGATCCTAATAATTTTAAAAATTATCCACCTATTCAAAAGGACGAGGATTTGACCAGAGATACCCCCGTTTCAGACGATGTAGTATGTCCTGTTTACGAAACCAAGAAAGGTTTAGAGGAACCGGTTTATCCTGAGAATACTGTTTTAGAGTCATACGATTTAGAAACTATAGTCTTAGATGAACTCGTAAAGATGAGTGAGGATGCATCGCAAGATTACAACTTGGAAGAATCAATTTCCCATTTTCAAGAATCTGATGACCTACAAATTAGGGAAGTTGTGACTAGTCTATCTAGAGACACTGAAAACTCTAAGTTTGGGGGTGAGTATCATCCTCCATGTGCTTTAACTCTTAGTAAGGTCCCTCACTTGGGACTTGACATCAATGCCTCAACCATCTTACAAGATTATCTTCATACTCGTTTTCCAGAACCTAATGATATCCAACAAGAGTCTCAACTGTTAAAAACCCATCCTCTGGTTGATGTGGTTAACCCAAGAAATAATACCAAGATTGATTTTGTTTTCCCACCAAATAGTTTTCTTCCAAATGGGAACGTATAGATTTCAAATGTGTCGAATATTAAGTTGTGAGACTAAACCTAAATGCCTTAGGAAATTAGAATCGACACATTTGCTTAAGAATGACCACTACTCTCACTATGGTCAATTATGTAAGTCAAACCTGATTGACTTAGAGGATCCTCAGTTATTTAGGTTATTATTATTTTGTGATTCTAAATTCTTATTTGAGTTTTTCCAGACTCTAGGACCTAATAATTTGGATCCAACCTATGAGGAAATGCATCCGAGGAAAATATTTTATTTAGACCCTTTCATAGAACCTGAACCTGAACCACAATTAGATATAAATATCTTAATCAGGAAACTAGATAAGGGCATGCTATACTTGTTCACTTTCTTGGGTTATTGTAGTTTCCTTTGGTCAGCTCTATTTCGTTTTGAAGACCCCCAGTTATTTCGACTGTTACTTTATGGTTCGAGTTGACTAATCCTTTCCTAAGTCTGGCTGAAGACTTTAAACTTAGCACTTCTTGGGAGGTAACCCAATATTCTTGCGACACGGTAATATCCTTCCTTATCTCTTTCGCTTCAAATGGTAACATTTTCTCCTTGTTCATGCTTTTAGTTTCATCTTTAGAACATTAAGGACAATGTTAGATTTAAGTTTGGGGGTATGGGAGAAACTTTTTAGTTGCAATAAATAAACTCCATAGCCTAGAAATTTATGCGTATTTAGGATGGCACTAACCAATCTAAGTGGATGGAAGCATTTTGGTTGTAGGAGTTGAGGAACCAATCTGAATAGATTGAAACATCTAAAGAGTCTATTCATAAAAGCACAGAGCTCAGGTGTTAGAAATAACATGATAGTTTCACCATATCTCGTTGAGTCCTTTTCACTTCTATTTTATTTTATTTTATTTTTAAACCATGTTTTCTAAGTGATAGGTGGGGCCCACGATTCAAGTTGTTACCAATGCTAGGATGAGTTGGAGTGATTGAGGTACCAAAAAAAAAAAGTTGAAAAAAAAAAAAAAAAAAAAAAATTGAGACCAGACCATTTGACCAAAAGGAATAAATTCAATAAAGTCGACCACTGGTACCCTTGTATATGCCAGTTGTGTTGACCTAGAGTTAGGTTATCGACCACTGGTACCCTTGTATATGCCAGTGTGTTGATATTAGTCAGACTAGTATCTCAATCCATTAGGATAGGTTCATTTTGGCGGAGGCCTTCAGACAGATATGGGAAACGCCGTTCACTTAGTAAACATCAAAACCGTCTATGTTTTTTTATATCCATCTCTTAATCTTTCCATGTGATTAGTTTGACTCCGAATATGATGTCCATAGTGCAACTATCTGAGTAGAGCTCTGTCACTTATATATGAATTTTAGTATGCTTGAGTGCAAACTCGTGTACATCAATTGGAATTTCGCATCAGGGTACTTCCTCTTGTAGTCAATAAGTATGCCAACCAAGGAGATTCTTTAGTTCCTTCCAAGGTTCTACGTAAATATAGGGTCTGGAGTATTAAGGTTTTGTGGGTATATCTCTGGTAAACCCTCCGGAGACAACACTCCGCCACTAGGGCCACCTAGGGGTTCAAATGATTTTCCTTTCTAGAATAAATTTGCTCGAGGACTAGCAAATAATAAGTTTGGGGGTATTTGATAGACCCATTTATGTGTCTATATAGCCCAATTGTATATATTGTTAGTACCCATTTTTGTACTTATTATGGTATTTTATTTATTTGTAGGTGTTTTTTGGAAAAAATAAGGTTTTGCGGCGAAAGTGACTAAAAATGTGGCATTTGGACCTCTGTAGACAGTGAACCGGAAGTACCCCGAAAGTATGTCGAAAGTACCCCAGAAATACCCCGGAGGAACCTCGAAAAAGTGCGGAAAACATCCCAGAAAAATTACTAAAGACACCCATGTTTTGGTTATTTTCACCCCAAGAAGTCTATTTCAACCCCACTTGCTATTTGCACCCCTGAACTGGATAGGGGAAGGTCTTCAACAAAATTCAAATTCTTTTTTTTGGCGGGAAATTTTTCTTCTTCCCTGGAAGAATTTCGTTCGAGATTTTTGATGGATCTGTTGGGAGATTAAAAGAGCTGAAACTTAATGGGTATATGTGATATGAGTATAAGAAGATATTATGGTGGTTGGGATCGATCAACTTTGGCCAGAAAATCAATTCCCGATCAAAACAGGAGAGAAGAATATCGGTTTCATTTTTGGAAAGAAAATCACGTAAAAGATGCTGCATGGTTGTGGAGTTAAGACCAGATACTTTCCTAGGTTGCGTATCAATCAGTTTCTGAAGATTTTCAAGGAAATTAACGTACACAGATAAAGAAATAAGAAATTATTCTCAAAAATAATTTTCTTCACTGTGAAGATTTTTGAGGAGTTATGGCGAGATTAAATGAGTCTTAGGAGTATAAATAGGTTACTATTATCACAGAGAAGGGGGTCGAGAGTTGGGAGGAGAGAAGGAACGCTGCAGAATCGAGAACCATGATTTCTCTCTGCTGCTGCTGCCATTGATGAAGATGAAGAACACGAAGAACAGACAGCCAAAGACCGTCGTTCTTCAACAGTGTCTAAGACGCACGCCCGAGGGTCGTAGTTCGTTGTACAACAGCAGTTACAATTTATCGTTCTTCTTGTAACAGCTGAACAACGCCTTTGCAACAGTTATTTCTGTTGCGATTTTTCTGTTCAATTGTTTTACACCTTTTCATCATTTGTAAAACACTTTTTGAGCAATAAATAATTATTTTGAAAGCATTTTTACTGTGATGAGCTAAAACCCAACACTGGGACGACGGAGGAGGACAAACTTCATACTTGGGGTAATTTCATTTAATTCTTTTTTATGACTTTTGCATTAATTTAAAATTCAAATATGATTTGAATTAATTGGTTGTTATTTAATTTGATGATGTATGCTTGGCTTAGGTATTTTGAAACATCATGCTAAGGACTTACAATCAATGTTTTGAGAATCAATCTTGGCAATAAATTAGAGTCGATATATTTAATATATTTTTTGAGCTATTATTGATAAAAGAATTATTATTTGAACCTTAAGAAATGAAATTGGCGGAATCCTAGTCCCAGTATCTCTCGCCCATTGTGACAAATATTGTATATATATTTTTATTTTTAAATCTTTAAAAGTCCGAGAAACGAACTTTTACTACCACTTTCAAAACTGCAACACTAACCTTTTGGTTAACTATTATTGAACCAACAAGTGCATACGTTTGGGTACGGTTAACAAACCTAGAAGCGTGCATTTCAATTATGTGTAACAAGCTAAGTTTTCAATCTGTCGGTTGAGAAATATTAGCTTGAATCTAAATCAGGTTTTCATTTAACGGTGGATATTGATTGCTTTGTTACCAAGGTAACTTAATGGAAAACCCTGATTTGAAAGACTATATAAGGGGACATCTAGCATCAATGCAAAACTAATCCCCACACCTTACGTGTGATACTAGTTTACGTGCTAGAGTCATTTCTCCTTTAACCTTTGGTTTTCTTCTTCTAAAACCAGGTTAACGACTTAAAGACTTCATTGGGATTGTGAAGCCATACCGATACTACTTTATCGTAGTTGTGTGATCTGATCTTGCATTTTCTATCATACGAGTACAATCATATTGATTGGATTGAGATTGATATCTCCAATAGGAAAGATATAAAAAGTAATCACAAACATCTTCGTCTCGTCGTTTGTGATTCCGCAACATCTTGTTTCTCTACCATACGATTAAGATTGTTGTGAGGTGATTGATAAATCTAGGTTGTTCTTCGGGAATATAAGATCGTATTATGAATTGGTTCTTGTTCACCTTGATTACTATCAAAATACGGAACAAAACCTTTTAGGGTTTATCTGTGGGAGACAGATTAATCCTTCGATAGACTTGTCTGTGTGAGACAGATTTGTTTGTCATCAAGTCTTCGACTTTGGGTCGTAGCAACTCTTAGTTGTGGGTGATGTCAGCTAAGGGAATCAAGTGCGCAGTATCCTGCTGGGATCAGAGGCGTAGGGAGGGAGTACTAATGTACCTTGGGTTCCTATTCTTCCTTCACGAAGTCAATTTTCATCTGTTCTGTTGATACAGGTTTAGTATTCTCAATTTGTTTTACAAGCCCTAGTTTAATTTTTGCATTAGTTCTTTCAAAATAAATTCTCCGTGTTTAAGAAACAAAACCTTCATTGAATTTCCACTTATTTTTTTTTTTTGAATTTCAGTGCAGAATTCTGTGAAATCCTGAGATTTTGGAAGATAGAATGAATCCTTGTGTCTATTGAATGACGTTATGCGAATAGTGATGGAAGATAGAATGAATCCTTTTGTATTCCACAGTATTTATCTTTACTGATCCATATTTTATGTAATACCGTGAGGCTCCGTAATGTGTCTTATGTTGAGCACCAAACAACCAAGTTGATATTTTTTATTGGCTTTGTTGTTGCTCCGTAAGGTACTATATGTCGAGCATTATGAACTAAATTAATCATCTTGTTTGGTTATTTAGTTATTACTCCATAAGTTATTCTTGTGTTGAGTATATGAACGGTTAAGCTAATCATTCCTTATGGTTAAACTTACTAGTAGCTCTGTAAGTTTACTTATGTTGAGCATAATCAATTAAATTGATCATTTTTTTGTGTATAATTTGGTTGCGTATTCCAATTAAATCATGGGTTTACTTGTGATTAATTTGATTGAGTTTTTGGATATAAAAATCATTCTTATGGTTTTAGTGTCCAATAAAAATCCTTCTTTTCTTTTGAAATTAAGGTCGCTCGTTGTTGATCTCTCGGGAATGACATCAAATATGGGAGATTTCTTTTGAACTTGTGCTTAATGGTCATAACTTGAGGGGTGTGCGGCTATGGAATTTTAGAGGGGTTAGCTTGTATCTTTAAACTCCTTGGTGAATGCATTTAGCTTCGTCTTTATGATTGCATCTAAATTAGTTGGTATGTATTTTTTCTTTTAGTCATGAAATATCTCTTATGGAAATTTCATTATGATCCCGTTCTTGTACCTTTGCCAATTTTATTGACAAAAGGGGGAGAATTAATATGTAGTTCACACTACAAATACATATGGTTTTCGGATCATTGTGTAAGGGGGAGTGGTTTCCATGTGAGATGGAGTATTGACTAAGGGGGAGTGATACATATCACCATAGTATTATTGTTGAAGTTGTGATACAATTGAATTTGACACTGTGTAATAATACTATGACATTGTATAACAATGATTGAGAATTATGTTTTCTCATTGTTATAACTACGGATCTTCAACAACGGTGATGCTAAACTTACAACCTTTGAGATCATTGGAGTACTTGGAAATGACGAAGATTTCGAGGAACGTTGAAGATTAGACATGTGGAATAGGAGATACTAAAGTTTCATTATCTTTTTGTATTCCATATGTATTGATAATTTTGTCACTAAAATTGACAAAGGGGGAGATTGTTAGAGCATTGCTCGGTCGAACTCGCATGCGTTGCTATCTCAAGCATGTTGCAATGTTAGTGATCAAAACTGTAAGTCTTGATTTCTAGTCTACTATAGGCTTTAGTCAAGACTTCATGGCGATTCATCATACAAGAGAAGAACTACTCAAGGAACCGGTGGAACTTCTCGAAAAAAGGTATGTGAAGACTTGAACTTATCTATCACTCAAAAGTCTATCTATTCTATCTCCTACTTCTTGAGACAAAAAGTCGTATGCTATATATAGACTTTGATTATACACAGTTGGTATTTCGAGCCGAGTATACCTCGCCTATCTATATCTCGAAATATGTGTGGTAAGCTTTTCGCTTCGACCAAGTTTATCTTTACCTAGTGACGAAAGTCATGATATGTTTCAATCACTTTGAAAATTGCTTTGACGAAGAATGTTTCAATGATTGGAATGAGAGTTTAGATTACATAACAATGTGGACATAAGCATTGTGGAAATTTATTTAAGTTATTCCTTGAACCAAAGTTTGTGAACTTTGTTGATCAAGAGAACCGGAAGAATGGCGTGAGCCAAGTCCGCGAACTCAGTCCGCGAACTGCCGAAGTTCTCAAACCGAGAATTTCTGCTGGAGTTGACAAACTAGTGCGTGAAGCTAAGTCCGCGAACTCAGTCCACGAACCCAGTCCGCGAACCGGCGAAGTTCTCATCCCGAGAATTTCTGCTGGAGTTTGTAAACTCTGCCCGGTAACTTAAGTCCGCGAACCAAGTCTGCGAACTTAAGAAGGTTATATATCTGAAGATGATTTCTGAACTTAAACTTAAAAGACTAAGGAATGCAGTTTGCAAACCGTGGCTATAAAAGTTCATGAACCGATTCGAGTGAATCAAATCATCTTTGCTTCAATTGTCTTGTGTAGTTACATAAGAATTCTTTGCAATTGAACAACTCTCTAACTAGTTCATTTGAGTCATGTGAACTAGTTATGGTGAAGAAGAACATGGTTGATATGAAATGCTCATATGGATAACCTTTTGGTTAACTATTATTGAACCAACAAGTGCATACGTTTGGGTACGGTTAACAAACCTAGAAGTGTGCATTTAATTGTGTGTAACAAGCTAAGTTTTTGATCTAACGGTTGAGAAATATTAGCTTGAATCTAAATCAGTTTTCATTAACGGTGGATATTGATTGCTTTGTTACCAAGGTAACTTAATGGCAAACCCTGATTTGAAAGACTATATAAGGGGACATCTAGCATCAATGCAAAACTAATCCCACACCTTACGTGTGATACTAGTTTGCGTGCTAGAGTCGTTTCTCCTTTAACCTTTGGTTTTCTTCTAAAACCAGGTTAACGACTTAAAGACTTCATTGGGATTGTGAAGCCAACCGATACTATTTATCGTAGTTGTGTGATCTGATCTTGCATCTTCTATCGTACGAGTACAATCATATTGATTGGCTTGAGATTGATATCTCCGATAGGCAAGATAAAAAAGTAATCACAAACATCTTCGTCTCATCGTTTGTGATTCCGCAACATCTTTTTCGCTACCATACGATTAAGATTGTTGTGAGGTGATTGATAACTCTAGGTGTTCTTCGGGAATATAAGACCGGATTATCAATTGGTTCCTGTTCACCTTGATTACTATCAAAAGACGAACAAAACCTTTTAGGGTTTATCTGTGGGAGACAGATTAATCCTTCGATAGACTTGTCTGTGTGAGACAGATTTGTTTGTCATCAAGTCTTCGACTTTGGGTCGTAGCAACTCTTGTTGGGTGAGATCAGCTAAGGGAATCAAGTGCAGTATCCTGCTGGGATCAGAGGCGTAGGGAGTACAACTGTACCTTGGATCAGTGGGAGACTGATTGGGGTTCAACTACAGTCCAGTCCGAAGTTAGCTTGGAGTAGGCTAGTGTCTGTAGCGGCTTAATACAGTGTGTTCAATCTGGACTAGGTCCGGGGTTTTTCTGCATTTGCGGTTTCCTCGTTAACAAAATTTCTGGTGTCTGTGTTATTTCAGTTTCCGCATTATATTGTTTTGATCTTTATAATTTAAATAATATAGGTTGTGTGTTAGAACCATCAATTAGAGTAATCCAACCTTTGGTTGTGATTGTCATTGACTGATCCTCGGATATTGTCTTTGGTACCATCGAGTTATTCCTTGTATTTGATTAGAACTCGCAGTTCCTGCTTGAGTAAATCAAATCAAGAGAGAGATATAAACTCGTTGATATACCTTTAATTGATTGAGTCTCGTTGATTCTCTTAAAAGTATATTTTGAGTTTGTCCATACAGATTGCTAAGTGAAATATTGGGTGTTGTTTGTTAACCCCGCTTTTTCAATTGGTATCAGAGCAGGCAAACACCTTCAAGACCTTACAAGTATGTTTTGTAGCAATCTGAGTCTGAGGACAGAATCTCTTACGCATACCAAAATTGCCTCCTAAAAGCTTTCAACTATGTCAAGTGTCTTGGAAATACCTCAAAGGATTTTCCTTAGTTGATTCTTCCGAATCCCGAGGTAGGAAGACTGTCTCATCTTGTGTTGACCACTCTTCCTCCAATGAGACATTGGACGCAATGGCAAAAGCTGAAATGGAGTTCACCAGAATTTCAAAAAATTCTACTGAGTTTGTTGATCTTCAAAATCATGATCAACTCATCGATGAATTTGAAAAGTCTATTGATCGAGAACGTGTACTCTATAACATCATAGAGTCATTCTCTAAGGATATTGAGAAACTTCTTCAAGAAAATAATCTACAGCATGAAAAGATTTGTGATCTTGAAAAGATTATCAAAGAAGGTTCAGTTAGAGAAAAACGTTTGATCAAGACGCATTCATTTGATCTTGACAGATTTCATGTTGAGAAAGAGAAGCTAGAAGCATCACTCTCACTAGCCCATGAACAGTGTATGACCTTGGAAAAGGAAAACTCTGTCTAAGGAAAAATTCTTCTGTTCCAACTGTTCCTCTTGACATACAATACATGAAGAAATATCCTCCAAAAGAAGATTGTGTCGAGAAAATTTATATAACTTACAATCTTCTCACAGGGCTGAAAAATTAAAACAGATGCCAACTGTTGCGTCTTCTCCACGAACCTGTACTTTATGTGGAAAAGGAAATCATTATGTTGTCGTTGTTTTGCCAGGAAGAAACAAATTTCTAAACTTCACAATTTGCTTCTTTCCACTGTCAATGGAGTAAATAGTCAAACGACTAATGCAGTGAACCTCTTGCTCACAGGAAACCATGCATCTTATAAAAATGATCTCTTTCCTAGAAATCATTACAGGACTTTGGTGTATTCCAGTGGTATAAATTCTTTTGCTACTAATAAAAGCATGTCTTGTGCTTATAAGAGCAATTCTGGTAAATCTAAGTCTAGAGTATGGAGACCCATTTCGGGAAATCCCCTAGAACCAATCTTTAGAGGTCCTAGACTTTGTAATCAGAAAGGTTCTTCTCCTGTGCTTCCAGGGAGGGATGTGAAATATTTCACTAAATTTGAAAACTTCCAAGGGAAGACAAGAAATACTGAGATCAGATATCCTGGTGGAAATCACAACTATTCTCTCAGAACCTATGGTGAGACTATGTCTCCCTCTGCTACCTAGTAGCAGAAAGTTCCATTCTTGTATCTAACTTGAGAGATACAAGGATGGTGTTTGAGAGATGCTCAAGTATTTAGATGACTTTCATCAGTTTGTATGTTGATATCTTATGTAAGTTTCTAGTATTTCTTTCTTTCATCACTGTGATCTCTTGGGGATGGAGACTTTTTCAAAACAACACAGTGTGCAGTGTTCCTGGTTGGGTCCGTTTATTTTGGCATTGGCTTTGTCCACGAGCGTCCATATCCTCAAGAAACTCTAGGGTTTCTATCTAGGGTGTACACGTGTACATATATATATCTTATGTATGCGTTCATTATTCTTCGGAAAGGAACTCGATGAAAACTATTCCCAAAGAAGAAGTTAACCCTATTGTAGAGGATGACCTCAAACGAAGTGATTCTGGTCAAGAGTTTATTCTAAAGAAGATGCTTTAAAGGAAAGAGTACAACTCTTGGATTGGAGAATTTGTCAAGGATTTAATTCTCGTTCAGAATGAAGTAAAGAACAAACTTGCTAACCTTCAACTGCAGATAAACCAGCTTATTGATGGACAGCCAAAGATCCTTGGTACTCAGAATATCTTGATCAGGAATCAGAAGAAAGTTATCTTGACTGCGCTAAGACTCGACATTTTGATCGCATTGTTGATCGAAAAACTAACATTCTAACTCATGAACATGGTGTCTCTACAGTCAACAAGATCAAGGATATCAGTGATTCCTATTTCGATGGACCATTCCAAAGGTATGAGATCATCAAGGAAAAATGAGGTTATTTTTGTTGCCTAGTATGTCTTCTTTTCGGTTTGGTTGGAAGAATAACTAGTGATTGAATAACAATGGTTTTGACTAAACATAGCTATTATTTTTCATCTTCTTATTCTTTTTTAGTTTTTTTTTGGTTTAAAAAGTTCTAAAAATATTTGGAGGATGATGTTTTTGCAGTATTTAATCTTTATGATTTGTTATATTGCAACTTGTTATGGGATATTGGTGTTTACGTCCGTGAACTATGTTTGTCCCATACCTTGTCAAAAGTAAAGTCGTTTATGATCGATATTCATGTATTGGTTAAAGAATGAATAGACTTTTGACAATTACAAAAGTTAAGCCTATATTGTCAATCTTTGACGGAAGATAGGTTAAAATCTTTTGTTTGCAAGGATTATGTTTATTGAATGTTGTTATGTGAATAGTGATGGAAGATAGAATGAATCCTTGTGTATTCCACAATATTGATCTTTACTGATCCATATTTTATGTAATACTGTGAGGCTCCGTAATGTTCTTATGTTGAGCACTAAACAACCAAGTTGATTATTTTTTATTGGCTTTGTTGTTGTTACTGTAAAGTACTATATGTCGAGCATTATGAACTAAATTAATCATCTTGTTTGGTTATTTAGTTATTACTCCATAAGTTTTTCTTGTGTTGAGTATATGAACGGTTAAGCTAATCATTCCTTATGGTTAAACTTAGTCTCTCCGTAAGTTTACTTATGTTGAGCATAATCAATTAAATTGATCACTTTTTAAGGTTTAATTTGGTTGCGTATTCTGATTAAATTAATCATGGGTTTACTTGTGATTAATTTGATTGAGTTTTTGGATATAAAAATCATTCTTATGGTTTTAGTGTCCAATAAAAATCCTTCTTTTCTTTTGAAATTAAGGTCGCTCGTTGTTGTTCTCTCGGGAATGACATCAAATGGGGAGAGTTCTTTTGAACTTGTGCTTAATGGTCATATTTTGAGGGATGTGCGGCTGTGGAATTTTAGAGGGGTTATCTTGTATCTTTAAACTCCTTGATGAATGCATTTAGCTTCGGCTTTATGATTGCATCTAAATTAGGGTGGTATGTATTTTTTCTTTTAGTCATGAAATGTCTCTTACTTTTATTATGATCCCGTTCTTGTACCTTTGCAAATTTTATTGACAAAAATAGGGAGAATTAATATGTAGTTCACACTACAAATACATATGGTTTTCGGATCATTGTGTAAGGGGGAGTGGTTTCCATGTGAGATGGAGTATTGACTAAGGGGGAGTGATAAATATCACCATAGTATTATTGTTGAAGTTGTGATACAATTGAACTTTGACACTGTGTAATAATACTATGACATTGTATAACAATGATCGAGAATTATGTTTTCTCATTGTTATAGCTACGGATCTTCAAAAATGGTGATGCTAAACTTACAACCTTTGGGATCATTGGAGTACTTGGAAATGACGAAGATTTCGAGGAACATTGAAGATTAGATATGTGGAATAGGAGCTACCAAAGTTTCATTATCTTTTTTGTATTCCATATATTGATAATTTTGTCACTAAAATTGACAAAGGGGGAGATTGTTAGAGCATTGCTCGGTCGAACTCGCATGCGTTGCTATCTCAAGCATGTTTGTCAATGTTAGTGATCAAAACTATAAGTCTTGATTTCTAGTCTACTACAGCTAAGTCTCGGACTAGGATAAAAGGTGCAGTTGAGCTCAAGGACTTCATGGCGATTCATCATACAAGAAGAACTACTCAAGGAACCGGTGGAACTTCTCGACAAAAAGGTATGTGAAGGCTTGAACTTATCTATCACTCAAAAGTCTATCTATTCTATCTCCTACTTCTTAAGACAAAAAGTCGTATGCTATATATAGACTTTGATTATACATAGTTGGTATTTCGATCCAAGTATACCTCGCCTATCTATATCTCGATATATGTGTTGGTAATCTTTTCGCTTCGACCAAGTTTATCTTTACCTAGTGACGAAAGTCATGATATGTTTCAATCACTTTGAAAATTGCTTTGACGAAGAATGTTTCAATGATTGGAATGAGACTTTAGATTACATATCCAATGTGGACATAAGCATTGTTGTGAAAACACATTTATGTATAAGTCCTATTCCTTGAACCAAAGTTTGCGAACTTTGTTGATCAAGAGACCCGGAAGAATGGCGTGATCCAAGTCCGCGAACTCAGTCCGCAAACTGCCGAAGTTCTCAAACCCGAGAATTTATGCTGGAGTTGACAAACTAGTGTGTGAAGCTAAGTCCGCGAACCGGCGAAGTTCTCATCTCGAGAATTTCTGCTGGAGTTTGTAAACTCTGCCCGGTAACTTAGAGTCCGCGAACCAAGTCTGCGAACTTAAGAAGGTTATATATCTAAAGATGATTTCTGAACTTAAACTGAAAAAGACTAAGGAATGCAGTTTGCAAACCGTGGCTATAAAAGTTCATGAACCGATTCGAGTGAATCAAATCATCTTTGCTTCAATTGTGTCTTGTGTAGTTACATAAGAATTCTTTGCAATTGAATAACTCTATAACTAGTTCATTTGAGTCATGTAAACTAGTTATGTGAAGAAGAACATGGTTGATGTGAAATGCTCATATGGCTAACTGATAGACCCATTTATGTGTCTAATATAGCCCAATTGTATATATTTTTAGTACCCATTTTTGTACTTATTATGATATTTTATTTATTTGTAGGTGTTTTTTGGAAAAAATAAGGTTTTGCGGCGAAAGTGACTAAAAATGTGGCATTTGGACCTCTGTAGACAGTGAACCGGAAGTACCCCGAAAGTATGTCGGAAGTACCCCAGAAATACCCCGGAGGAACCTCGAAAAAGTGCGGAAAACATCCCAGAAAATTACTAAAGGCACCCATGTTTTGGTTATTTCCACCCCAAGAAGTCTATTTCAACCCCACTTGCTATTTGCACCCCTGAAATTGATAGGGGAAGGTCTTCAACAAAATTCAAATTCTTTTTTTTGGAGGGAAATTTTTCTTCTTCCCTGGCAGAATTTCGTTCGAGATTTTTGATGGATCTGTTGGGAGATTAAAGAGCTGAAACTTAATGGGTATATGTGATATGAGTATAAGAAGATATTATGGTGGTTGGGATCGATCAACTTTGGCCAGAATATCAATTCCCGATCAAAACAGGAGAGAAGAATATCGGTTTCATTTTTGGAAAGAAAATCACGTAAAAGATGCTGCATGGTTGTGGAGTTAAGACCAGATACTTTCCTAGGTTGCGTATCAATCAGTTTCTGAAGATTTTCAAGGAAATTAACGTACACAGATAAAGAAATAAGAAATTATTCTCAAAAATAATTTTCTTCACTGTGAAGATTTTTGAGGAGTTATGGCGAGATTAAATGAGGCTTAGGAGTATAAATAGGTTACTATTATCACAGAGAAGGGGGTCGAGAGTTGGGAGGAGAGAAGGAACGCTGCAGAATCGAGAACCATGATTTCTCTCTGCTGCTGCTGCTACCATTGATGAAGATGAAGAACACGAAGAACAGACATCCAAAGACCGTCGTTCTTCAACAGTGTCTAAGACGCACGCCCGAGGGTCGTAGTTCGTCGTACAACAGCAGTTACAATTTATCGTTCTTCTTGTAACAGCTGAACAGCGCCTTTGCAACAGTTATTTCTGTTGCGATTTTTCTGTTCAATTGTTTTACACCTTTTCATCATTTGTAAACCACTTTTTGAGCAATAAATAATTATTTTGAGAGCATTTTTACTATGATGAGCTAAAACCCAACACTGGGACGACGGAGGAGGCCAAACTTCATACTTGGGGTAATTTCATTTAATTCTTTCTTATGACTTTTGCATTAATTTAAAATTGAAATATGATTTGAATTAATTGGTTGTTATTTAATTTGATGATGTATGCTTGGCTCAGGTGTTTTAATACATCATGCTTAGGACTTACAATCAATGTTTTGAGAATCAATCTTGGCAATAACTTAGAGTCGATATATTTAATATATTTTTGAGCTATTATTGATAAAAGAATTATATTTGAACCTTAAGAAATGAAATTGCCGGAATCCTAGTCCCAGTACCTCTCGCCCATTGTGACAAATATTGTGTATATATTTTTATTTTTAAATCTTTACAAGTCCGAGCAACGAACTTTTACTACCACTTTCAAAACTGCAACAAAATGGCGCCGCCGACGCGGACTTGTATATATTGATTTTTTTTTTTAGGTTTATTATTTTTTTTCAGAATTGTTTGTTCCTTTTTACGTTTCTTTTTGTCTTTATTTTGCAGGTTCAAAGTGAAAACTAAGGACTTGGAGAGGAAAAATCTTAAAGCGAAAAGCGAAAAGAGAAGAAAAAAAGGACAATTTTAGGATTTAATATTTAATTTGTAATTTTTTTAGAGTGTGTGAGGAAAACCGTAATTTTTTTTTTTTTTATTTTGGACTTTGGACTTTAAACAATTGGACTTTATTTTTTTAACCCTACGGAAGGGTATTATTAAAAAAAAATAAAAAAAAATATTATATAAACTGTGTGCAGGGAAGGACGACGATTACTATATCGTCTCGGCCCCTCGGGTTCGCACACGACATAGGAGTCGTGGCCCGAGTCGACAACAATGGTTCATCCCCCGTCTGGTACGGGAGGTAAGTCCAATCGAAACACCCGCGAATCTCCTGCAAGCGGGTTACTGTCTGCCTTAAGGTGATAATTGTTTGAGGACGAACCAGACTGTCTTTATTTTCCTAGTAAAGGGCAAGGCCTGGCCTAAACAAGATAAGGGTTCGGATTTCATCACCGTTCCCTTCTTGCCCGCCTTAGGAAAACGAAACCTAACGCGAACCGAAGCTTAAAATTTGGAATAGAACGAGACCGATAGGGTAACGAGCTTAATAGGAAACTCGTTCGAAAAATATTGGTTGCTCTTTAAGCACACTCCAAAGTTCATGATGGTTTCTGTGAGTTGAATGTGACTGCGCCTCCTTGTGATAGCGGTGAGGCCTTGGGTATCAAAGCTCCACTGAGCTTCCCTTGCCTCAATTCAACTTACTTTGACTCGGATTGATTCCAGAGGGGTTTGCTCAAATTGCAACGAATTCCCTTTCGAAAGATAGAAGCTGGTCTAGAAACAATCTAAGTGGAGCCATCATGCTTTTTGTTTGCTAGAAATCTTTAGGTTTGCTTTGGTGGAGTCGAGTCGACCTTGTTTGTGATTGTATAGAATCCCTCTGTAGTTTATATTTCTTCGGTGATGAATCTTTTGAGGAGACGCCACCTGAGATGACGTTGCGAGAATATATGTCTAGAAATTCTCGTTATCAAGAGACGTCTTCGGAAATGACTCTTGGTGAATATATGTGTGGGCAGCGATATATGGATACTCCAACTTTTATTGAGGAATCACCTCTAACGATCTATGAGAAATATTATAAACATAGACCATGTAGTTGGAAACAAAGATTGAGAATTATTAAATGTCAAAAATTATATTATGATGATGAAGATAGTGCTGATGAAGAATCGGAAATGTGTGGGAATAGTGATCAGGAATTTGTTACCCCAGTTGAGCCTTAATGATATATTATTTCTGGTTCAGATCCTAATAATTTTAAAAATTATCCACCTATTCAAAAGGACGAGGATTTGACCAGAGATACCCCCGTTTCAGACGATGTAGTATGTCCTGTTTACGAAACCAAGAAAGGTTTAGAGGAACCGGTTTATCCTGAGAATACTGTTTTAGAGTCATACGATTTAGAAACTATAGTCTTAGATGAACTCGTAAGATGAGTGAGGATGCATCGCAAGATTACAACTTGGAAGAATCAATTTCCCATTTTCAAGAATCTGATGACCTACAAATTAGGGAAGTTGTGACTAGTCTATCTAGAGACACTGAAAACTCTAAGTTTGGGGGTGAGTATCATCCTCCATGTGCTTTAACTCTTAGTAAGGTCCCTCACTTGGGACTTGACATCAATGCCTCAACCATCTTACAAGATTATCTTCATACTCGTTTTCCAGAACCTAATGATATCCAACAAGAGTCTCAACTGTTAAAAACCCATCCTCTGGTTGATGTGGTTAACCCAAGAAATAATACCAAGATTGATTTTGTTTTCCCACCAAATAGTTTTCTTCCAAATGTGGGAACGTATAGATTTCAAATGTGTCGAATATTAAGTTGTGAGACTAAACCTAAATGCCTTAGGAAATTAGAATCGACACATTTGCTTAAGAATGACCACTACTCTCACTATGGTCAATTATGTAAGTCAAACCTGATTGACTTAGAGGATCCTCAGTTATTTAGGTTATTATTATTTTGTGATTCTAAATTCTTATTTGAGTTTTTCCAGACTCTAGGACCTAATAATTTGGATCCAACCTATGAGGAAATGCATCCGAGGAAAATATTTTATTTAGACCCTTTCATAGAACCTGAACCTGAACCACAATTAGATATAAATATCTTAATCAGGAAACTAGATAAGGGCATGCTATACTTGTTCACTTTCTTGGGTTATTGTAGTTTCCTTTGGTCAGCTCTATTTCGTTTTGAAGACCCCCAGTTATTTCGACTGTTACTTTATGGTTCGAGTTGACTAATCCTTTCCTAAGTCTGGCTGAAGACTTTAAACTTAGCACTTCTTGGGAGGTAACCCAATATTCTTGCGACACGGTAATATCCTTCCTTATCTCTTTCGCTTCAAATGGTAACATTTTCTCCTTGTTCATGCTTTTAGTTTCATCTTTAGAACATTAAGGACAATGTTAGATTTAAGTTTGGGGGTATGGGAGAAACTTTTTAGTTGCAATAAATAAACTCCATAGCCTAGAAATTTATGCGTATTTAGGATGGCACTAACCAATCTAAGTGGATGGAAGCATTTTGGTTGTAGGAGTTGAGGAACCAATCTGAATAGATTGAAACATCTAAAGAGTCTATTCATAAAAGCACAGAGCTCAGGTGTTAGAAATAACATGATAGTTTCACCATATCTCGTTGAGTCCTTTTCACTTCTATTTTTATTTTATTTTTAAACCATGTTTTTCTAAGTGATAGGTGGGGCCCACGATTCAAGTTGTTACCAATGCTAGGATGAGTTGGAGTGATTGAGGTACCAAAAAAAAAAAAAAAAATTTGAGACCAGACCATTTGACCAAAAGGAATAAATTCAATAAAGTCGACCACTGGTACCCTTGTATATGCCAGTTGTGTTGACCTAGAGTTAGGTTATCGACCACTGGTACCCTTGTATATGCCAGTGTGTTGATATTAGTCAGACTAGTATCTCAATCCATTAGGATAGGTTCATTTTGGCGGAGGCCTTCAGACAGATATGGGAAACGCCGTTCACTTAGTAAACATCAAAACCGTCTATGTTTTTTTATATCCATCTCTTAATCTTTCCATGTGATTAGTTTGACTCCGAATATGATGTCCATAGTGCAACTATCTGAGTAGAGCTCTGTCACTTATATATGAATTTTAGTATGCTTGAGTGCAAACTCGTGTACATCAATTGGAATTTCGCATCAGGGTACTTCCTCTTGTAATCAATAAGTATGCCAACCAAGGAGATTCTTTAGTTCCTTCCAAGGTTCTACGTAAATAGATAGGGTCTGGAGTATTAAGGTTTTGTGGGTATATCTCTGGTAAACCCTCCGGAGACAACACTCCGCCACTAGGGCCACCTAGGGGTTCAAATGATTTTCCTTTCTAGAATAAATTTGCTCGAGGACTAGCAAATAATAAGTTTGGGGGTATTTGATAGACCCATTTATGTGTCTAATATAGCCCAATTGTATATATTGTTAGTACCCATTTTTGTACTTATTATGGTATTTTATTTATTTGTAGGTGTTTTTTGGAAAAAATAAGGTTTTGCGGAGAAAGTGACTAAAAATGTGGCATTTGGACCTCTGTAGACAGTGAACCGGAAGTACCCCGAAAGTATGTCGAAAGTACCCCAGAAATACCCCGGAGGAACCTCGAAAAAGTGCGGAAAACATCCCAGAAAAATTACTAAAGACACCCATGTTTTGGTTATTTTCACCCCAAGAAGTCTATTTCAACCCCACTTGCTATTTGCACCCCTGAACTGGATAGGGGAAGGTCTTCAACAAAATTCAAATTCTTTTTTTTGGCGGGAAATTTTTCTTCTTCCCTGGAAGAATTTCGTTCGAGATTTTTGATGGATCTGTTGGGAGATTAAAAAGCTGAAACTTAATGGGTATATGTGATATGAGTATAAGAAGATATTATGGTGGTTGGGATCGATCAACTTTGGCCAGAAAATCAATTCCCGATCAAAACAGGAGAGAAGAATATCGGTTTCATTTTTGGAAAGAAAATCACGTAAAAGATGCTGCATGGTTGTGGAGTTAAGACCAGATACTTTCCTAGGTTGCGTATCAATCAGTTTCTGAAGATTTTCAAGGAAATTAACGTACACAGATAAAGAAATAAGAAATTATTCTCAAAAATAATTTTCTTCACTGTGAAGATTTTTGAGGAGTTATGGCGAGATTAAATGAGTCTTAGGAGTATAAATAGGTTACTATTATCACAGAGAAGGGGGTCGAGAGTTGGGAGGAGAGAAGGAACGCTGCAGAATCGAGAACCATGATTTCTCTCTGCTGCTGCTGCTGCCATTGATGAAGATGAAGAACACGAAGAACAGACAGCCAAAGACCGTCGTTCTTCAACAGTGTCTAAGACGCACGCCCGAGGGTCGTAGTTTGTCGTACAACAGCAGTTACAATTTATCGTTCTTCTTGTAACAGCTGAACAACGCCTTTGCAACAGTTATTTCTGTTGCGATTTTTCTGTTCAATTGTTTTACACCTTTTCATCATTTGTAAAACACTTTTTGAGCAATAAATAATTATTTTGAGAGCATTTTTACTGTGATGAGCTAAAACCCAACACTGGGACGACGGAGGAGGCCAAACTTCATACTTGGGGTAATTTCATTTAATTCTTTTTATGACTTTTGCATTAATTTAAAATTCAAATATGATTTGAATTAATTGGTTGTTATTTAATTTGATGATGTATGCTTGGCTTAGGTATTTTGAAACATCATGCTTAGGACTTACAATCAATGTTTTGAGAATCAATCTTGGCAATAAATTAGAGTCGATATATTTAATATATTTTTTGAGCTATTATTGATAAAAGAATTATTATTTGAACCTTAAGAAATGAAATTGGCGGAATCCTAGTCCCAGTACCTCTCGCCCATTGTGACAAATATTGTGTATATATTTTTATTTTTAAATCTTTACAAGTCCGAGAAACGAACTTTTACTACCAATTTCAAAACTGCAACACTAACCTTTTGGTTAACTATTATTGAACCAACAAGTGCATACGTTTGGGTACGGTTAACAAACCTAGAAGCGTGCATTTCAATTGTGTGTAACAAGCTAAGTTTTCAATCTAACGGTTGAGAAATATTAGCTTGAATCTAAATCAGGTTTTCATTTAACGGTGGATATTGATTGCTTTGTTACCAAGGTAACTTAATGGAAAACCCTGATTTGAAAGACTATATAAGGGGACATCTAGCATCAATGCAAAACTAATCCCCACACCTTACGTGTGATACTAGTTTACGTGCTAGAGTCATTTCTCCTTTAACCTTTGGTTTTCTTCTTCTAAAACCAGGTTAACGACTTAAAGACTTCATTGGGATTGTGAAGCCATACCGATACTACTTTATCGTAGTTGTGTGATCTGATCTTGCATTTTCTATCATACGAGTACAATCATATTGATTGGCTTGAGATTGATATCTCCAATAGGAAAGATATAAAAAGTAATCACAAACATCTTCGTCTCATCGTTTGTGATTCCGCAACATCTTGTTTCTCTACCATACAATTAAGATTGTTGTGAGGTGATTGATAAATCTAGGTTGTTCTTCGGGAATATAAGATCAGATTATGAATTGGTTCTTGTTCACCTTGATTACTATCAAAATACGGAACAAAACCTTTTAGGGTTTATCTGTGGGAGACAGATTAATCCTTCGATAGACTTGTCTGTGTGAGACATATTTGTTTGTCATCAAGTCTTCGACTTTGGGTCGTAGCAACTCTTAGTTGTGGGTGATGTCAGCTAAGGGAATCAAGTGCGCAGTATCCTGCTGGGATCAGAGGCGTAGGGAGGGAGTACTAATGTACCTTGGATCAGTGGGAGACTGATTGGGGTTCAACTACAGTCTAGTCCGAAGTTAGCTTGGAGTAGTCTATTGTCCGTAGAGGCTTAATACAGTGTGTGTTCAATCTGGACTAGGTCCCGGGGTTTTTCTGTATTTGCGGTTTCCTCGTTAACAAAATTTCTGGTGTCTGTGTTCTTTCAGTTTCCACATTATATTGTTTTATCTCTATAATTGAAATAATACAGGTTGTGCGTTAGATCATTAATTAGAGTAATCCAACCTTTGGTTGTTGATTGTCATTGATTGATCCTCGGATATTGGTCTTTGGTACTATCCGAGTTATTCCTTGTATTTGATTAGAACTCGGAGTTCCTGCTTGAGTAAATCAAATCAAGAGAGAGATATAAACTCGTTGATATACCTTTAATTGATTGAGTTTTGTTGATTCTCTTAAAAGTATATTCGAGTTTTTCCATGCAGATTGCTAAGTGAAATATTGGGTGGTGTTGTTAGACCCCGCTTTTTCAGTGTTGTTTCATAGAAAACATGGTAAGTGCTAATTACTTACCGCTGCATTTATTTACAAGTATTCAAAACAGAGAATGCGTTCAAATCTTGTCGGCTTTTCAAAGCAAAGTGACGTGTCGTCTGCCATCTTGTCCGCTTTGCAATATTTTCCAATAAAATCTGCAATGGAAACTTAGCTTTTCATCACCGAGTATGCAGCTTTATATACATATCTTTTCAAGGATTTAGGGCAATGGAAACTTAGCTTTTCAATGCCCTGGTGATTGATAATATGATCTTTAATTTGGTACTCCTGGTGATTGATAATCTGATTTGTAATTTGGTACTCAATGCCCCGTTTAACTAACTTAATTCTGGTTGCTTGATATGTAGACATTCAACACTGAGCCAACTCTCCCTCCATATACCGCTCGTCCAGATATTCCGAGGCGATGACTAAGAGTAAGGGCAAGGAACTCGACTTGCTCATTGTAATTTTGCCGGACAACAATGGCTCACTCTATGGTATGAGTCAGAATTATCCGGTCAGAGTAGGATAAGTTGGCTTGACTTGAGAAAATTGTAAACATTATCTGTGGCCTGTTCAAAATTTATTCATCTCTGTACTAAATTTTACTCAGTTTGAATCTGATCAAATTGAATGATCAAGCAAAACAAAGAGTTGACACCATTTTCTATTTGTTGATTTTGAATTATTTGGCCTTCTCTTGTTTTCCTTAGTGCTTGTATAGAATTACTCTTGTATATGTAGTATATGTATATTATTGTGAGTGTATGTATTGAATTTTTCTTGTTTCTGACATTTGTAGATACGAAAGGTTTGATTGGGAGAAGGGTTTCAGATCCATCAGTTCAAGCTGATATGAAGTTATGGGCTTTCAAGGTTGTAGCTGGACTAGGTGAAAAACCCATGATTATCATCACATACAAAGGGGAATAGAAGCAATTTCCAGCTGAAGAAATATCATTTATGGTTCTTATCAAAATCTGCGATATTGCGGAAGCTTATCTTGGTTCTTCTATAAAGAATGATGTTGTTATTGTCTCCGCATACTTCAATTGTTCGCAGCTACAAAGGATGCTGGTGCGTCATTGGTTTAAATGTGATGTGAATTATGAATGAGCCAACTGCAAATGCAATTGCTTATGGTTCTTGATAAGAAGGCGCCGGTCGCCGGGTTCTGGGGAGAAAAAGGTTCTTATTTTTGAAAGGATGTTTCGTTAGTGAAGTGTGTTTAAGAAACTTAACTTTAGTAAGAAATATTTATATCACTATAATTTTTTGAATGTGTGTTTAATACTGGCATGTTAACTTGAATGAATGTAAATGTGTTACACTGGCAGGTTAATATAAATGTGAATTACTTTCGGCAATTCAGTTTCAGGTCTAATTTTTTTTCCCAAAACAGTTATATGCATAACTTCTTATAGAAGTTGTATCTACACATTCATCTACTGAAAACATAAGTTGTTACTTCAAATATTACAACCTTTAAGGATATTGTAAAAGCAAATCTTGCAACGTAAATATGAGTTGTTACATATATCTACGATACACAACCAAGGTTGTTCAAGATAGTCCTACAACTCAACGAGAATTATGTTGCATATTTCTACTACACACATTCTAGGTTGTCCAAGATAGTTATGCAACTTTAACAAGAGTTGTGTTACATATTTCCACGATACGCAACCTATATTGTTAAAGGTAGTCCTACAACACAAGCAAGAGTTGTGTTAGGCTTTCAAAAAAAAAATCAAAAAAGAATCACAACTTTGGCAAGATATTGTCGATACAGGAATCACATCAACTCATAGTCAAACATTGTAGAAAAGCTTGGACTTTCTACAATACCCTCCTTCCACAATGCATAAAATGGAGTTGTCGTTGGGGTACTACAACTCTAATCTGTAGTCGTCAATGATGATTTTTCCCGTTAACTATGACCTTCAACAGAGGAAGTGAAGAGATTATTCTCAAGGGAAGCACTGAGGCTCCAAAAGTGTCTATGATGTCAGCAAAGGCTTGTCAGAAATACCTCAAGAAGAGCAAGCATGGAGTCATGGGACATATTTTCTCCATTACAGCCAAGGAGGTACAGACCAATACCCCAGAGCCTCTACAACCCATTCTGAAATCCTACAACTCAGTTTTTCAAGAACCCAATAGGCTTCCTCCTAAGAGAGTCCATGATCATCACATACCCTTAAAACCACTCTCTACACCCCCAAACCAAAGACCCTACAGAATTCCATATGTACAAAAGGAGGTTGTGGAGCAGTTGGTACAAGAAATGTTCAAATCAGGAATTATCATGCCAAGTCACAACCCATTCTCATCCCCAATTTTGTTGGTTAAAAAGAAAGATGGAAGTTGGAGATTCGGTGTAGATTACAGAAAATTGAATGAACTCACCATCAAGAACAAGTACCCAATTCCAGTGATAAAGGAGATGCTTGATGAGTTACATGGGTCACATGTCTTTTCCAAGATTGATCTGAGAGCTGGCTACCATCAGATCAGGGTTTCCCCTTCAGACACTCACAAAACAGCATTCAAAACTCATCAAGGACATTATGAGTTCTTAGTCATGCCATTTGGATTAACCAATGCACCAGCAAGCTTCCAAGCATTAATGAATGATGTCTTTAAACCACATTTGAGAAAATTCATATTGGTTTTATTTGATGACATCTTAGTGTACAGCCCTGACAGGGAGACTCATGCCAAACATTTGGAACTCACTCTGGGATTACTAAGGGAGCATAGCTTATTTTCTAAGATGAGCAAATGTTCTTTGGGCCAAGCTTCACTAGAGTACTTGGGTCATATAATCAGTGAAGAAGGAGTTGCTGCTGACCCCAGTAAGGTGGAATGCATGAAGAATTGGCCCATTCCAAAGACCCTGAAGAAGATGAGGGGATTCTTAGGATTAACTGGGTACTACACAAAAATTGTGAAAGACTATGGACTTATTGCTAAGCCACTGACTGAGTTGTTGAAGAAGAACAAATTTCAATGGAGCTCAGAAGCCACCAATGCATTTGAACTGCTCAAAGAAGCTATGACAACCACTTCAGTACTCATTCTTCCTGACTTTAACAAGCCATTTGATCTAGCAACAGATGCATGTGATTTTGGGGTAGGTGCTGTATTCATGCAAGATAAAAGGCCAATTGCCTTCTACAACAAAGGAATGGGTACCATATTTCTAGCCATGTCAACTTATGAAAAGGAGATGATGGCCATAGTCATGGATATTAATAAGTGGAAGCATTAGTTGATGAACAACAAATTCACTATTTACACTGACCATCAGAGCAACAAGTACTTCCTTGAGCAGAGGGTCAACTCACTTCTACAAAAAAAATGGCTAGCTAAATTGCTGGGATACAACTATGAGATGAAGTATAAGAAAGGATGTGATAACAAGGTAGCTGATGCACTCTCAAGGGTACACCTTCCAGAAAATGCATCCTGCAGTACTATTTCTCAACTACAACCAACTTAGTTGAAGGAAGTGCAAGAAAGTTACTCAGAAGATGTTGTAGCAAAAGAGTTACTTTCCAAAATGATATTTGAAGACAACAAATCTGGAGAGTTTTCACTGGAACAAGGAGTCATTAGATATAAAGGCAGAATCTATATTGGCAACTCTGGAGGACTGAGAGAGAAGGTTATGACAGCAGTACACTCCTCTTCTATAGGAGGACGTTCAGGCTCAAGGGCTAGTTACCAGAAAGCTAAGTCTTATTTTTATTGGAAGGGAATGAAAAACAACATAACATAGATGGTACAAGAATGTGACATATGCCAACAACATAAAGGGTTCACTACCCTTCCAGCAAACTTCTACAACCTCTGCTAATTCCTGAGCAAGCCTGGACAGACATTAGCATGGACTTCATCACTGGTCTGCCAAAATCTGAAGGGATGGAGGTCATTCTAGTGATAGTGGATAGGTATACCAAATACAACCACTTCTTGGCACTCAGCCATCCTTACACAACAACAACAATGGCCAAGGTAATGCTTGATTCAGCCATTAAACTGCATGGGCTCCCAAAAACTATAGTGTCAGATAGAGATAGTATTTTTCTGAGTAATTTTCGGCAATGTTTACTGACAAGAATGGGCACCTCCTTGCATTTGAGTACTGCCTATCACCCTCAAACAGATGGGCAAACTGAGAGGGTGAATGCATGCCTTGAAACTTACTTGAGATGCATGATAAGTTATAAGCCTAGAAAATGGGTGTGATGGTTATCACTAGCAGAGTGGTGGTTTAACACAAGTTACCATACCAGCCTGAAGCTCACACCATTTGAAACCTTGTATGGATATACACCCCCATAATTTGGTGTAACTTCAGCCTATGTTGGGATTAGCCTTGGAGAACATGACTACTTACAACAGAGACAGGTCATGTGACAAGTATTGAAATGAGTGCTTGAGGAAGCTCAACATAGAATCAAACAGCAGGCAGATGAGAAAATGGTTGAAAGAGAATTCAAGGAAGGTGATTGGGTGTATTTAAGGCTCCATCCTTATAGGCATACATCAGTGCAGTTAAGGAAGAATTTGAAACTTACTGCTAAAGTCTTTGGCCCTTACAGGATACTTGAAAGGATTGGGAAGGTAGCCTACAAGTTGCAACTTCCACCTGAGTCCAAGATTCACCCCATATTTCATGTCTCCCAGCTGAAGGCCAATCTAGGATCAGGGTTACTGCCTCTAACTACTCTGCCAAAATTAAACAAAGACTGAGAAATGAAGGTGACCCCTCTACAGGTTTTGGACAGCAGGCAAGTTAAGAAGGGCAACCAAAATGTCACCCAAGTTTTAGTGTAGTGGGAGAACCTGTCATCTCAAGATGCTACATGGGAGGACAAGGAGTTCATGGCACACCAATTTCCAAAGATAATCCTTGAGGTCAAGGATTTATAAGAGTAGAGGGTATTGTCAGGACCCAAGTTTATTTATGCCCTAGTTATGTTTGAGAATAAGTTGTTAAGGGCTGACCACTTGTTATAGGCACCCATTAGGTCATTTGAATTGTACGGACCGTTAGTCATTACTCGTGCGAGTCGCATGAGTGGGTTTTTGTGTCCTTCTTATCCTCAGTTCTGCGGTGATGAAAGGCATGAAAAAGTAAATCTAAAAATTCTTCTCTCTAAGCTTTGTTCCTCCCTTTCTACTCTCGATCCTTAGGGATTCACTTAGTTTTTGAGCTAATTTGTAAGGCTAGTCCTTACACATATTCATAACAATTTGCAATATATAAAACCATAAAGATTAATACTGCAAAAATCATCTTCCAAATCAACTTTAGAATTTAAATAAATAAATCTAAAAACATTGCAAGATCAAAATCGTTGGAAATATCTATGTATACTCACAATAATGGCTATTCCAAACTCTAGTTGTCCTTCTTAAAACACAAGAATAAATTCTCGGGTTATTTTGTTTTTGGTACTCAAGTTTTGTCCAACTTTTGAGTTTGTTCTAACATTTGTCCAGCTTGGTGTTTGGTACTTGGAAAAGATGTTGACCCCCATTGACTCAGTTATAGCTTGACTTCTTTTAATGAATTAATAAATAAATTTTTAGAAAATGGTAAAAATATAATTATTAGATGAGTTTACTATCATACCCATCACTTTCTTAATATTTACATTAGATCCAACGATTTTAATAAACCCATTTAGTCTAGGGTCGTGATCAATCTATTAACCCTAACTTTTTATTTTCATTTCTTCACTTCGTTTATTCCGCCTCTACTGTTAACTTAGATAAAAACAGAGTAAATCGAGAACAGAGAGAGAGATTGAGAGAGGGAAGATTTATGATGAGAAATCGAGTGGAATTATGAAAGGAGATCAAGAACAGAGATTAGCAGGGAGATTGAAGCTGTTGTTGGTTGAATGAAGATGAAATTGAAGAGCAGAAGATAAGAATCGAAGTAACAAGAAGATACAGGTGGTAATAATGATGGTTTCTGCAATCGAAGAACACAGAGAGGAGATGGTTGTAATGGAATCGATTATAGGTTGTCGGATTTAGTTCTACGGCAAGAAATTAAACTCAACAGATGATTCTTGAAGTTACAGAGCAGAAAAGTGGGTGTTTCTGAATCAATAGGAAGAATGAAGGTTAGGGTTTGTGACAAATTAGAACATGAAATTGAGATCGAGAAGAACAAGACGCTGGTGTTTTTGATTAAAAAATTGGGTTGCAGATTTGATTTTGGTTTGTGTGTGATTGATTTCTGATGGGTATTGGTGCTGGTAGTAGTATTGCAGAGGTGGTCTAAGTGAATTTGCCCGATGGTGCAGGAGAACTTAAGCTGCAAATGGTAGTGAGTTGCTGTTATAATTTGGATCTCGATTCAATTGTATTTTTTTGCTTTAGGAGTTGAAATTTTAAGTTTTGATTTTTGTTTTGGGGTTCTTGAATGTGTTAATTGATTTCCTGAAACGACTGTAAGATGGGTGATGGTAGGAATGATTTGGTAGTGATTGGTAGGGTTGTAACTGAATTTTAGTATGCCTTAAAAGGTTTCATTATAACTTGATGGTGATAATTGCGGTAGAGTGGTGGTGGTGGTGGCGGCGGAGGCGGTGATGGGATGGGATGGCGAGAGGCGGACGACACATCATGTAAACTCGGTGGAAACATATGGTAAACTTTACTCCCATTCAGTTTAAAATGAAGGGCATAATAGTAAATTCAGTCAAATATTAGATTTTATATTAATTTTAATAAATCTTAAACAGAAGTCAAGAGTCAACGTGGGTCAACGTTATTTTCAAGTACCAAACACCAAGCTGGACAAATGTTAGACCAAACTCAAAAGCTGGACAAAACCTGAGTACCAAAAACAAAATAACCCTAAATTCTCATAAGAAGTTTCCTAGACATAAGACAAACTTGTAATGCACATACAAGATGATTTGTCCTTAGAGGGTAGAATAAATCTTTTTCGTACGGATTTACACTAAGAATAGCTACCAAAGGCGTATAAAAATATTTTCTTAACAAATAAGAACATACAAAGTCAGTAACTACCATGCACCATAGTTCACAAAAGATGATTGTGAACATTCAAAAATCCCATAGCAATGCGTACTACTTCCCATTCTTGAACTTACTTCTTTGTTATTCATCAACACATTCTTGTAAAAGCTACAAATTATCTTAAAATAGTAGTACTCCAAGAATCCAAGTGCCCAAGTCCAAAAGAAGTGGAACAAGTGCGACGAAACGGAGCAAAACACTCAAAAACAAGATACAGGACAAATACCAACCTTAACTCATCCAAATTCAAGGATTTTCATCTCCATTTTGAAGAGAATTCAAAGAGGAAGATAATGCAAAAAGAATGAGGTCAATCCGAGATCGGACAAAGAATTTACGGCCAAAACAAGTTTACCGAAAATCGACGTCTACAGGCAAGTGTGCATACGGGTTTGCAAATGAATTTTCGTGACCTGGAGCAGTATGCATACGGGTATGCGTACTAAATTCCATGTATTTTGATTTTAGATGATGTTATGCATACCTGGTAAGTGTACCATGAAGTCCAAACATCCCGAAGTACTATTTTCAAACCTAAACATTTAAGAACTTTAAACACAGATAAGGTTAGGTAGAAATGAACGATAAGCAAGGTACATGGATCATTATAAGTACTCTAAGCAAATAAAAACACAAATCTTTCTCAAGTTTATAGACATACCTTTTTAGAAGAATCCAATCGAATTCTACATCCTTACCGAACATACTTTGTGTGCTCCAATTCCCGTGCTTCCCTCACCGTATACATAGCAGGGCATTCCTTGGTGAGGGTGCACTTACAAAACACTCAATTTGTGTTGATGTGAACAATGTCTTGCTCACCACAAGTGACTTTTGGATTTTCATGAAAGAGATCGCTTTTAAAACTTTTCACATCCAAATCCATCTTTCCAAAGAACTTTTTAAGCTCCAACATCATGGATACTGCCTTCTCCATAGTCATGGAATTTTCTGGGAGATCATTCCTTTTCACACTCAAAACATCATTGACTTTCTTTGGTATCCACTTCTGAGTGCGTTTAGGAACAACCGGAACCTTCTTCCCATTACTCTCTTTTATATTTCTCGGAAGAGAATTGGATTGACTATTCTTTTGCAAGTTAGTCTTTCTCCAATTGGGAACATCGGATCTTTTCTTCGTCTTTACAAAATTATCCTTTTGATAATCATTACGATTGTGAAAAGACTTCATATGACGTTTATAGGCAAACCAAGGTTTATCACAACACTGTTTCTTTTGCCTAAAGGTTGGACAATTACAACCTGTAACATTAAGGGGATTAGTCTTAACATATGATCTTAGTTTCACAACTTCTTGTGATGCCCAAAAAAGAACATCATGAAGTTTCTCATTCCTTATACGGAAACGACATCTCCTTTCCAGGTGACCTTTATTTCCGCAATAGTGGCAAACATAAGGAATGCTCTTACTTCGATCCGTATGTGCTGACTTTGGAGGTTAATATACTTTGATATTTTGAACCTTAACTGTCTGTGAAGGTTTTTCACTTTTTCCATCAGTGAAAACCTTTTGTTGAGAAGAATCACTAGCCTTGACAAATTTTACCTCTTTGCTAATACTTGGAGCATTTATTCCCTTATAGCCCAATCCTCGTGTATCACGATGATTTTTACTTGCTCCTAGCATAGTGGTTAATTTTCTTGAACTAGTATTGAACTTTTTCAAGTCATCTTCTAACATCTTGATTTTATCAAGAGCATCAGCTAAATCAGCCTCAAGACGTTTTTCTCGAGCGAGAAAAGCGCTTTCTCTTTCATCAAAACTTGCATGCTGAGAGTTAATCCTTCCTTCAGTTTATGCAAGTTTCTCTCCCAACAAGAAGTATTTTTGATATACACGATCAATTCAAGTGACTTTCTACTCAGGTTTTACTCGGTATCTTTGAGGACTGATCCGCAAGAGCGATTCCGACCATAAAGACCTCCGTAAATCCTTTTCAATTTCTTGTTTTCTCGACATAGAAGAGTCAGGAGAGGTGTGACATGAGAAGTTGTAATCTTCTTCATTTTCCAAGAATCCAAAAACTTAACATACTGTGAGACTTCCTCATCAACATCTCTATCAATATCTGAATCACCTTCATCAGAAAGTTCATCCAACTGTTCTTATAGGAGTGTTTCTCAATCAATAGTTTATACATCAAGAGAATGTTTAGATATTGACTTAGATGTGACAGTTCTCTCAGGTGAATCCAACCTTTCAGAATCATCTGGTAATTTCTAAAATGGTACGTTATTAGAGATAGCACTTCTGTCCATATTCAGATCCCTACAAACACAGACTTATGAGGTCTTAAAGTGTTTTCCTGCTTTGATACCAATTGGAAAAGCGGGGGTCTAACAACCTCACCCAATATTTCGTTTAGCAATTTGTATGGACTAACTCCGATATACTTTCAAGAGAACCAACTAGACAGTCAGATTCAATCTTAATAAAAAGTATATCAAAGAGTTATATCTCAATCTCTCAATTCAATCCGTAATCAACCAAATAAGAATTTGCGATCCTGATTGAATGTAAGAGAAATAACTTCAACGGTACCAAAGACCAATGTTCAAGGATCAATCAATTTCAATCAACACCAAAGGTTGGATTTACCCATTGATTGATTCAACGCACAAACTGTGATATTTCAATTATATAACAAAATATAATACGGAAAAGAAATAACACAGACACCAGAATTTTGTTAACGAGGATAACCACAAATGCAGAAAACCCCCGGGACCTAGTCCAGATTTGAACACCACACTGTATTAAGCCAATACAAACACTAGCTTACTACAAAGCTAACTTCGGTCTGGAATGTAGTTGAGCCATAATCAATCTCACACTGATCAAGGTACAGTCGCGTTCCTTACATCTCTGATCCCAGCAGGATACTACGCACTTGATTCGCTTAGATGATCTCACCCACAACTAAGAGTTGCTAAGACCCAAAGTCGAAGACTTGATAAACAAATCTGTCTCACACAGATAAATCTATAAGAATAGATAAATATGTCTCCCACGGAAATACCTACGAGTTTTGTTCTGTCTTTTGATAAACCAAGGTGAACATGAACCAATTGATATCCCAGACTTATATTCCCGAAGACCAGTCTAGTATTATCAATCACCTCAAAATAATCTTAATCGATTAACGAAACAAGATATTGTGGAATCACAAACGATGAGGTGAATGTGTTTGTGACTACTTTTATACCTTTCTTAACGGAGATATAGATCTCAAGACAATCTTATGATGGTACTCAAACACGATAGAAAACAGCAAGATCAGATCACGTAACTACAGAGAAAATAATTGGGTCTGGCTCCACAATCCCAATGAAGTCTTCAAGTCGTTAACCTACATGGTTTCGTGAAAAACCTAAGATTAAAGGAGAATCGAATCTATCTTATGCAACTAGTATCACATATGAGGTGTGGGGATTAGGTTTCCCAGTTGCTAGAGTTCTCCTTTACATAGATTTCAAATCAGGTTTTGCAATCCAAGTTACCTTTGTAACAAAGCATTCAATATTCACCGTTAGATGAAAACCTGATTAGATTCAAGCTAATATCTTTCAACCGTTATATCGAACTTAGCTTGTTATACACAAATGAAATGTACCTTCATTTAGGTTTGAGTAACCGTACCTAAATGTGTACACTTAGTCGGTTCAACAATAGTTAACCAATGGTTAGCCATATGAACACTTTCATATTAACCTTATTCATCTTTACCATAACTAGTTCAAATGACTCAAATGAACTAGTTAGAGAGTTGTTCAACTGCTTAGATCTCATAGTAGTATACAAGACACAATCGATTGCATTCCTTATTATATAAATATTTAAGTTCATGAACAAACCGATTTTAGAAAGTAACCTGCTTAGGTATGCAAACGGGTACGCATACTTAAGTGACCGGATTAAGTTTGTTTTTACTTCCAAACTCTAGCATAAATTCACGGACGTTAAACTTCTGATTTCCAACAACCGCCGGTACGCGTACGGGTACGCATACTTTAGGTTCCCGGTTTTGGACTTTTACACAAATGTGAGAACACACTATGTTTATATCCAAACATGGTTACTTTTTCTAAACTCTCATTTCAATCATTGAAACTTTCTTATAGGATGTTAAAATAGTTGTTATCCATAAACTATTTTCATCAAAGCGATTTTCAAGTTATTGAAATAATCAACATGACTTTCGTCACGAGTAAAGATGAACTTGGCCAAAACGAAAGCTTACCAACACATATTTCGAGAAATAGATAAGCGAGATAAACTCGGCTCGAAATAACAAATGTGTATAATCGAAGTCTATATAGCAATACGACTTTTGTCTCAAATAGGAAATAGAGTATATAGACTTTTGAGTGATAGATAAGTCCAAGTCTCCACATACCTTTTGTCGATGAAGTTCAACAAGTTCCCTTGAGTAGTTCTTCATCTTCTTTCGAGGAACGCCGTGGAGTCTAAAGCTCAACTACACTTGTTATCCTAATCCGAGACTTTGATATAAGTAGACTAGAAATCAAGACTTATAGTTTTGGCAACTAAACTTGACAAACAAGATTGAGATAGCGACGCTTGCGAGTTCGACCCAGCAATGCTCTAACAAGTCTATTATGTCATTATGCAAATATTGATAAAAGATAGAATGAAATTTTGAATATTCCGCAGTATTGATCTTTCCCTGATCCACTTCTATGTGAAAGTACTGTATGGCTCCGTAAGATTTCTTATGTTGAGCATTTCCGATTAAATTAATCATTGAGGTTCTTTTGTGGTTAATTTAATTGAGTTTTATGGATACAAATTCATGTTTCATGTGATTTATCAATGTCCAAAGTGAAAAAGCGGTGGTCGAACAACCACACCCAATATTTCGTTTGTCAATCTGAATAGACAAACTCCACTATACTTTCAATAGAATCAACTAGAAAGTTAGACTCAATCTAGAGAAAAGTATATCAAAGAGTTTATATCTCTATCTCTCAATTCAATCTGCAATCAAAAAATAGAAATTTGCGAGCCCGACTGAATATAAGAGAAATAACTTGAACAGTACCAAAGACCAATGTTCAAGGATCAATCAATTTCAATCAACAACCAAAGGTTGGATTTCCCAATTGATCGATTCAATGCACAACCTGTGATATTTCAATTATATAACAAAATATAATGCGGAAAAGAAATAACATAGACACCAGAATTTTGTTAACGAGAACCCTGGGACCTAGTCCAGATTTGAACACCACACTGTATTAAGCCGATACAGACACTAGTTTACTACAAAGCTAACTTCGGTCTGGAATGTAGTTGAGCCCTAATCAATCTCACACTGATTAAGGTACAGTCGCGTTCCTTACGTCTCTGATCCCAGCAGGATACTACGCACTTGATTCCCTTAGCTGATCTCACCCACAACTAAGAGTTGCTACGACCCAAAGTCGAATACTGGATAAACAAATTTGTCTCACACAGAAAAGTTTATAGAAATAGATAAATCTGTCTCCCACAGAAATACATACGAGTTTTGTTCTGTCTTTTGATAAATCAAGGTGAACATAAACCAATTGATAACCCGGAATTATATTCCCGAAGAACAAACTAGTATTATCAATCACCTCACAATAATCTTAATCATATGGTGGCGAAACAAGATATTATGGAATCACAAACGATGACATATAATAGACTTAATCTTTGTAAACAAAAGTTCATCTTATCTTCCATCAATATTTGCATAATGACATAATGGGCTTAAATTTTGTTGTCAAAAGTACATTCTATCTTTTATTAATATTTTCATACCGACATATAATAGAGTTAACTTTTAGCACATTTGGGACAATCAAGGTTCACGGACGTAAACAACATATCCCATAAAAATTTGCAATATGTAAAACCATAAGATTAATACTGCAAAAATCATCTTCCAAATAACTTAGAATTTAAATAAATAAATCTAAAAACATTGCAAGATGAAAACATTGGCAATAGTTATGTGTACTCACAATAATTGCTATTCCAAACCCTAGTTATCCTTCTTAGAAACACAAGAATAAATTCTCATAAGAAGTTTCCTAGTAACAAAAAAAAAAACATCTCTAAGAAAAACTTAGGCATTGTCAGCAACCAAGGAACGGACAAGGGCGAGTTCATCAGATGCTTTCTTAAGCTCGTTTTTCAGAAACACAAGGTTCTTTGATGCAATTTCAAGTTGTTCACAAACGGCCTCAAAATCTTGAAGAATATTCCAACCAATTGAAGAGACATCTGGACTGGAAGATCTTTTTCATGATCCATTGCTTGAAAGAAAATTATGGATATGGGTTCTTCGTGAAGTTCAAAAACTTTGGCATCATCAAATTTGTCTTCCTTTTTGCATCCTTCCATCGTGCACACCACAATTCCAAGAGGATTTTTGACGTTACTGAGCAAGTATATATCAAAAGGAAACCTTGGTATATATTTATAAGAGTTTTTTCACAAGGAAACCCTAGGGTTACTTGTAAACGTTTGGTAACGTGTCGGGTGCACAAAGTTCATGGTTATGACCCAAAAATCAAAAACCAGAGAACCAAAGGAGCTAACGTTTAGAAACATGTTTTTGACAGACAAAAAAACAAGTTCTGGACACATGACAGGAAACTTTGGCTCACAAAGAGTGCAACACAAGGTTGGAAATCAACTGTCATTGAGGAAAAGAAAACGAAGGTTTTAAACAGGGCATCAGACGGACAAAACACAACAATTTTCCGGAGAAAGGCTCAGAGAGGAAGATCAAAACCAAAACAAACAAAGTACAACACAGACCATTTGTCAAGAAAGAAGCATCTTCTTGAGAGTTATGTGTATCTTCTCATGGTCTTAAAGAGGATACACATAAAGAAATGGTCAAGTTGTAATTTGATGAACATGAAGCTCATCAGAGGTATTGATATTTTCCGTTTCACTTCCTTGACATAAAACAGAAGCCTTATGTGAATCTTCAAGAGAATTAACAAGAGAAAGACAGAAGTTACCTGAACCAACTGCTTTTTTCGCCTTCTTGATCTTGCGCTTGAGACTGTTGATACTGGTCTTAAGTTCCGAAACACGATTATTGATGTGAATATAATAAAGAACACCTATTTTAAGAGCAAGATCATCTTTGAAGGAAAGAGTGGAGTTTGAAGTTTTCTTCTTCCTTCAAAACCTTTTTCTCTTTACAGACCCTGCATAGTTATCAGTCATCCGTATAACATTGTTCTTTTTACAGTTGTAAGCATAAGTTGTGTTATATTCATAATCAGAAATTGGACCATCACAACACTTTTCTTTATTGTGAGATGAATTTCTAACAGTACACTGAGAAGCGGGTTTGATTACTTCTTTAGACATCCAGACAAGAATGTTATGAAGTTTTTCATTCCGCAAACGAAGATGACATCTTCTTTCAATGTGACCTTTGTTTCTGCAATAATAGCAGGTGACAGGAATGTTTTTAACCGTTCTCAACTGAGCAGTCCTAGAAGTATGACATTCTTGGTTTCTAAAGACATCTGTTGTTGAAGACTGTTTTTCACTTTTACTGTCGATGAAATTTTCAGGTTGAAGAAGGTTATTAGGATGAAAAAAATTGATCTTACCAGTACTTGGAGCATCTATACCTTTATAGCCCAGACCACGGGTATCACGATGTTCTTTACGTGCTCCTAGCATAGAAGACAATTTTGTGGAGCTAAAATTGGATCTTTTCAAATTCTGTTCCACAGATTTAACCTTCTCAAGAGCAGCACTAAGATCAGTCTCCAATTGTTTCTCTCGGGTGAGAAAAACTTTTTCTCTGTCATTTAAACATTTTTGTTGAGAGTCATACCTTGCTTCGGTTTCTGCAAGTCTTTCTTTCAACACAAAGAGATTTTGACGAAGTTCATCATATTTAGAATTCTTCGAATCTAAATCTTCCTCTCGATCTTTAAGAATAGATTGTAGCAAATTATAACCACATTCATATCCCTTAAAGAGTTTTCTCATTTTCATGTTTTCAAGACAGAGAGGAGTCAGAAATTCAGCCAAGCAAGATGTTGACTTCTATTTCTTTAGGAGATGATCGAAAAGCTTGATGTACTGTAAGAATTCCTCATCAAAATCTTGTCCCTCTTCAGAATCACTTTCATCAGAAAGTTCATCCAACTGTTCTTCTACGCGTGCTTCCCAGTTATACACAGTTTTAGATGATTGAGAAGACATGATAAATTTCTTAGGAAAAACAAGACTTTGGAACAAGTTAGAATGTTTCTGAACTGGTGATGCGTTGTCAGAGATATTATCATCCATAGACAGATCACTACAAACACATACTTATAAGGTTTTAAATGTGTTTGCCTGCTCTGATACCAATTGAAAAAGCGGGGGTCTAACAACCACACCCAATATTTCGTTCGAAAATCTGAGTAGACAAACTCCAATATACTTTCAAGAGAATCAACTAGATAGTCAGACTCAATCTATAGGAAAGTATATCAAATTGTTATATCTCAAATTCTCAGTTCAATCTGCAATCAAACAAATAGGAATTTGCGAGCCCGATTGAATAAGATAAATAACTTGAACGGTATCACAAACCAATATCCAAGTGTCAATCAATTCAATCAACAACCCAAAGGTCGGATTCAAGAACTGATTGAACTTAACGCACAACCTGTGATATTTCTATATAACAAAATATAATGCAGAAAAGAAATAACACAGACACCATAAATTTTGTTAATGAGGAAACCGCAAATGCAGAAAAACCCCGGGACCTAGTCCATCTTTGAACACCACACTGTATTAAGCCGCTACAGACACTAGGATACTACCAATGAACTTCGTAATGGAATGTAGTTGAACCCTAATTAATCTCACACTGATCAAGGTACAGTTGCGCTCCTTACGTCTCTGAACCCCAACAGGATTCTACGCACTTGATTCCCTTAGCAGATCTCACCCACAACTAAGAGTTGCTAAGACCCAAATTCTAAAAATTGATAAACAAATCTGTCTCACACAGAAAAGTCTATTGGAATAGATAAATCTATCTCCCAGAGAAATACCTATGAGTTTTACTCCGTCTTATGATAAATCAAGGTGCACAGGAACCAATTGATAAATCAGACTTATATTCCCGAAGAAAATCACCTCACAATAATCTTAATCGCATGGAAGCGAAACAAGATATTGTGAAATCACAAACGATGAGACGAAGATGTTTGTGACTACTTCTAATCATACCTATCGGAGATAAATCTCAAGAAAATCTAGCAAAGATAATACTCAATCACGATAGTAGAAGTAAGATCAGAACACGCAACTACAGAGAAAATAGTTGGGTCTGGATTCACAATCCCAATGAAGTCTTCAAGTCGTTAACCTACAAGGTTTCGTGAAAAACCTAAGGTTAAAGGAGAATCGACTCTAGTTGCAACTAATATCACACAGAAGGTGTGGGGATTAGGTTTCCCAGTTGCTAGAGTTCTCCCTTATATAGTTTCCAAATCAGGTTTTGCAATCCAAGTTACCTTTGTAACAAAGCATTCAATATTCATCGTTAGATGAAAACCTGATTAGATTCAAGCTAATATCTTTCAACCGTTAGATCGAACTTAGCTTGTTACACACAAATGAAATGTACCTTCATTTAGGTTTGAGTAACCGTACCTAAATGTGTACACTAGGTTGGCTCAACAGTAGTTAACCGAAGTTAGCTATATGAACACTCTCATATCAACCTTATTCATCTTAACCACAACTAGTTCAAATGACTCAAATGAAACTAGTTATAGAGTTGTTCAATTACTATATTCTCATAGAAGTATACAAGAACACAATTGAAGCAAAATCGGTTTGATTCACCCAAATCAATTCATGAACATTATAGCCACGGTTTGCATAGAATGCATTCCTTAATATATAAATGTATTAGTTCATGAACAAACCGATTTTAAAACTTTAACCACTCAAGTATGCAAACGGGTACGCATACTTAAGTAGCCGGACTGAGTTTGGATTCGCCGGTATGCGAACGGGTACACATACCTCCAAACTCAGCAGAAATTCCCGGACCCAAACCTTACGCCAGTACGCGCACCAATATGTGTACTTAGGCTCCCGGAATTTCTCAAACCAATAGGTACGCATACGGGTATGCATACTATGGTTCCCGGACATGGATCACATATATGTAAGAACACATACAATGTTCATAATCCAATAAAGATTAAGTGTTCCGAACTCCATTTCAATAATTGAAACATTCTTAGAGGATGATGAAAATGCGGGGGTCTAACAACCACACCCAACAATTCGTTTGGCAATCTGAGAGGACTTACTCCAATACACTTTCTAGAGAATGAACTAGACAGTTAGACTCAATCTAGAATAAAGTATATCAAAGAGTTTAATATCTCTAACTCTTAATTTAATCTGCAATCATCAAATAGAAATCTGCGAGCCCGATTGAATATAAGAGGAATTACTTGAACGATACCAAAGACCAATGTTCAAGTGTCAATCAATTCTAATTGATTGATCTTAACGCACAACCTGTGATATTTCAATTTTATAACAAAATATAATGAGAAAAAGAAATAACACAGACACCAGAATTTTGTTAACGAGGAAACCGCAAATGCAGAAAAACCCCGGGACCTAGTCCAGATTGAACACCACACTGTATTAAGCCACTACAGACACTAGCCTACTACCAATTAACTTCGGACTGGATTGTAGTAGAACCCTAATCAATCTCACACTGATTCAAGGTACAGTTGCGCTCCTTACGTATCTGACCCCAGCAGGATACTACGCACTTGATTCCCTTAGCTGATACCACCCACAACTAAGAGTTGCTACGACCCAAAGTCGAAGATTTGATAAACAAATCTGTCTCACACAGAAAAGTCTATATGATTGAATAAATCTGTCTCCCACAGAAATACCCAAGAGTTTTTGTTCCAGATTTTGATAAATTAAGGTGAACAAGAACCAATTGATAAACCAGACTTATATTCCCGAAGAATAACCTAGTATTATCAATCATCTCACAATAAACTTAATCGACTAGCGAAGCAAGTTATTGTGGAATCACAAACGATGTGACGAAGGTGTTTGTGATTAATTTTCTATCTTGCCTATCGGAGATATAAATCTTAAGCCAATTTTACAATTGCACTCAATCACGATAGAAACAGCAAGATCGGATCACGCAACTACAAAGAGAATAGTTGGGTCTGGATTCACAATCCCAATGAAGTCTTCAAGTCGTTAACCTACAGGGTCTCGATAAGAAACCTAAGGTTAAAGGAGAATCGACTCTAGTTATGCAACTAGTAACACACATGAGGTGTGGGGATCAGGTTTCCCAGTTGCTAGAGTTTTCCTTTATATAGTTTTCAAATCAGGGTTTGCAATCCAAGTTACCTTGGTAACAAAGCATTCAATAATCACCGTTAGATGAAAAACCTGATTCAACCAAGCTAATATATTTCAACTGTTAGATCGAACTTAGATTGTTACACACAAATGAACTGTACCCTCATTTAGGTTTATACAACCGTACCTAAACGTGTACACCATGTTGGTTCACAAATATTTAACCGAGGTTAGACATATGATTACTCTCATATCAACCTTATTCATCTTAACCATAAATGGTTCAAATGACTCAAATGAAACTAGTTAAAGAGTTGTTCAATTTCTATATTCTCATGGATTTATACAAGAACACAATTGAAGCAAAATCGGTTTGATTCACTCGAATCAATACATGAACATTATAGCCACGGTTTGCAAAGATTGCATTCCTTATTGATAAATGTTTTAGTTCATGAACTGACCGATTCGATAAAGTAACCAGCTTAAGTATGCGTACTTAAGCAACCGGATTTGAGTTGGTTTAGTTTCCAAACTCAGCAGAAATTTTCGGTTCGAAAACTTCCGCCAGTATGCGTACGGGTACGCATACTTAAGGTGACTAGTTAAGAGCTTGTTAATTCCCAAACTCAGCAGAGTTTTTCGGTTGGAAAACTTCCGCCAGTATGCGTACGGGTACGCATAATTAACCTGTCTCCTTCACCAATTTCGTATACACACATATGCATACTCTTGGTTCCCGGTTTATGGATTTATACATTAATATGCGAACACACTATATATGCTTATATCCAAAGATGGTTACACAATCTCAACTCTTCATTTCAATCATTGAAACATTCTTCTATAATGATAATAGCCGTTTTCACACACTATTAGCATCAAAGCAATTTTCAAGATATTGAAATAATCATTATCGAAACATTCCAAGTCTTACACCAAATGATTGTATCACACAAATCATGTAAGATGTTACTCGACAATTTTCTCATGATATAAGATGAACTTGGTCGAAGTCAAAGCTTACCAACACATATTTCGAGAAATATGTAAGCGAGATATACTCAGCTCGAAATTTCAAATGTGTATAGAGAAAACTATAGGGCAAATTAAGAAATTGACCAGCTTCCGAACACCTAATTAATAAACCATCCAGAAATTTTAATCCTTTTATAAATTGGCCTTTCTGTTAGATATAACATGTGGACCCACCAAAGTGGTCAATCACGTTGATTTAGTCAAGAACTTACCATTATATCCTTGCCAACTTATCATTCTACTCTTCCTCCTTCCTCCGCCTCGTAATAACTCTTCCCATTTTGTGTCTGTGATTTTCTTTCTTAGCAGTGAATACTTGTTATGCAATCAACTAATCGTTCCTTTCAAACTACGAAGAAAAAACCACTGATACTACTACTTTTGATAGAAGCAGCGGTAACGAGACCGAGACAACAAGATGGGTTTCTTTTGGAGGATCAATGAATCAAATCCGTGACTATTCCTTTGAAATTCCATCAATTTGGGATGATGGGTTTGTATTAATTCATCTTTGGATTGTTTGTTTGGGCTTAAATTCGTCAATTAAGTTTCTGAAAGTTAATTTGGGGGTTTCCCTTGATTAGGGTTCTTGACAAATTTGGGGTTTTGGTTTCTGAAATTGATTTAAATTTAAGATGAAGAAGAAAATTGGATACACATACAATCTGAAATGTTGATGTGAAATACAGGGAAGAAAAATTGGAGTGCTTGATCAATTGGTATGAATGTATGGGACTTTTGCTGAGCTTCAAAAAATGGGTTAGTGCTTGATCAATTGGTAGTAGTTTTAGGCAAAGTTATGGCTGAAATTCAAGCAGAAAAGAACAGGGGACTGAGATAGGTCTGCCGGTGATATGAACACTATCAAATCCAATTAGACCCCAAAATTTCATGAGATGTTTCTCCATCCCACACGGTAGGAGCAACATAAATTAATCCATCTTTTTAACCAAGTAAAACCAACTCATTCTCACCTGATTCAAACTGATGCTTTGTTATTTTCATATCATAATGAATATGGTTTATGATTGATGAACATTTAGTGTTTGTGATTGTTTAGGAGAATGAGTTTGTGTTACATATGATTTCAATATAGGAAACGAGATTTGGAAAATTCCAATCACACATCTAACCCATGGTTACCAGTTTCACACAATGAACATGTAGTAAAAATGTCTAAGTGATGTTCTTCACTTTGTAGTTGCAGGAAATCCTACACTACACCCCTCATATGATTTCATTAATATTCAACTCATTTTAGATTAACAATCTTAATTTTATTGATGAATCTTTGAACAATCTTACAAGAAAAGATAAAGGAATTGAGAATAACCACTGCTCTAGATTTTCTCTCTCCTATTTACTTGTTTCTTACTCAAAAAATGATCTCTCTCTTCTTTTACAACTGAACGACTATTTACAAGGAAGTATATAGTGGATGACAGCTAATCTGTCCTTTATTTTCGAATATGTCTTGCGACATTCTCGCAACCTTACAAATGTTAATCTCGCAAACTCTCTTATTTTCGCAGAACCATCACATTTTTCTCATGATTTTAGCTGACGTCGTTTATTATGTCATTTCTGAAATTGTTCTGCGACGCTGTTGTGTTGTGTTGTTGATAATTTCGCTGAGGCATTATTGCTGCGAGATTCTGATCCTACATCTTGCCTCTTCTCATATCTTCTCTACAAAGTAGATAATGATGTGAGAAATGCCGCAGATGTCCATCTCTTCATATTCTGCATTTATCACACGTATTCTTTCTTCCATTTGTTTCTTGACATGTCTTCTGTAACCGATGCTTTTCAACCGCTCACGTCTTTTCGCCTTAATGGTGTTTATTTCTTCGAGTAAAAAATCTTCTTTATATATTCTTCTTACTCTTCTTTCCATTTTCTTTTTACTTTCTCTTCTCTTTTTATTCTCTCATCTCTGCAACTCTATTGTTCTTCCGTAAGTTCTGCTACTGTAACTCTTCCCTCTTCAATCTTCTTACTTTTTATTCATTCCCATACTCTATATTCAATATGCCTCCAAGTGGCCATAAACATGAGAAAAACTTAAAACGTCCAAAAAGATCTTGCTGAGAAAGGTTTCACACTTTCTACCATTCCTGGTGAAAGTGCCAAGTCAATTCTTTCTATCAAACTTTTCTCTGATCAATATTGTGATGATCAATCAATCATAATTTCGCTAGGTCAAATTCTCGCAGGTCTCCCCATTCCTCTTTATGACCCAGATATTCCTCTGTTTATGAAATTCTCGCTCACTCGGGTTTTTCCGCGAGCTATCTTTCCAATTGAGTGGGGATTGCATCCGTCTGATGCTAGAGTTCGCTAACCGTGGTGCTGGTAAAGGATCTCTTACTCCAAAGAACTTAGGGATCCTAAATTCGCAGACTTGGAGATAATTGCTGAAAATACACAGTAGCGAGTTTCTTTGAAAATTATGAATTGATCTCCATGAAGAAAGAGAATACTCGCTGGGGTATTCGTTTGAAAAGGAAAGATAACATTGATGAAGCTAAAATACTCATGCAAGACATTGATTGGCATTCTGGTAAGAACACAACTCCTCGCCAATCCAAAGATGATAAATGGTGTGTTTTTCCCTTGATGCTAAAAGGACCTTACATTGCTGGGTCAAATGTTCTTCCTGAGAATCTCGCTACCTATCAACCTTGGGTATTCTCTTGGCCCGAGAAGGAGAAAGAGGTATGTTTCTTCCAGTTTCGCTCACTTTATATTTCTTTATTTGTCTTTATTCTTTTGTTCGCTGACTCTTGCGACATTCTACAGATCCAAAACTGAAAGATAGTTATAACAGGACTGGGAAGACTAGTACCTTGTTAGCTCTTCGCTCATACACAGATGAGGTAAGAAATATTCTCTTATGATTTTAAACAGTATATTGTTGCTTCCATTTCTTATTTCTATCTGTGTGTGAAGATTATTGCTGAAATAGAAGAACCTGCCAATGTTGCGAAGACTGGTGATAAAGGCAAAGGTGCTCTTCGCAGGGAAAAACCAACTGCTCCTCCTTCAAAGAAAGAAAAGTCCGTTCTTCCTCTCCTTCAAATATTCCTTCTCATGAAAACTCCGAGAATGATGATATGAGGATAATGATGACCTTGCTGCAAATGAAGATTCTCCATCTGAATCTTCTATGGCTAAGCTCTCTGGCCTCTTTTCTGATTCTTTGCAAGGAATGGGAGATAGTCAATTCGCTAACACCTGTAAAGCTCTCGCTACAATTTGCGATGTTCCTTTTGGATGGTGATAATTCTCTTCGTGGAGTTTCTAGATCAGTGACTCCCAATTTCCTGCATTCTCTTAATAGTCTGGTATGCTTTCATCCTTTTACTTCTTCATTGTTGTAACTCAAAATCTCTTTCTATTTTAATACTTTTTATATTTTCTCGCAGGCTGGAAAAGCTTCTTTCGTGTTGCCTCAGATCTAGAGGAGACGCGAAATCTTGAAAGAAGAATCTTCAATTTCGCACAAAGAATGAGGAACTGGAAGCTGAAGTCAAATGTCTTCGCGAGAAAAACACAACTAGAAATTGATTCTTCTTCGTATAAGAACAAAATCTCTAGTCTTCAGCAAGCTAATAATCAACTCTATGGTATGTTACTTTTCTCCTTTCCTTCATTCATTCATCCTGTTGTTTTATCTTATTTAATTGATCCTTTTTGCAGACATTTATGGTCTTTCTGATGAAGCTACCATTCTTCGTTCATTTCCTAATGCCTTGGATAATGATACCCTTCTTGAGCGTCTTAATAAATCTTTAAATAGTTTCTCAAATGATAAAATTTCATCTCTTTCTCTGAATGAACTAGATCCAAATTTCGCCTCTTAGAAATTGACCATAGATCTAGTTTAGGCTTAGCCAACCGATTTAAGCGTCTCTTCTTAATTCTAAAGAGAAAATCAATGAGTTAGAACCAAAATTAGCGGTCTCATAGATGATAAGGATCGCATCTCTGATCAAGGTGCTAAGGCTTTGGCGAAATTCCAAGAGACCCTTCTTGAAGTTCAACTTGAACGAGATGAAGCTAACCGCAAGAATACCGAGCTCTGCGAAAGAGAAAACCAAATTCGTTCTCGTCTTCTTATAAGTAATGAGGATGAATTCGCTTGGGCTGCGAAAATCTTAGACGATGCCAGAAAAGATTTAGGTGTAAATGTTAGTCTCCAAGTTGAGCATACACCTTGATTAGAGATATGATTTCTGACAGAGAAGGTTATTAACTGTTCTTCACTAATCTTTTGTTTCTTATGAATTTTCATCAAGTTATTAATTGATTGCCTTTTGCTCGCAGATTCTGAAAGTAGATATCGCAAAAGATTGAGGAACTTGAAGCTGAAAAAGGGAACTCGCAAAGAATCTTTCTTCTCGCAACGACAAGTATTCTAGATTAAAGAATCAAATCAAGATCACTGTTGCGAACTTTAAGAATGATGCTATGCATTTTCGCAATCAAACTATTCAATGGTTGTGATGACCATAGTCCTCATTCTGATTATCCTTGTCTCTTGGAGATCCCAAAGAACATTCCCAGTCTGATTATTTCTGATAGCGAAGCTGATGATGAAGAATCTGATGGTGATGAAGGTTCTGATGGAGATGAAAGTTCTGATGCAGACGAAGAAGGGAACAAGTCTGATGAAGATGATGAAGGATCAACTAAGAAGTAGTCTTTGTTTCTTTCTTTAATCTTCTGTAATACTTGTACATTTATTCCTCCTTTCTGTATATTTGCGAATTCTTTTGGTTTTCCATATTCCTTAATATATGAGTTTCTTTCATTTTGACCTGCATTCATTAAAACAATTCTTCCTTGCAATGGTTAATCAATATAATCATTAATTTTTTAATTTTTGCGTAAATCTATCATGTGGAGACAAATAACATTTTCTAATTTCATTCATTCCCATACTTGCCTCTGTTATTTGTATCCAAATGAGAGATTTTGCAGATTTTTCTTATTTTGTGCCTCAACTTCGCAGTTGTTTATATAATTTCGCAATCTATGCGAAGTGAATTTTGATTCTTTTCAAAATCTCATTCCTGTGTGGTCTTATTTTGCCTTCCTAATTTCTTATGCCACCTCTTGTCATTGCGACAAAATCGCAGGACGTTCTTGCACTTTCATGCAAAAACCCATTGATCTTGCCTTAACTTTTTCTTTTGTATTATGGCCTCTTCAGGAATGTTGCGACAATATGAAGGCCTAAATATTCTTCGAAAATAAAGCCCCATGACATTGCCGTCTTGCGACGAAATCGCAGGACGTCTTCGCACTTTCATGCGAAAACCCATTGATCTCGTCTTATCTTTTTCTTTTGTATTATTGCCTCTTCAGGATTGTTGCACAAATATGACAAGCCTTAATACCCTTGCGAGTAAAAAGCCTCATGACATTTGCGTCTTAAGACACTTATCAGCTCCCTAATGGAGGGTGCCGCCCTTATCTTCCCCCTGGTTGCCCCTTCAAGGAGGCGTACTTCTACCATACAAGGTTATCCTCCCATCCAGTCTTAACAACAACCAGTTGTTTTCGCAGCCTCTTATCCCTTTTACCTATAGGGCTTATGGTTACGAGACTGCACCCTAAGTGGGGTTTTCTTCGGGCCGAGTGCAGTATAAGCCAAGACTTGTCAAGAATGGCAAGGTACGCTTCAAACGCCCCTGGCACTCTTGACTCAACCGTGTACCTCGGCGCCTTGATCAGATTCTGCACTCCTTGGGAGAGTCCTTATTACCTTAGTCGCCCAACCTAAATCATATGCTTAAGCTGAGAATCCAAGGTGCCTCTCCCGGATGGGCTTTATTGACCCCAAATCTCCATGACTCAGGTTCCGGTGGCGGTGTAGCCTTTCCCTGAGCCATGCAACAGGTACCCCCTTATATGACGTACTTTAGGTCTTACATTTGCCTCTTGCGAAATTGTATTCGCGAACTAGGGTGTACGCCATAAAGGTTCGCCCCTTTCTCTTTTGTCATTGTTCTCTGATTGTCTTTTGTAGAATTCATTATCTCTGCGAGATTCTTGCACATCATCATATTGTATTTGCATTTCGCAATCTCAATTTTGTCATTCAATAAAATGTATTTTTGAGAATTTTATTTATTGCGAGAGTGTCGCAACAAATCAATCATTCATACATTACCTTTGTATCCTCTGCTTCTTTGTTATTTTCTGCTACTGTTCCTTGGTAGTGGTATGTTCACCATTTTTTATTCTGAGCTAGCATTAGTTTCGCAACATCTCTCTTCTTTTCTTTCGATTGCATCCACCATCAACCTCTCACTTCTTTGTGTCTCTTTGATTTTGTGTCGCCAATTTTCCTTCTTGTTTGCTCTTCCTTCGCAAGATTCTATCTCAGTTTCGTAACACCTCTTTCCTTCAACCCAATCTCCCTTTATGATTCCTACACCGCTGGGGTGAGGAATTTGATGCACTGGTGGAAAGTTGAAGCTACACCTAGAATCCCATGTAGCCAAGGTCGACCAATTAATGCATTGTAGGGTGATTCTACATCAACGACACAGAATAGGATTTCAGAAGATATTCCCTTCAATGGAATTCGCATAGTAACCTCCCCTTTAGGCTTGTTGGCAGTACCATTAAAACCATATATCTTATATGTTGATGGTATAAGATCGTCATCTCTTCCTCCCATAGTTTTATAAGTATGATAAAATAAGATGTTCACAGAGCTTCCAGTATCGATCATAATTCTATTAATTGCCCATGAATCTTCAGCTTCATCATCCTCATCTTCTTTCGGTTTTGGATTAATTTCTAATTTTACTACCAATGGATTATCATGTACCTCTTCACCTTCAGGGATTTCTTCTGCGGTAAAAGAAATAATTTGTTTCTGCCATTCCTCTAGTGGCAAGATTTTCGCAATATTCATAATTTTTCTTCCATCGTTATCTCTTGCGAACACTCTACTCAAAACATTGTCATTAAAATCTTCAATTGTCTTGTATGAATGTACGATAGAGTGACATAATAGATTCTTTGCTTTTGTACCAACTTCTATGAAGAATGTTTCCTTATTTTTCATCGTGTTTACTTTGTGATGTTATGGTGGTGGTGGCAATGGTTGAGATTGTGGGTGTCCTACCAAAAAGTGGTTTAGTTTTCCTTGATCTATCATTCTCAGAATAATTCTTTTTACATTTCTGCAATCATTTGTAGTATGTCCATGAAAATGATGATAAGAACAAAACTCATGACTTCTGTGGTTTGGAGGTGGTTTCGTTCTCATGTTCCATGGTGTTGGTATATTCTCCATCAAAATTATAGCTTCCCATATTTTCTCCACACTTGCATTTAGAGGTGGCATCTTGATTTCTTCCCATACTACCTTGTGACCTCCTTGTCCTCTATTATAGTTTTGTCTTTGACCTCCATAATTTTCTTGTGGCTGATCGAGTCTTTGAATCTTGTTATTTCCACCACGATTGTAGAAATTTCTTACTCCTTCATACTCCTCTTGATCTTGGCTTCACATAGCCACCAATTTCTGTTGATTGTTACCCGTCACCTTCTCTTGTTGTACTTGCGAAGTGTTCGCCACTGTGTTTATTAGCTTGGGTAATAAGCTTGCATTCGCTGTTTGTGAACTGGTGTTCACAACTGGGTATGATTCCATTTCATTTTGCCTTTCCTCTAGAGCAATATATTCTTCTTGAAGTTCTCGCAATTCAGTCATTGTGATCGTATTCTTGACTCTGAAAATTTGGATATACAATAGGTTGGTTGCAAACATAGCATTGATAAATGATAATATAAGATATCTCTCATCTACACGGCCAGCCATTTCGCTACACATAGTCCTCCATCTTTTAGTTAGGTGCTTCAAACTTTCGCCAATCCTTTGTTTTAATCCAAACACGTCTTCAATACCAGGTCGCGAAGAATTATTACTTATATATGCCCCCAGGAATGTAGTCTGCAAATGATTGAAGGATGTTATTGTATTCTTTGGTAGACCTTCGAACCATTTTAACGCCTCCCCAGTTAAGCTGGATGCGAAACATTTGCATAATACAACATCATGATTTTCCCATTGCAACATGCACCTCACGTAGGCTTTAATGTGTTGAATTGCACAAGTTGTTTCATCAAAAATACTGGTTAATGAGGGCAAATTGCATTTCGGTGGCATTCCTCCTAGTTGTACTTCCCTTGTAAATGGAGTTTTCGCAGCTTCTTCTATAGCTTCATCCAATTGTCTTCTGCCTACTTCTCCTCTATTATTTAGCATTCCTCTCATTTCTTCTAATTCTTTCAAGATTTATTTATTTACACCTGAATTTTGATCCATTGGTCTTTTTAATTTCTCCTCCCTTATTCTGCGTTCATGTCTTTCTTCTCTCGCGAAATTTTGCATTTCTTTTTCGTTATCCTTATCTCGTCTTCTTCTGCGAGTCTCTTCTTCATCTCTATCTTGAATTCGCATATGATTATGTATCTCATTTCCCCCTTCATGATTTTGTTCATTTCTTATTAATTCCATTCGCTGTCTTTCAACCATCCTCTGTATTCTATCATACTCTTCATTGATATTACCGTTATTCCGGTTTTGTGTACGCCTTCTTTCTCGATTTTCGTGATTGTTCTGGCGAATTGTCTCATGAAGCTCTTGTTCTTCCATTTCCTCTCTCAATCTTTCACGTTCGAAAATTAAACGTGCTTGTTCAACATAATGTCTTTCAATTTCTTCTTCAATCGTCTGTTGATTTCTTTGAGTTTCTCTTTCATGTAAAATTCTCCTTCCTTCCTCTCGATTTCCTTCGCCATCTTGGTCATTTCGTCCCTGACGTTGTCCGTTCTCTTGATTTCTACCATTTTGCCTATCATCAAAAGTTTCATTTTGTGGAACGTAACGATCATCAGTTCTTTCTCTATTTTCGCGATATTCTTCATTAGGATTTGATATTTCTTCTTGAATATTGTTTCCAGCATTAATTGTGGGTGAGTTTCGCCTCATTTCTCTTCTAGTCAATCTTGAATATGATTTTGTAATACTTCTCGATCTTCTACTCTGTAGTCTCATATTTTCCATCCTCAATTCGTGATTTTGCCTTGTTAAATTCGTACGTTCTTCTGCCTCAGCTATTCTTTCTTCGTGTATTCTTCATCTCAACGTTTCTAACGCTCCAATTTCCTCATCTCCATGAATTATTCCTTCATCTGCTTCTTGATTTCTCTCTACCTGTCTATGATTTCTGGTTTGTTGCTCCTCTTCTACTTCTTCTGCTGAATTTGATTGCCAAGTGTGTATACTCACCCTATCATAATCTGTATTCCTCCCTTGTGCTAGTGTTTGTTGAACTGGTGATTGAATTTGATTTTCTCTATTACTTCTCATTCTAGTAGATTCTCCCATTTCACTTCTTTCCCTTCCAGCAATTCTCTTGCTTCTTCTAACAATAGTTGGTTGTTCTGATGTATTTCTTCTTCTACCCATTTCTTCAATGCTAACGAATTGCAAGAAATTATGTAAAATTATTAATCAATCACTCCAAATCTTCACAAATCTCAATATTAATCTTCAATTTTTTCTAGAATAATCTTCAATGTTCCCTGTTTCTAGCGCCATTATGTAGTTGCAGGAAATCCTACACTACATCCCTCATATGATTTCATTAACATTCAACTCATTTTAGATTAACAATCTTAATTTTATTAATGAATCTTTGAACAATCTTACAAGAAAAGATAAAGGAATTGAGAATAACCACTGCTCTAGATTTTCTCTCTCCTATTTACTTGTTTCTTACTCAAAAAATGATCTCTCTCTTCCTTTACAACTGAACGACTATTTATAGGGAAGTATATAGTGGATGACAGCTAATATGTCCTTTATTTTCGAATATGTCTTGCGACATTCTCGCAACCTTACAAATGTTAATCTCGCAAACTCTCTTATTTTCGCAGAACCATCACATTTTTCTCATGATTTTAGCTGACGTCGTTTATTATGTCATTTCTGAAATTGTTCTGCGACGCTGTTGTGTTGTGTTGTTGATAATTTCGCTGAGGCATTATTGCTGCGAGATTCTGATCCTACACACTTGGTTTGAGTCGTTGAGTTGGCTAAAAACGACTCATTAAACCAACTCGACCTAGTCAAGGGTGTAAATGACTTTTACCAAGAAAGATAACTGACACGCATGCATCTAACTGTTATTACCCGTTTTTTTTCCAAAAAACGGGATGGAGAAAGTCAATGTCGGCCATTTTATATAACCATTTGAAAAAACTGTCACTTTTTTGATTATGAATCAAAAACCTGGCCAGTTTATTAAAAAGCCCAAAACTATATCGTAACACGACTTATGTCTCAATATAGGAGATAGAGTGGAAATTGACTTTCCAAGTGATAGATGAGTTTAAGTCTCGACATACCTTTTGTCGATGAAGTTCCACAAGCTCTCCTTAGTATTTTTTCGTCTTTAAGTGATAAGCGCCGTGAAGTCTAAGCTCAACTACACAAACTATGTCCTAGTCTGAGACATCTATAAATAGGCTAGAAATCAAGACTTATAGTTTTGATCACTAACATTGATAAACATGCTTGAGATAGCAACGCATGCGAGTTCAACCGAGCAGTGCTCTAACAGATGACAATAGCTGTTTTCACGAACTATTAACGTCAAAGCAATTTTCAAGTTATTGAAATAATCATTATGAAACATTCCAAGTCTACACCAAATGATCGTATCACACAAAACATGCAAGATGTTACTCGGAGATTTTCACATGATCATCTTTTGCCGTTCGTCAAGAATATAAGATGAACTTGGTCAAAGCGAAAGCTTAACAAAACATATAAGCGAGTTAAACTCAGCTCGAAATCTCAAATGTGCATAATCAAATACTATATAGCAATACGACTTTTGTTTCAATATAGGAGATAGAGTAGAAATAGATTTCCCAAGTGATAGATGAGTTTCAGTCTCCACATACCTTTTGTTGATGAAGTTCCACAAGCTCTCCTTAGTAGTTCTTCGTCTTCAAATGATGAACGTCATGAAGTCTAATGCTCAACTACACAATCTATCCTAGTCCGAGACATTGCTATAAGTAGACTATGTTAGAGCATAGCTCGGTCAACCTCGCATGTGTTGCTATATCAAGCATGTTTGTCAATGTTAGTGATCAAAACTATGAGTCTTGATTTCTAGTCTATTATAGCTAAGTCTCAGACTAGGATAGAAAAGTGTAGTTGAGCTCAAGGACTTCATGGCGATTCATCATACAACGACGAAGATCTACTCAAGGAACCGTGGAACTTCATCAACAAAAAGGTATGTGGAGACTTGAACTTATCTATCACTCAAAAGTCTATCTATTCTATCTCCTACTTCTTATGAGACAAAAAGTCGTATGCTATATAGACTGGATCATACACATTTGACATTTCGATCTGAGTATTCACTACTTATCTTTTTCTCTAAATCGTGTATTGGTAAAGCGTATCGCTTTGATCAAGTTTATCTTCACCTAGTGACGAAAGTCATGAAAAGTTTCAATTACTTTGAGAATTGCTCTGACGTGAAATGGTTTGTGAATAACGTCTATATAACGTCCTCTGAGAATGTCTCAATGATTGGAATGAGAGTTTAGATTACATAACCATGTATTCCTTAATCCGAAGTTTTCGAACTTTGTTGATTGAGAGAAACCGGAGGAATTGGCTTTGCCAAGTCCGCGAACTCAGTCCGCGAACTGACGGAAGTTCTCTTGTCGAGAATTTCTGCTGGGATTTTCTAAAATCTCGTTTGCGTGTTTAGTCCACGAACTCAGTCCGCTAACTGGCGGAAGTCTCTTTGCCGAGATTTTCTGTTGAGTTTGGAAAACTCTGTCGGTTGCCTTAAGTACGCGAACTTGTTTGTGAGCTTAAGTGGTTATGATCTAAAGATGTGCTCTGAACATGAAACTTAAATTACTAAGGAATGATTTATGCAAACCGTGGCTATAAAGTTCATGAGCCGATTCCGAATCGAATCATCTTTGTTTCAATTGTGTCTTGTGCAGTTACATAAGATCTCATAGAAATTGAAAAACTCTCTAACTAGTTCATTTGAGTCAATTGAACTAGTTCTGGTGAAGAAGAACTAGGTTAATATGAATTGCTCATATGGTTAACCTTTTGGGTTACTATGTTGAACCAACATACACGCATTTGGGCATGGTTTTCACAAACCCAATAAACGTCTACCCAAGTGTGTGTGACAAGCTAAGTTTTCGATCTAACGGTTGAGAAATATTAGCTTGAATCTAAATCAGGTTTTCATATAACGGTGAATATGGATTGCTTTGTAACTAAGGCAAAACCCTGATTTGAAGGCTATATAAAGGAGACATCTAGCATTGGGCAAAACTAATCCCGCACGTCTGTGTGATACTAGTGCGCTCGCTAGAGTCGATTCTCCTTTAACCTTTGGTTTTCTTCTCTAAAACCAGGTTAACGAATTAAAGACTTCATTGGGATTGTGAAGCCAGACCGATATTACTTTTATTATAGTTGTGTGATCTGAGCTTGCATCTTCTATCGTACGAGTACAATCTTTGATTGGCTTGAGATCGTGAGAGTTCTCCGATAGGCAAGATAAAGAAGTCACAAACATCTTCGTCTCACTATTTGTGATTCCTCGACAAACCGCTTGTGTATACAAGAAGGATTGTTGAGAGGTGATTGATTAATCTAGGATGTTCTTGGGGAATATAAGACCGGATTATCAATTGGTTCCTGTTCACCTTGATTTTATATCTTAATACGGAACAAAACCTAGGGTTTATCTGTGGGAGACAGATTTATCCTTTGATATACTTTTCTGTGTGAGACAGATTTGTTTATTATCAAGTCTGCGATTTTGGGTTGCAGCAACTCTTTGTTGTGGGTGAGATCAGCTAAGGGAATCAAGTGCGCAGTATCCTGCTGGGATCAGAGGCGTAGGAGTACAACTGTACCTTGAATTAGTGGGAGATTGATTGGGGTTCAACTATAGTCCAGTCCGAAGTTAGCTTGGAGTAGTCTAGTGTCTGTAGCGGCTTAATACAGTGTGTATTCAATCTGGACTAGGTCCCGGGGATTTTCTGCATTTGCGGTTTCCTCGTTAACAAAACTTCTGGTGTCTGTGTTATTTCTTTTCCGCATTATATTTTATATAATTGAAGTAATACAGGTTGTGCGTTAAGATCATCAACTGGAAATCCAACCTTTGGTTGTTGATTGATATTGATTGATCCTTGGATATTGGTCTTTGGTACCGTCCAAGTTATTCCTTGTGTTTGATTAAAGACTCGCTATTGTTTTAGCTTGAGTAAATCAAAACAAGTGAGAGATATTGACTCCTTGAGATACTTTAATCTAGATTGAGTCTGACTGTCTAGTTGATTCTCTAGCAAAGTATTTCGGAGTTTGTCCATACAGATTGCTAATTGAATTATTGGGTGGTGTTGTTAAACCCACGCTTTTTCAATTGGTATCAGAGTAGGCAAACACATTAAAGACCTCATCAGTCTGTTTTTATAGCGATCTGACTCTATGGACAAGAGTACTATCTCTGATAAACGCGTCACCAGTAATAAAGATTCTCTTTCGTATAATTTTATTAAAGAGAAAGGTTATTTAATCTCGAATATAGAAAAACCTTGTGGTTCGACGAGACAGATAAACAATGGTATGTGTATTTTTGAGGTTCCTTCGAAAGAGATCTTCTCTTCCAATGAATGGGATACAGCTGAAGAGAGTAATTTGATTCGAAACCTTGTTAGAATTCAAGATGTCAGATTCGATCAGTTAAAACACCATGTCAATGTTCTCCTTGGTATTGTAAGAAATTGCAAAGTCCATGGCGATGCTGAAGATCAATCTTCATGCTTAACTCTTGAGACTTTCCTCGAAAAAGATTCCTTGGATATTGAACGCCGTTTGAATAAACTCTTCGTTCAAGGGTGTTCAAAGCAATCTAACATATCAAGAACTTCTGATGCTTTACTATTGGAAGTAAAAACAGGTGTTCCTAATGTTACCACCAAACTTGAGACATTCTGTAAAAGAGATGAATCTTCTGATGATAATATTAAGAAAACATCCTCAAAACATTCTTATGATCAAAAGGTATGGCTGGTCTGTGAGACCAAGAGTTCTGTTAGACAAAAGAGAAACTCTAAGTTGAATAAAGTCTCCTTAGTTCAACTGCAACACACCCTAGATTTGATTCTCAAAGGTGTGACTGACATCCGTATGATTGAGCCAAATGGCTTTCGTACATATCCTTTGTATGCTACCAGGAAAGTCAGTACAGTGAGTTCCTCATATGTTCAATGGAAGAATAAACGTCTTAATAAACATCATCCTAAGGAGGTTCAACTCCCTGTCTCTAAAAGCAACCTTGTTCCTGTTGAGAAAGTCATCCCAGAAGAAAGGAAAATCGATGAGATGAGAAAAGACATTGAAGAGATAATTGTAAGATACAAAGAGCTTGTCAACAAATTATCTTCTTCCTCATGTCAAGACACTTCTGGTAAGAATTCTAACTATGTCTCTTATTTTGATGACAGTAAATTTTATGATAATTTCTCATGTCAGGCAGGATCCCTCTCTAAGACTAAGAGGAAAAGCAAACTTAACCAAAAACACAAAACTCTTAATGAGCCTATGGATCGTACTTGTGTTAATTAATCACAAGGTTCTAGAGCTTACCATAAAAAACCCTGTTGAGTAAGTTTGTGTTAAAAACAGGTATACTTGTTGCTTGCATCTGATAAGTTAGGTTATTTTCTTATCGTCCATAGCAAAACTTATGTTGACAGATCCGCCAAGAACAAGTATTGCTTAAGTCAAAAGCTTTTGTTGCATAGAGTCTTATAATTTGTGTTTAGGTCATGTTTTCAAATGCCTTAAGGACTTTATTTTCAATGGGTAATTGTTGTAATCGAACGGATTTTGTTCTGACCCGAGTCAACATTTTTGATAAAACCCTAAATGGTCGTCCCCAAGAATAAATATCCAACTTCTTAGGGTTACAAGTCACGTACGTGTACTCCTGGTTGTTTTCGGATTTTCAAGAATGTCTTCCTCCTCTTCTTGTTATGGTGGTTTTGCAAAAGGATTTCTTGACAAAGGTGTTGAGGTTGATTCCAAGAGGAAGAGAACACTTGTAGATGAAGATCATCCCAATGCCTCATGCTTCTTTGCCTATACTCATGAAGATGCTAAAAATGATGATATGATTTCTGCTGAAGTTGTTCATGACTTTCTCAAGTACTTTCGGGAGGCAAAACAACAGCTTGTTGATACTCTTAGAGGTATTGATATGATGAAAACTGAGTTGGAAAAGGTTGTGTCTGACCTTGGTCTCATAAAAAAGGATCTTCGAAAAGAGAATCATCTCTCCGTTGATACTGAGAAGGCTTTCAATCACAGGCTTGAAGACTTCTTGTCTTGTATGGATCCTGAACCTCCCGTGTTCCTGTTCGCGGTTGAGGATACACCGGAATCCGCTTCCCTTTAGCTTGTCCTCTGTTTTATAGATACACCGGAATCCCCGGCAGCGGCGCCAAAATGATAATGTTTTTGATTGTGGTTGTAGTAGTAGTAAAGATTCAAACTCTAAGACTTGTTAAGATTAATTTTAAAGGAATAAAATAGAGAGTTACTGGGTCTAGGATTCGACCAAAGTCATATCAATAGGTTCAATTGTTCATTCTCAAACAATTATCGCTCGACAAATAAAACAACATCGACTCTTATTCTTGCCAAGGTAGATTCTCCAAACATTAATTATAAATCGTAAGCATGGGACATCAAACATCTAAGCAAGCATGACCCATCTAATAAAATAATAGCTAATTTTTTCAAATCATAATTCTATTTTAATTAAGTGCAAAAGTCAAATAGAAAATAAAACAAATTCACCCAAGTATGAAATCTGGCTTCCTCCGTTGTCCCACTGATGGGGTCTAACTCATCATGTTGTTGGAAACACGCTCAAAAATCATTATTATTTCTCAAAGGGTGTTTACAAATGATGAAAAGGGAGAAATAATTCAAAACAGGGTTTGTAACAATTATATTTGTTACAAACCAGAGAACTACGACCCTCGGCTGTGGGTCGTTACCACCGTAGCATATAAGACTGTCCTACGACTGTCGTATTCAATGTAGCATAAATGACTGCTTTTGTGGGTCAATGTTCTTCGTTCTTCACTGTTTTTCTGCTGCTGCTGCAGATTTCTCTGCAGCAATTCTCTCGACTCTGTAGCCTCCCCAGTCACCCGATAATCTTCCCTTCGACTCCAGAAACTTATTTATACCTCTTCTGACCAAGAAAACTTCTCATTAATCCAAAATATATTTTCATTACTCGGCAGCAAACACAAAATATTCTCGGCATATTTTCATCCATTTTTACGTAATGGTTTCCTTATTTATCACCAGAACACGTCACCATCTCTTCTAATTAAGTAGAGAAAATATCTCAACATAATGACCCTTGAAAATCTCCAAAAATAAGCAGAAGTTAACCACAGAATACTCGATATGTTTTCTTCCCCTATTTGACGAGATTAAACCCAAATATTCCTTATCTACTCACACGCGTGTTCTGAGCTGGAATTCCTTGTTTAACTTGGCTTGATTGGTCGAATCTTGTAGAATGAAGAAGAAAATATTCTCCCATGCAATACGTATCATCCAAAAATCTCGTGATAATCTCCCATGCATCAACTGCCCTGATTTCGTCTGCCCGACGATGTAGCCCAAATTAATCCAATCCAAAGCCCTTACCAACCCTGTTTGGGTCTAATAAAGCTATCACAAAGAAATCAGCGATTGAATCTCTCCCTAGAATGCCCATAAATCAACCCCTAAATTCTGTTCTTCACTGCCATATTTTCCCGCCAAAACTGTTCTTGCTATTTCCATCAATCGTTGATTATCCAACCAAATGTAACTGAAACAAATCACATTACCACCTCTGTTTAGGCCCTAGGAACAAACCCATTTGATTTCAGCGCTTTAGTCTCTTCCTAACGCCTTCAAATCTTCAACCCTAATTCTGCAGCCATTTTCCCGCCAAAATTCAAAATTCAAACGAAGAAGATGACTGCCCTTTATCCAGATCCAGCGTCCCTTTAGCAATTTGGGGTATACTTAGTAATTCTTGGGGTGCGAATAGTAATTGGGTTACCCCTTAGTAATTAAGGTGCCCCTTAACCAGCGATGGGAGTCCGAATAACACGCGTCCTCCGGGGTACAAAAACCACTTTTCGAGCAACTTTCTCAATAAGAGCTTATTTCACAAAAACACCTACAAACAAGTTTATTAGTGATAAAATGAGTCCCAGCTAATGTATTTATGGGTGAAAATGTGTCGCACTTTCGTGCTCATCAGTTGAGGATACACCGGAAATCGCTTCCCTTTAGCTTGTCCTCTGTTTTATAGATACCTAGTATGTCTTATTTTTGGATTAGTTGGAAGAATAACTAGCGTTATGAATAGCGAAGATTGTGACTACACATAGCTATTTTTGTTTTCATATTCTTATGTTATTTTTTATGTTTATTGGTTTTTAAATTCTAAAAATATTTGGAGGATGATATTATTGCAGTATTAATCTATTTTGAAGTATTGCAATATTTTTATGGGATATGTATTGTTTGCGTCCGTGAACTTGAAGGTCCCATATTGTGTCAAAAGTAAATTCGTTCATAAATTGATGTTCGTATTGATGAAATGACGAATGGACTTTTGACAATTACAAAAGTTATGCCTATGCAGTCATTTATTTGATGGAAAATAGGATGAAATCTTTTGTTTGACAAGGATAAAGTCTATTATGTCGTTATGCAAATAGTGATGGAAAATAGAATAGATCCTTGTATGTTATCCACGGTATTGATCTTCATTGATCCATTTTGTTATGTTTTACCGTGAAGGCTCCATTGTGTATCTTATGTTGAGCACCTTACAACTATGTCGATTAATATTGGCATTGTTGGTTATTCCATGAGATGCTATATGTTGAGCATTCTTGAACTAAATTAATCATCTTGATTGATTATTTAGTTATTTGCTCCGAAAGTCTTCTTTTGTCGAGCAAAATCTTTTGACAATTAAATTGATTGCTTCGGTGATTAGTTTGGTTGTGTATTCCAATTAGATTAATTATAGGTTCTCTTGTAATTAATCTAGTTGAGTTTTTCATATATTCCACAAGTTCTTGTGTTGAGTATATGAACGACTATACTAATCATGTTCTATTGGTTGATGTAGTCGTATATTCCGTAAGGTTTTCCTTATGTTGAGTATTTGAACGATTAAGGTAGTCATCTCCGTGTGGTTATCTTAGTCGTAGCTCCGTCAGTTTTCTTATATTGAGCACAATCAATTAAATTAATCACTTTTGTGGTTTGATTTAGTTGCGTATTCCGATTAAATTAATCATGGGTTTACTTGTGATTAATTTGGTTGAGTTTTGGATATAGAAAATCATTTCCATGGTTTTTGGTGTCCAATTAAAAAATCCTTCTTTTCTTTCGAAATTAAGGTCGCTCTTGTTGTTCTTTAGGGAATGACATCAAATGGGGGAGAGTTCTTTTGAACTTGTGCTTAATGGTAATATCTTGCGGGGTGTGCGGCTGTGGAATTTTATAGGGGTTATCTTGTATGTTAGAACTCCTTGATGAATGCATTTAGCTTCGGCTTTATGATTGCATCTAAATTAAGTTGGTATGTATTTTTCTTTTAGTCTATGAAATGTCTCTTGTAGAAATTTCATTATGATCCCGTTCTTTTACATTTGCCAATTTTATTGACAAAAAGGGGCAGAAATAATGTAGTTCACACTACAAATACATATGGTTTTCAGATCATTGTGCAAGGGGGAGTGGTTTTCATGATCGAGATGGAGTATTGACTAAGGGGGAGTGATACATATCACCATAGTATTGTTGTTAAAGTCGTGATGCAATTGGACTTTGATGTTACATAATGATACTATGACACTGTATAATAATGATCGAGAATCTCGATTTCTCTCATTGTTATAGCTACGGATCTTCAACAACGGTGGTGCTAAACTTGCAACCTTTGGGATGATTGAAGTACTTGGAAGGACGGAGATTTCAAGTAACGTTGAAGATTAGACTATGGAATAAAAGCCACTAAAGTTTATCTTTTTTGTATTCCATATGTATTAATAGTTTTGTCACTAAAATTGACAAAGGGGGAGATTGTTAGAGCATAGCTCGGTCAACCTCGTATGCGTTGCAATATCAAGCATGTTTGTCAATGTTAGTGATTAAAACTATGAGTCTTGATTTCTAGTCTATTATAGCTAAGTCTCGGACTAGGATAGAAAAGTATGGTTGAGCTCAAGGACTTCATGGCGATTCATCATACAACGACGAAGATCTACTCAAGGAACCGTGGAACTTCTTCAACAAAAAGGTATGTGGAGACTTGAACTTATCTATCACTCAAAAGTCTATCTATTATATCTCATACTTCTTATGAGACAAAAAGTCGTCTGCTATATAGACTGGATCATACACATTTGACATTTCGAGCTGAGTATTCACTACTTATCTTTTTCTCGAAATCGTGTGTTGGTAAAGCGTTTCGCTTTGATCAAGTTTATCTTCACCTAGTGACGAAAGTCATGAAAAGTTTCAATTACTTTGAGAATTGCTCTGACGTGAAACGGTCTGTGAATAACGGCTATATAACGTCCTCTTGGAATGTCTCAATGATTGGAATGAGAGTTTAGATTACATAACCATGTATTCCTTAATATGAAGTTTTCGAACTTTGTTGATTGAGAGAAACCGGAGGAATTGGCTTTGCCAAGTCCGCAAACTGACGGAAGTTCTCTTGCCGAGAATTTTTGCTGGGATTTTCCAAAAACTCGTTTGCGTGTTTAGTCCGCGAAATCAGTACGCGAACCTAGCCCGCGAACTGGCGGAAGTCTCTTTGCCGAGATTTTCTGCTGAGTTTGGAAAACTCTGTCGGTTGCCTTAAGTACGCGAACTTGTTTGTGAGCTTAAGTGGTTATGATCTAAAGATGTGCTCTGAACATGAAACTTAAATTACTAAGGAATGCTTTATGCAATCCGTGGCTATAAAGTTCATGAGCCGATTCATCGAATCGAATCATCTTTGTTTCAATTGTGTCTTGTGCAGTTACATAAGATCTCATAGCAATTGAACAACTCTCTAACTAGTTTATTTGAGTCAATTGAACTAGTTATGGTGAAGAAGAACTAGGTTAATATGAATTGCTCATATGGTTAACCTTTTGGGTTACTATGTTGAACCAACATACACGTACACGTTTGGACACGGTTTTCACAAACCCAGTAAACGTCTACCCAAGTGTGTGTGACAAGCTAAGTTTTCGATCTAACGGTTGAGAAATATTAGTTTGAATCTAAATCAGGTTTTCATTTAACGGTGAATATGGGTTGCTTTGTAACTAAGGCAAAACCCTGATTTGAAGGCTATATAAATGAGACATCTAGCATTGGGCAAAACTAATCCCCACACGTCTGTGTGATACTAGTGCGCTCGCTAGAGTCGATTCTCCTTTAACCTTTGGTTTTCTTCTCTAAAACCAGGTTAACGACTTAAAGACTTCATTGGGATTGTGAAGCCATACCGATACTACTTTTATTGTAGTTGTGTGATCTGATCTTGCATCTTCTATTGTACGAATACCATCTTTGATTGGCTTGAGATCGTGAGAGTTCTCCGATAGGCAAGATTAAGAAGTCACAAAAATCTTCGTCTCACTGTTTGTGATTCCTCGACAAACCGCTTGTGTATTCAAGAAGGATTGTTGAGAGGTGATTGATTAATCTAGGCTGTTCTTGGGGAATATAAGACCGGATTATCAATTGGTTCCTGTTCACCTTGATTTTATATCTTAAGACGGAACAAAACCTTGGGTTTTTCTGTGGGAGACAGATTTATCCTTTGATAGACTTTTCTACGTGAGACAGATTTGTTTATTATCAAGTCTGCGATTTTGGGTTGCAGCGACTCTTAGTTGTGGGTGAGATCAGCTAAGGGAATCAAGTGTGCAATATCGTACTGGGATCAAAGGCGTAAGAGTACAACTGTACCTTGAATTAGTGGGAGACTGATTGGGGTTCAACTATAGTCTAGTCCGAAGTTAGCTTGGAGTAGGCTAGTGTCTGTAGCGGCTTAATACAGTGTGTATTCAATCTGGACTAGGTCTCGGGGTTTTTCTGCATTTGCGGTTTCCTCGTTAATAAAACTTCTGGTATCTGTGTTATTTCTTTTCCGCATTATATTTTATATAATTGAAGTAATACAGGTTGTGTGTTAAGATCATCAATTGGAAATCCAACCTTTGGTTGTTGATTGATATTTATTGATCCTTGGATATTGGTCTTTGGTACCGTCCAAGTTATTCCTTGTGTTTGATTAAAGACTCGCTATTGTTTTAGCTTGAGTAAATTAAAACAAGTGAGAGATATTGACTCCTTGAGATACTTTAATCTAGATTGAGTCTGACTGTCTAGTTGATTCTATAACAAAGTATTTCGAAGTTTGTCCATACAGATTGTTAATCGGATTATTGGGTGGTGTTGTTAGACCCCCGCTTTTTCAGACTATAAATCAAGACTTATAGTTTTGATCACTAACATTGACAAACAAGCTTGAGATAGCAACGCTTGCTAGTTCGACCGAGATGTGCTCTAACAAGCAGGTTCAATTCCGTACTTGGATGTGCTCACTCGTCGTGCTGCGATTCTTAAATTATTGATATTTGTGTGTCTCACTTCTCAAAGATAGGTGGTGCAGCAAGGGGCGATCGACATGATATAGCCGAGAAAAATTGGTTTCGGCTCGTATGTATCTTCGCAATTAAAAGTACCTGACAAAAATAATTCCTAAAAGAATATAAGGATTGGGGAAGCTGGGGGTACATTAAATAAAAGAATTTTGTTTCTTAATTAAAAATAGAGCTTTTCTGGGCCTTTGATTTTAATGGATGGGGAAAAGGCTAAGTGTTTAGTCATGGAATCCTCAATGTAATTCTCGTACAGATTTGAGGGATTCATCCCACCTATTGAGGTGGTTATGTGAGAGACCTCCTTATATAGGAGTCACAAACTTGGTTTCCAAGTATTAGCCTAATTGGTTTAGGAAACCGACTCCAACTAGGAAACCATGGGTCAATTTAGGTAACCCGTATTATATATGGAAGTTGACCCAATTTTAGGACCACCATTTCCCTAAAATTTAGCCTCATAAGGTAATGCACATTTCGGGAATTTGCCTACATCTCGTCCTAGAAGATGAAAGTGTGCGAAGGACACTAACTCAACAAGGTTGGCTAGCCTGAAACTCTTGGAACTCGATTCCACTTCCCAACTCACCAACCAACTTTTTTTTCAAACAACTCCCTAAGATGGAAAATTATTAATCTCTATTGAGATTCGACCAAGTTGATAAAACATAAACTTAGGCAGAAAACCATGAGTCAAAAGAGGGATACACACAACCATATAGGATGAAAAGCAGCATCTCATCCACAAACTACCGCCATCAAATAAATGTCAATTTTTTTCGCAACTTAATTTTTTTGATTATCTTCATTGTATTTCCTTTTCTCATTCCAAACTCACTGAATCCCAATGGTAGTGACGTAGTATTATCCAGTCTCATAAAACGTCGCAGTGTAGGCTCCAGAAGTGGGCTTCAACTGCAATAAAATACCCATTTAAATTAGTTCAAGGGTATTTTAGTAAACCACACAATTATCTTAAAAATTAACCAAACCCTATCAATTCGGTAGATATTCTGTCCAGAGAGTGAGAGGGAAGAGACTAATAGAAGACGAATCAATTTCAGACCAAGGATTCTTTGCATGCATAGAATCAACTGGATACGCCACTGCGGTGTGTTCTTGTATCTATTCTTTAAAGTCTCATTTCTCCCCAAATAACTAAAACTAAAACCACCTGGTATCTTGGACCATAATCTTTAGAGAGATCAACAGTTACACAATTAGATTCATTTGATTATCATTTGATCTAGAAGTGATAAGATGAATAAGGTTAATACAAAAGTGTTCATATGGCTAACTTCGGTTAACTTTTCTTGATCCAACTCAATATACACGTTTAAGTACGGTTACCCATATCTAAATGAAGGAGTATTTCATTTGTGTGTAGCAAACTAAGACCATCTAACGGTGGAGAGATATTGCCTTGCTTTAAGCAATCTTAGCTTGAATATTAAATCAGGTTTTCATCCAATGGTGAATATTGATTGCTTTGTTCCAAAGTTATCAAATCCTGATTTGAAGACTATATAACGGAGAACTCTACCAATTGGGAAACCTAATCCCCACACCTCTTGTGTGATACTAGTTGCGACTAGAGTCAATTCTCCTTTAACCTAGGTTTTTCTTAAAACCATTATAGGTTAACGACTTAAAGACTTCATTTGGATTGTGAAGCCAGACCCAACTATTTTCTCTGTAGTTGCGTGTTCTGATCTTACTTGTTCTATTGTATTGAGAATTATCTTCTCTAAGATTTGCTCGAGATTTATCTCTGATAGGTAAGATATAAAAATTAATCACAAATCTCATCGTCTCATTCTTTGTGATTCCACAATAACTTGTTCTACTACCATATAGTTAAGTTATTGTGAGGTGATTAATATTTCTAGGTTGTTCTTCAGGAATATAAGACCCGATTATCAATTGGTTCCTGTTCACCTTTAAAAATACGAGGGTACCCAAATATACCTCAATCTAAAACTTTTCCACGTATAAGTCCTTTCTCCGAAAGTGATATCTATGGACCGAGTCGAGACAATACAACTAATCGGTTCACACTTCGTGTGATCGTCTATGGATACGAGATCGAGACAATACGACAAGATAACTTGTGTGATTGACTATGGATACAAGATCGAGACAATATAACAACAAAGTATGTTTACTTGATAATAGGTTCGTACTTAACCAAACACAATAGGATTGCTATCAAGTAAATAGAAATTAATGTTTGCGTAGTTTACTTTAAATTATAATAACAACAATTATAATTGCGGAAAATAAAAGTAAATGACACAGCAAGATTTTGTTAACGAGGAAACCGCAAATGCAGAAAAACCCCGGGACCTTGTACAAAATTGAATACTCTCAGGATTAAGCCGCTATACAAAATTAAGACCAACTTCGTATAATTGAGACCAAGCAACTAAATTTATAGTTCACCTAGTTCTGTCTGTATCCCTGCGCCTCCAACTTGTTAATAAGTCACGCACTTGGAACAATTCCTTTGGTTCGTATTCCAAACAGTAAAAGAACAACAAATATGTTCGGTAACAACTCTTTTCAATCAAGTGATATGAGTTCGACAAAAGGCTCTTCCATTTATCCCAATAAACTCCTTTGTCAGGTCCTTAGATCTATCCAATAACAATTACCAAAGTAATTGTCTCGATTTTGCAATCAATACTTTGAATCACAAAGAATTGTATTGATGCAGATCTACTCAACTAATCAATCAAATTTATCACAAAGATAAACCGATTATAGTTGGACCTTTTCTAGCCGAAACAAGTATTGTGCACACCAAAGATTATGAACCCAAATCAGAAATCTTCTTCGTCTTCAAATCTTCTTAGATCTTCAATAAACACCTGCATACAATCAACTTGAATCTCTTGTGATCAATCACACACAGAACGGAGTCTGTTAACAATGGATTATCACAAGACGTATTTAGATCTACAAACAGTCTAAAGATCCCCGTCGAAACTTCGATCAAGTTTGAGTGAATCTTATATCAGAAGAGAAGATTCTCAAGCATAAACAAACTAGGTGCAATCAAAGTTCAACCACCGTTAGTCAATCAAATCAATCGAAAACAAAAGATAAACCGCAATTATTTAGTTTCTCACCAAGGTACTAATAGAGCTTCTCAATCCCAAAGAAGACTTTAAACTGAGTGGCCGTGAGATATTTCGCCTAATTAGGTTACTCTCCTCTCCGAATAGGTGGCTTCACCAGTAGCATCACAACTAAGATAGTTCTTGCTGTACGAGGATTAGTTTGCTCGAAATGCAAACTTTCATATTTATAGACCAAGGAAGTTTGGACACCAAGGAATTTCCAAAACCGAAAATATTCTCAAGATATGCAATATATTCCAGATTCGGTTTTCATAATTCCTGGAAATGCTTTGTCCAATATAATGACCGAAAATCTCTTCGAAAATCTTCAACTGGTAAATGCACATTACTAATTTTCATTTTCCTAAAATAAAATTAAAAACCTTAACTAAAAGATTCTCAATTTATTTTATTCGATCTGGTATTTTCTTCCTTTAGCTATTAAGGAATAACTTTGAACAATTAAAGATAAGCGTTATTACATATGTTCAAAGTATGTCGACATCCTTACTTTGTAAGTCCTCTTTCATATTTACAATCTTGAAAACGATTTGCCACACTTCCAAACAAGTTTAGAATTGGTTCATCTGACTTTCAAGAACTACGTGATTGATCAAGAACACTCAATCACAAATCATGGGTTTAACGGTTCTACCAAAATAAGTTTCGGTTCTACCTCCATGTGAGTACTATGCATAGTCACACTAGATTTACAAAATTCGGTTGACTAGGTACTAGGATCGGTTCCCCACATATATATGGTGTCTAACTTGTAGTTGTTGCACATGTCCATAGGATAAGTTCCCATTTACCTAAAAACGTGTTGCACATGCCCATAGAATCGGTTCCCCTTTGCCTAAAAGCGTGTTGCACATGTCCATAGGATCGGTTTCCCTTTTTGCTAAAAACTTGTTTTACCTCATACAAGGATCGATTCCCTTTGTGATGGGTTGCACCTCTTACTAGGATCGGTTCCCCTTTACCCAGAGTCGGTCATACCGATAACACAAAATCGATCATACCATCTCAGGTGATTACTTAAGATCAGTTTCGCTAATAAAAGTCATACCAATACAAAAGTCAGGCCTTTGTGAATAGTTTTACCAAGAACATAAACAAGTCATGAACGGTTATACTAATCACACATATTGGTAGTTCAAAAGATATGCAATGAATAACAATACCAATAATGCCTGGCGGTTTCTCTTTCGATTCACAAAACAAGTTCATGAATTTACTTCCTTAAAACAAATGTAAAACATTGTTTCCTAGGATGAAATCTTCACCTTATACCCATACATAATCACAATAGCATTCAAACGATTATGCCGATGTCTTATCTACAAAGTTTAATGGTTAAGCAATAAACCTAGTATAATATGTCTAACTAGAGTATAGTCATTCATGCTTCGCAGTTTTTTTTCTTCAATATGCACAACTTGAAAGATACGTTAGGGAATGAAACAGTTCAAGTCAAATATCACTAACCTCAAGTGGAAGGATGATGTTGTTGTTGTAGCTCCTTACTTCTTCACTTCTCCAAGTCTTCGCAATACTTGTAATGTCTCATATCCTAATACTTTCAAGCTAACCTATACGAAGTTGACTCTAGTACATAATCAAGCGACTCTTAAATGAGTTTTGGCTCACTAAAATATGACAACCAAACTTGACATACCAATGCTTGGTGGGTTCAACTGAGCTATGCTCTAACAATCTCCCCTTTTGTCAATTTTAGTGACAAAACTCTTACATCATATGAATAAACAAATTACAAGAATTCATTACACATACGCTTGTTTCCCGAATCCAACAACACAATAACCTGTATACATTCAATCCTTAAATGCCGTTGTTGACATTATAATAACAAAGCTAATATTCCCCCTAAAGGTATGATAGGTAGGTTTTATCAATCCGCACGTCTTTGTTATTTCCTTTGTAGTCCATAGAACTAAAAGTATATGATATGTTACTCCACCTTAGTCTATGCTTTCACTCTTTCGTTAGATAAACATTTAAGCACCAATGTCCTTCTCTTTTAGTGATACCAATCAATATAAATCAATACCAGTTTCACTTGTTTACTCCATATATTTCTCCCCATTTTTGTCACAAAATGACAAGGAAACGAAAAAATAAAGGACAAACCGAAAGGATCTTACAAATCTTAATAGACTTGCAACCTATATAGTTAAGCACGAGGGTTCCACACACCATTTTTGATAACCAATATCAAAACCGAAATTACAAAATAATTTGTTTTGATATGTTACCAAGAAAACAATTGCCCAAAGAAATTTTCCCTAATAGTTTGGAAAACCAAAAATCAACTAAGCACCTTAGTTCCTTAGCTAAACCGATTGTACAAATACAATTGCTTGTTCGATAAGACCAAAATAAAGATAACTCTATTTTTCTCATCAGGTTCTAATTATCCATATAACTTAGACCTTTAACTTTTAAACAAGACAAGTACTAGGTTAGTTAACTAGCATTTCTTGTTAAGGCATTCGATTAGACTTGAATAACAGAAACCTCCACTTTGATAAGTCTAACTAAGATCAGAATTAACTTAGTTTCTCTTATCCGGAAACGAATTGGACTAAACAATTCATCCCGTAAACTTTTTCTTTCGTTAAGCCATAAATAATTCATACAAACCAAATAAATCAATTTGCATAATTATTCACCTCAACCGGAAGCAATTGAAACAACGTAGACATTAAAGCACCGCAATTGCACCAAAATTTTGTAAGCCTAAACAATTGATACCACACAATAAAGCAAGATAACAATAGTTTTTCTTAACCGGAACCAATTGAATCAGACACACATCCATACACAAATAATGGAATAAAACATCAATTGTACCGAAATTTTGTTAAGCAAAAGCAATAAATATATGAAATAAAATCAGGCTTTTCTTAAACAGGAAAACAATTAACTAACAAGATTGTTACCTCAAATTTCGATCCACTTCTCCAATATATTTACACCATCTTCTAGGGAGAATTGATATCGAAATATCATTATGTTGGCATCCTTATGCAAAACAAAAGAATAATAACAACCAACCTTTACCAGAGAAAGGTTGAAAACCGGTTTTTAACTATTGCAAGCAAAAGTTGAAAACCCCGAAACGCATATGCTTTTATGCTAAACCAAAACCGATTCAACATATTGTGACTTTTTCACATATTGTTTCTATCAGAACCCCTCATGATCCTTTGATAAAGCCTACCAACATGGGCTAGAACTTAATCTTGCTAAATCAAAAAGTCACCCAAACCATAAGGGTTCATAACATTATGAGATCGAATATCAAGGTTAGAAAACCAAAATCAAATATCCCATAAACATACATAGCAATAACATAAAACATTCAAGCACAGGTTATGTAAATCAAAAACTATCACAAGAAAAATTATAAATCAAATAATTTTATTCATAATAATAGTTTTATTCATAATAGACCCAGTAAAATCATTGAAAGAAATCAAAAATTGATGTCTATTATCTTTTGCAACTCACTCCTTCATATCAGTGCTAAATGAAGGCGGATTACTACTTTCAGTCTTCAACTTGTGAATTTCTTCAAGTAGAAAACCTTGTTGCTTGACCAGAATTTCTTGCAGGTGAGAAATTTTTGTGAAGGATTCTGCAAGAGCATGTAATTCTGTCTTTGATTGAACACAAAAGTGTGTCAATGCTTCAATACACTGATCTTTCATCAGCGTATTCTCTCTTTCCTTCTTGCTAAGCCAATCTCCCTTTTTGATTTTACCTTTAATATCAAGAGAATATCCAGACTTAATCTTAAGTTGATCTTTCTGATCTAGCATCTTGCCAAGAGAAGATGTTGGATCCAGACTCATGGTTCAGACAAGAAATGACCAAAGAAGGAGAAGGATCTTTTTATAATTTTCATACTTCCGAAAATATAATTTTTTGAGGGCAAAAACTGATTCTACTGTTTCTGGTAAATTTGGGTGTGTTGATGAGAAACGAATTCAAACCCTAAATAAATGCACTGCACGGGAGTGCTTTAGATTCGAGAGATCAATCTGTAAGACTCTGACCTAAACCAACAAATGGTCGTTCCAGATTCAATTCGGTCACAAGGTGAAGTAGAAGGGTTGATCTTAGGGAGGTAAGCGAAGAAGGTGTTTCAGATCAGAATGTTGAATTATGAAGGTATGGTTGTTTATGACTTGTGTATCAGAAAATCGTTTCTGTCTACTTGTGTTCTGTCTTTTAAAATAAATTGAAAACCTATTTATACAAGTCATTGAGCGGACCCTGATCTCTTAGAAAGTGGAGAAGATTAAGTAGTGGAGTAGTGGGGTTGTGTAAGAGGTGGTGATCATCACGCGGTTGCATCTTCACCCATTACTCACATTGTTAACCGTCTGTCCTTTCCTGACACGTTCTCGTAATGGACGCGTTGCACGCCGCACGCTGTAAATTGCCAGACCAATAGCCAGTGAGTATCCCCCAGTTTGTGACATGTTCGATGTCTCGAATAAGTGGGTCAAGTCGTGGGACTTGCCGCGGAGAATAGCATATCGTGCTATTAGGTTAAACAACTAAGTTGTTTATGAAGCCGACATAAAATATCGTATGCATTTGATGTATGTGAAGCATCGCATTTAAGAAGCTCAAATTAATCGATGTGTATGAAGCATCGTTGTTTTAGAGCTTGATTGAATAAGTCGTGGATAAGCGTCTTAAAAAAGGCAGCATGACCGGTCATCTTCGGGTGTTCGTTTGAAGGCCGCATGGGCGAGCCATCACTTGGTCGATCGTTCCCCGTGAAAGAAAGATGGCCGGTGATTTCCATTCTGGTTTGTTGGTTTGATGGAAATAAATCTACATCGTCCAACTGGGATGGAAAAGTTGGATGGACAAGATGATTTACGGCAGTTGCCTATTGCCGTTGATGCAATTCATGGTTTGAAAACCGTGTGGCCCACCCCTCTTTGGGCGTGCGTTTCGAGGCATCGAGCCCTGGTTTGCATAGGCCGGCTGGTCGCGTGTAAAGGTGGGTCGATGGTGGTCACGTTAACACCTTTGGGACCACTTGAATCTAGATCTACACCGTCTGTTTAGGCTGGCGAAGATGGATGGTTGTAATTAATTTACGACACAGATGTGTTGCCGTAAACCCAATTAGGGTTTTGAAACAGCCGCGATTTCTCTAGGTCGATCGAGAAATTCGATGCATCACTGACTTCCCATGGGTAAGTCGATCGAACAGTAATAGTGTTGGGACGGTGGTGAACTCGTGCGCACCTCCCTGATTGTCCAAAACGCGATCTAAGCCATCCAAACAGGCTGGCTAAGTTGGGTGGTCATGATCGATTTAAGACACTAATACACTTCCGCGACCCAAATTAGGGTTTAAAGCATCGCGTCTGCCATAGTTTGGGCAAACGATTCATTGATCTACGGATTTGCCGTGGACAGACCGATCGAGTGGGGGAAAGGCTGGGCCGCGGGTGTATATGCCAACACTTCCTTAATCACTCGTAGGAAAATTCAAGTCGTCCAACCAGGCTGGCAAAGTTGGACGGTTGTAACACCTTTGAGATTGTTTTAGTCAGTCTAGCTCATTCGATCTTCTTTCAATAACGCGACCACCCTGTTTAGGGTTGGCGTTTGACAACGCTGGGATGCGTTTAGGCAAAGTCCGGTTGGATGGGACGTTGGTGGGCCCACCGACGTTTAATGCGGTAATTACCTAGTTCTTCCAGGAGTGGTCTAGGTTTGTTGAATTGCGCGGCCAAATTGTGTGACCATAATTATTTTGAGACTGATATGGGCAGTCTAGATTTCTCTTAAGGAAATTAAACATGTTCGATCGAGCTGTCTTTAATTAAAAGTGCATCGATACGAGATTCTCTTTGTCAGAGAGTGATGTAGCATGTGCGGGTACTTTCATGTAGATCTCAATATTGGCATTTCGGGAGATTCATGCTACTCTGCTGAGAGTGAACACTTAATCGTCATGTCATGTCAATGATGAGAGTTCGGCTGAGAACATAACACGGAAATACTAGGCAAATCATGCATTAATTAATAATGCTGGTATAAAATAGAATTCACAGAAAATTTGGGATTGTTGTTGCACGCACCATTCTGAGTGAATTTCATGTATATATATATTGAATTGATTCAAACGAACGAAGAGGTTTTTTGCACTCATCACTTCTTAAATGGCTTTACCCCTTGCAGAGTGGCAGCGCATTAAATACAGGTTTTACAATTTTAGCCCTGAACTAAAAACCACCATCAACATTAAGTCCCCTGCTTAGCACGCAATGATTACACTTTGCGGGGTAAGCACTAGATGGTGACAATAAAATATGAAATCGAGACGAAGAAAATAAGCTTACCAGGAAAGGCAGAATCGTCCCTCGATCATGGGGTCGCGTGACTAGCGGGATCGGTATTGGCGCGCCACTTGTTCATTCGTAGGAGTTAGCATGGCGGGCCCAGCTGCCTTCGTCCGTACATGAATCCGAGATGGATTCCTTTTCCGGTTCGAACTCCCAACACGTTGTGTGTATAAAAGGGGATCTACTTCCTCTTTTTTTTTTTAATCTTTCGTTGGCTTCACTTCTTTGTTTTGGTTTCAGCAGCAAGGGCGCGTCGATCGAGAGCCGATCAGCAGTAGCAATTCGTGAAGGCGAGCATCGTTCAGGTATGTCTTCTATCGTCTCTTCTTTACTTTCGGCTTTTGTTTTTTCTCGCATGTTAGTCCGAACCTTAGCCGTAGGCGTAGCTTCCATGAACTTGAGAAATCGTCCCAAGGTGAATGATCCCTCCTTGTAGAAGTATCGACAGCACCATTGATAATAAAACAATCAACATTACTAGTGTCAATAGCAGGATGAGAAGAAGTCCATAGGCGAGTGTCGTTTGTTTTCTCCTTCTTTTAAAACCTAGTTTTTAGGTTTCGGTCATGGGCGTAAGTCCCTGCTCGAGCTATAGCTATGGGAATAAGCCGGCCGTTGGCATGTATTCCGCAGCTGATAATGGACGGCAATAAATACGGATCCTCCATTATTTTGTTATCCACATGATTCGATCTCTGAGCTTTGACTATTGGTTGCATCGAATTCAATAAGAAGTTGTGTGTATGATTCCTTTTTTAGCCTGAAGTAATGACTCTTTTCCGTTGTGCTTCATTGTAGTTGCTCGAAAGTAAACTAAGAATCTCTTGTTGAAATGTCACCTGGAAATAATGCTGCTGCTAAACTGAAGTGTGTTAAGAAATCCAACGATATGCCGAATATAGATGATGAGATCTTCTTCGCGCCTTATCCAAATGTTAGAACCCATCCTGGTCATAAGATAACCTTGCTTACAGGCTCAGAGAATGAAAAGGCTGCATCGTCAGTTTCTCCAGCACGTGTGATGAGGTTTTATCTCCAAAAGAAAGAATATCCAGCTTCTCCCATTGACTTCAAGGTTTGTCATACTCTAGTACGCTCTTATGAAGGATGGATGAGGCACATGTTGGGAAATGGGCGTATCAAGAATAACTTGACTAAGACACAAATCGTCGAGCCTATCATGGCGTCCGCAACACTTCATACTAAGAAGGACGCTGCAGGTTTGATCACCTTTATTTCTCGGTGGTGTCCTTCCACGCACACGGACATATGTAGATGGGGAGAAATGACCATCACTTTGGAAAGTGTAGCCATGTTGTTGAGTCTTCCAATTGCGGGAAGCTTTAATTATAAATTATCCACCGCAGAAAGCGTCACGCTCGATACTCTAGTTCAGAAGGCAGAAGAATATAACCAACAGAAAAATGGTGAGAAATGCTTTTATACTTGGTGGGTATCTAAATGGTTTCCTACAAAACCAAAACCGGGCCAAGTGTTGGATGATGAACTCAGTGTTGTCGCATTTCTGTCTTTGTGGCTGTCTAGGGATGTATTTGATGACGGCTCTGGCAAGAAAACTATAAGACGCGATCTCGTCATGTTTTCCATTAAGTTGGTGCAAGGCCTAGTCCTCCCTTTAGGCAGCTTATTTCTTGGGTCATTGTACTCTCATCTGGATTCTTTGGTAGCAGACATGTATGTTTCCAACGGTTACATGAAGGTGGAGTCGCACATTCACATCGCCTTTCTCCAAGCCTGCTTATGGGAACACTTCAAAGGTTATGCTCCTGTCCCTGCAACTTCAATTCTAGTTTGTACGGAGGTTCGAGAATACTTCGTTGGCAAAACAGACGTCCAAAACCTGGGTTGAAGCTTATTGATTTTTTCGATAACGTGTACGCCATAGATTTCCGCCCGTGGGGACCGATTCATTCTTCTGTGGTTCAACCGAAAAAAATTTCCGCTGCTCCTGACACTATGTTGCACACCGATGGAAAGGATATGAGCTCTGGAGAGATCATAGTCATGCGAAGTTGTACACCGAGATATATTCCCTCTTTCTTTGATGAATCTCTTACTGCAGTTCCTTATAACATTGACAGAGTCGCTCATCACATGGGATTAGATCAAGGAATTCCGTTTTACCGTCCGCCAATGCCTTCAGCGGATCTTGTATCGTCTGTTCTAGATGCTAGCATCTTTGCAACAAAGCAGAGCCTTCCATTCATGCTTCTCGGAAGAAAACCAGTGGCGACTAGTAGGTATAAGGATTTCTGGAGGGAAGAGCTGCTATCTTTTCAAAAGTTCTCAGAAGAAGTTGTAATAGTTCCTCGCAGTAGGCCTACTCTCGAAATTTTGAAGCAGCATAAATTGTTGAAGTCGCTTCCGAGCAAGCGAACCAGGGATGATGCTTCTGATGACTGCAGTCCCCGGGAGGCAGGAACGAGGTCTAAGAAGCAAGCAGACGGACCGGTGGTTTTCAATTCTTCCCATATGAAGGTACTTTAAGCTTTTCCTCTTTTAATCCACTGAGCTTATTCGTCTTGGAAAATCCTCGCTAAACACGCTTCTTATTTTAAAACCAGGGTCTTGGGAACAAGAATGTTCTTACGAGGCTGGCATGTAGTCGTAAGCAGCTTTAGAGAAATCTGGCGATACTGAACCTGCTTTAGAGAATTCCGGTGATACTGAACCTGCCTTAGAGAAGTCCGGTGATACTGAACCTCTTGAAGGTGAGTATAAGGATGACGAAGGCTCGGACGGAGAAGGGAGCGTTTCCAATGGTAGCAGAGAGCCTGATCGTTCCAGCGAGTTGGGAGACAAGAATGTGACAGACACCAACCTCGAGGTCGATAGAAATGATGATGTAGGGAATACCGGAGATGTTACGTCCATGGTTGTGAAGGTGATTCCCTATAAAGAGTCTCTCGTGACTGACAGAGCATTGGTTGTGCATTCTACTGCTGGAGTCATTTTTGACCCTCCATTTGACGCCCCTTTCATAGATCATGTGTTGGTTGGAGGATTCAGCGTGCCGGCTAAGTATGAGGAATTATACACCAATATATGGAAGAAATATGGCCACATCGCCACTTCCAAGAGCTTAAAAGTTGCTTTGCATTAGTCAAACGTGTCGAAGAAGCTTTATCTTCCATTTATGGCATGATCATCGTGACTGGGCGCACCGTTTCTGAAGAGATAGTTTCAAACTGGGATTTGCACCGAGATATGTTCGTGAAGTATGAGTTTAATGCCTCTTGGTTTTGTGAAGGATTTTCTGAAATCCAGAAGATACAGGGTGAAATGAACAAAGTTCCCCCTATGGACTGCATTGCTCGACAGGAGGAAGAGATCGAGAGATTGTCTAAAGAGTTGAAGCTGAAACAGGACGCCCTCCAAAACATGAAAGCTTCTATTTCCCAAAAGAATGAGTTGTTGCTGAAATATTTCCCTTGAATACTTTGCGTCTTCTTTTTTTTTATATTTCCCTTTTAGGTGTCTTTGAGCGACGTGAGGAATTCCTTTCATGGTTTGATTTTTTCTGGTTTTTGAACTAGCAAGTGATTGTTTTATGAGGATATTTGAATTTGCTTCGAGAGCGGATTTGAGGCGTGAGTATGTGTCGACATAGACGCAGATCGCTTAGCTTGGCGGTTTTGTTGGGGTGCAACTTCTCTCGAGGGCCCTGCATCAATGACCACAGCGCTGCGAAGTGGTTGAACCGAGTATCGTTCATTAGTGAAGCTCTTGTCTCCATGGGGGTCTTGGAAAATTTCCCCTTCCTCAGGCGCTTCTTTGTATGGTAAAGTCAAGTCGGTCGTGGCTGCGGATTTTTGAACAGCTCTCTGAACTTCCGCAAGGGTCTTGAGATATAGATTCTCCAACAGAGTTTCGTAAGCCAGTTCCCTTCCCTTATTCTACGGATATTGTGATACTCATGATGAGTTCTTTTCCTTATGAAACTGTTTCGGCTCTTTGTTGCCGGCTGGATTTTGTTGATTGTATTCTTTCAGTTCCTGTTCGATGCAATTACGTATTCCGTCTGCATCACTGTTGGCGGGAATACGGACTTCAAATAAAGATCTGGTGTCATCTCTGCCGTTGATGATATTCTCCGAGCGGACGCTTGCCGACTCCTTCCACAACCGGTTTACTATACTTCTTAGAAGGCAGAGCGTCTCATCTTGTCGTCTTGCGATTTCAGCCTTGTTTGCGAGGACATCTTCTAATATCCTAGTCATGCCTTCCATGGTGATTCTGCTTTGATCGTTTATGGCTTTCGGAGAATTTGGCTGGCGGAGGTACATCACAGAGTGAAAGTTGAAATTGGTGATTGAAATGAAATCGGGTTAACAAATGTGGTTATACCTAAGATCCGCCCTCTTGAATTCGAGAAAATTGAAATGAAATCGAAAATTGATCTTGCAACCGAGAGATTAATCTCCCACTGTGGTCGCTAGTTGTTTGAGGGCAAAAACTGATTCTACTGTTTCTGGTAAATTTGGGTGTGTTGATGAAAAACGAATTCAAACCCTAAACAAATGCACTGCACGGTAGTGCTTTAGATTCGAGAGATCAATCTGTAAGACTCTGGCCTAAACCAACAAATGGTCGTTCCAGATTCAATTCGGTCACAAGGTAAAGGAGAAGGGTTGGTCTTAGGGAGGGAAGCGAAGAAGGTGTTTGAGATCAGAATGTTGAATTATGAAGGTATGGATGTTTATGACTTGTGTATGTTGTAGTATTGAAAGTGGTAGTAAAAGTTCGTTGCTCGGACTTGTAAAGATTTAAAAAAATAAAAATATACAAAAATATTGACAAATTGGTAGAGAGGTAATGGGACTAATGATTCGGCCAATCTTCATAACATAGGGTTCAATGATTTATTCTCAACAATAATCGCTCAAAACATATATGGAATCTTATTTTGCCAAAGTAGATTCTCAAAACATTGGTTGTAAGTGTTAAGCATGGAACATCAAATCACCTAAGCTAAGCATGACCCATCTAATCAAATAACACCCAATTTAATCAAATCATATTTCAATTAATTTTTAATGCAAAAGTCTTAAAAAAGAATTAATAAAATTACCCATGTATGAAGCTCGACCTCCTCCGTCGTCCCAGTGTTGGGGTTTAACTCATCATAGTAAAAATGCTCTCAAAATAATTATTTATTGCTCAAAAAGTGGTTTACAAATGATGAAAAGGTGTAAAACAGTTGAACAGAAAAATCGCAACAGAAATAACTGTTGCAAAGGCGTTGTTCAGCTGTTACAGGAAGAACGATAAATGATAACTGCTGTTGTACGACGAACTACGACCCACGGACGTGCGTCTTAGACACTGTTGAAGAACGACGGTCTTTGGCTGTCTGTTCTTCGTGTTCTTCATCTTCATCAATGGCAGCAGCAGCAGCAGAGAGAAATCATGGTTCTCGATTCTGCAGCGTTCCTTCTCTCCTCCCAACTCTCGACAACCATTCTATTCAACCCCATAGACATATTTATACTCAAAAGCACCGAGATAATCCGAGTTAAATGCAAATAATTCTCCCTTAATGATTTTTATTTTCACGGGAATATTTTCTTTCCCTGTTCACCTTTCACGCGTCTTCTGTTAGCTACTTTCCTGTTCTCTTCTCACACGTTTGTTCTGAGCTGGATTTCCTTGTTTATCCTGGCTTGATTGGTCGAATCTTGTTGAATAAAGAAGAAAATATTCTCCTATGCAGTTACGTATCATCCAATATCCCGTGATAATCTCTCTTCCTGTTTAACCAAGACTCGATGTTCTAGCCCAACTGGATCGAATCCATTAACCATACAATCCCTGTTTAGCCCAAGCAGATCAATCAAAACAAAATCCAGTGATTGAATCTCGCTCAAAGCCCACACAAGATCGAACCCAAATTTCTTCCGTGAACTGCATGAACTTTCCCGCCATTTTGAATTTTCAAATCGTGAAGAAGGGTGTCCCCCTAACCATCTGTGGAGTGAAAGTAGCAAATGCCCAACTGAGGGCCCCTTAGTAATTGGGTTGCCCCTTAACCAAAATGAGAGTCCGAATAACAAATTTCCACCGGGGATGCTCCGCATAATTTTTCGAGCCGATTTTTCCAAAATTATTTATTTCCAAAAAATACCTACAAACACGCAAAATACCATAATAAGGACGAAAAAAAGTACTAACAATACAGAGAATTGAGAACAAAATAGACACATATATGCGTCTATCATGTATCAGAAAATCGTTTCTGGCTACTTGTGTTTTGTCTTTTGAAATAGATTGAAAACCTATTTATACAAGTCATTGAGCGCATCCTGATCTCTTAATAAGTAGAGAAGATTAAGTAGTGGAGTAGTGGGGTTGTGTAAGAGGTGGTGATCATCACGCGGTTGCATCTTCACCCATTACTCATATTGTTAGCCGTCCGTCCTTTCCTGACACGTTCTCGTAATGGACGCGTTGCACGCCGCACGCTGTAAACCGTCAGACCAATACCTAAAGAGTATCCCCCAGTTTGTGACATGTTCGATGTCTCGAATAAGTGGGTCAAGTTGTGGGACTTGCTGCGGAGAACAACATATAGTGCTATTAGGTTAAACAACTAAGTTGTTTATGAAGCCGACATAAAATATCGTATGTATTTGATGTATGTGAAGCATCACATTTAAGCAGCTCAAATTAATCGATGTGTATGAAGCATCGTTGTTTTAGAGCTTGATTGAATAAGTCGCGGATAAGCGTCTTAAAAAAGGTAGCATGACCGGTTATCTTTGGGTGATCGTTTGAAGGCCGCGTGGGCGAGCCATCACTTGGCCGATCGCTCCCCGTGAAAGAGAGATGGCCGGTGATTGCGATGCTGGTTTTTTGGTTTGCTGGAAATAAATCTACATCGTCCAACTGGGCTAGCAAAGTTGGATGGACAAGATGATTTACGACAGTTGCATATTGTCGTTGATGCAATTCATGGTTTGAAAACCGTGTAGCCCACCACTCTTTGGGCGTGCGTTTCGAGGCATCGAGCCCTGGTTTGCATAGGCCGGCCGGTTGCGTGTAAAGGTGGGTCGATGGTGGTCATGTTAACACCTTTGGGACCACTTGAATCCAGATCTACACCGTCCGTTTAGGCTGGCGAAGATGGATGGTTGTAATTAATTTACGACAGAAATGTGTTGTCGTAAACCCAATTAGGGTTTTGAAACAGCCGTGACTTCTCTAGTTCGGTCGAGAAATTCGATGCATCGTTGACTTCCCATGGGTAAGTCGATCGAACAGTAATAGTGTTGGGCCGGTGGTGAACTCGTGCACACCTCCCCGATTTTCCAAAACGCGATCTAAGCCATCCAAACAGGCTGGCTAAGTTGGGTGGTCGTGATCGATTTAATACACTAATACACTTCCGCGACCCAAATTAGGGTTTAAAGCATCGCGTCTGCCATAGTTTGGGCAAACGATTCATTGCTCTACTGATCACAGTCGTATGCGTCAAAAATAATTTCACATTCTTATTTAACTAAAATAAATGAAGTATGTGATAAGAAAGAGTTCGTTTCCACGTAGAGGCAATTGTTGTTATGCAATTTTCAGATTCTTAAGTAACCAAGGGGGATTTTGTTTATCAATGCAATAAATATAAATTGAAAGCAATAAAATATGAAAATAATCAATAAGAGGAATATATTGGTCACGGGATAGTATCATTCACAAACATGTATTTTCATCAATGACTAGAATTGATATTTTAATCTCTCATTTATTAAAAGTCCTAGGATATCTTGATCGCAAGTATATCCCTCTAATTCCCTGATTTCATCACAACCACATTAAAAGATGCATATGTGAATTCTTCCTAGAAAGCAACCTAAAGTGTAAAAGCACAATTAAGTTTAACTCCCTAAAAGCTTTAAGTTTTATGGAATAAGACTAATCAAGGCAATCAAACGTGTAAAAGCACTAATTCGATTTAACCAAGGTTATGATTCATTTGTGACTAGTAAGATATATCACTACAAGCACTACCCACAATTATGCTACTTAGAATCAAGGATAAACAACTTTTTTGTATTGAAAACCCTAATATAGCTTTAGAAATGAATGCAAATCGGATTGATTCCGGACTCAACCAAGCAAACAATCAAATCATATGACAAAAATAAGCAATAAAGTTGAGACAAAACTAGTTCATTGAATCACATAGCATGTTTGATGAAATCAACTTATTATCCCATAACCAATAATTGTATTTAGCTACTCATAACTATGGAGTTCATCATAGTCAATAATCAAATAAAAAAGATGAAAACAAAATGAAAGCAAATCCTAGTCGCCGCTCTCCAATACTCCAAGTAGAAAATACGTGCTCCAAAGTTGCCGAAAACTTCCTTCTTTTGTAGCTTTTCTTTCTTCCAAAACTAGGTCAAGTCTCAAAAGCCCATGTCCAATGTATCCACCAAGCCCACATGTAGAAAGACCCATGTAAAAATTCTCCAAAACTTACAACTGCAGTTCTGGAGTAGCTGCAACCAAATCCAACAGCACACACAACACTCAAACATCCACCATCTTCTTTGTTTACTTCACAACAAAACAAACTCATTCCATGTCTTCTTTGAATCAGTACCATTACCATCTGTAGCTGCACCAACACTGACCTGAATCAACGTTAGCTTCACAACATCAAACCAACATGTACCCATTTCTGTTCAATCTCACCCAATTCAGCTCAGTCGCAACTGCACTGCCTGCAATCCATTACTGCCAACCCCAGAGCAACACCACAAAAACACCATTCTACTGCAATAACAACACCAGTTTCTTACTGCAATTTCTTGCATACAGACTCAAGCCATCAGTGCAATGTACCCACCTGAACTGCAAGCCTAAGCATTCATCTAAAGTCAATTTCTGTAACTTCAATGCAACAATCCAGCTGCTGCACATTCAATCACCAGCATTTCGATTAACTGCTCAGTACTTGAGCAGTTTCTCTTAGCTCCAATTACCTGCAATTCCATTTCTTCTCTTCTTCTCAGCTCCAGACCACCACCAATTCAGCTGTACTTCTTGTAATTCCACTTCCAACAACAGCATTTCATGACTTGCAGTTTAACCTCATTCCAGTCATCAACATTGCTACAACAACATGGTCCCTGTAACTTGCAGCTCATCACCACCTTGACCACCGGCTCAAATTCTTCATCCCTGCAATGTTCAACTGATTTGCATCATTCTCCGCAGCTACAGTTCAATGCCATCTGGAGCTGCACCATCATATTCAACCACACAGACCATTAGTACCACCTAACTCAGCTGCAAGCAGCTGAACCATCTCAGTCACTCCACCTGCTCCGTATCATACATTCTCCCATTTCTTTGTCATACCAATATCACTGAATCTGCATTTGTTCATTGCACTGCCTTGTAAACCTGAACATACATCACTTGCAACTACATTTGTTGTCTGCAACAGCTTCAAGACCACCACCAATTCCACAGACCCATTAGCTCAATCGGTAACATCATCCCTTGTCTGCAATCTCAACTTCATGCCTTGCACATCAGTCCCATTGCAACAACAAATCACCACCTGAATCACTTCAATCTCATTTCCTCATCACAGCAGCACCAGAAATTTCATTACTAGAGCTCCACTGACGTCAACACAACCATTTATTTCAACTTCCATTTACCACTCTCTGCACCAACAATCCATGGCTGGCAACTGCAAGCAAAACCACAGTGCCACATCCTTCTACCAATTCAGACTGCAACATCTCAGATCCATTTTGTAGCTTCATTGCAACCCTGTGGCCAATTCATCACCAACACCAGCTTGTAGTTGATCTTCTCAGTGTCTAAATCTGATCCAAACCCTAAACAAATCAACCAACAATAACTCGAACTCAGAAACCCATCTTTAATTCGAGCATCAATTTCTTCTTCAACTGAATTCTCAAGAATTCAAACTCAGTAGAACCTTAACTCCATTAACCAACAGATGAGTTGCTCAATCACCAGCAGAGCTAGATCTTCTCTCAAGATCATTCCTTCTTCCATCTTGGTTTTAAACACAAATTCAAAGAAAACCCACTTCACAGATCTTCACAACAACCACACTTTCCTTCTCGAATTTGAGCATCAACTCTTCCCTCTTTTCTTGGTCAAAAATCGCCAGGAACTCTGAATCTCTCCATCTCTCCTACAGCAGCTACTTTTCTGAATTTAGGAAACAAAACCAATTTCTCTGTGTGATTCAATTGATCACCAGCAGAGCCAAATCTCCTCTCAATTTCCAAGGACAGCGACAACAATTTTTCTCTTTCACAGCTCTGAAATATAGGTTGAATGTAATGAAGAGGAGAAAAATGATTTCCTCTCTTTCAGGGTGAGTGTAGGAATATGGCTAGTCGATATAGCCATCCCGGCGAGGCGGATAAGGGGTACCCACGTGACTCCAGGCACCCTAAGAGTTGATACGAGCCACAAGAGAATGGCAGCTCCTTTTCCTCCATTGTGCTTCTCGCTAAATGATTCTTTTTGCCTTTTACGCTCCAAATGGACGTTTTCTCCTTCTTTTGCTCTCAAGGACTCCATTGCACCTAATAACTCAAAACTAAACATAAGAGATGCAATTCACAAGGATAATATAGCAAAGAAAGCATAAATACTAGATATAAAATCAAGGTGTTTTAGACACCTATCATCTACGAATTTTCCGTGGACAGACCGATCGAGTGGGGGAAAGGCTAGGCCGCGGGTGTGCATGCCGGCACTTTCTTAATCACTCGTAGGAAAATCCAAGTCGTCCAACCAGGCTGGCAAAGTTGGACGGTTGTAACACCTTTGAGACTGTTTTAGTCAGTCTAGCTCATTCGAGCTTCTTTCAATAATGCGACCACCCTGTTTAGGGTTGGTGTTTGACAACGCTGGGATGCGTTTAGGCAAAGTCCGGTTGGTTGGGACGTTGGTGGGCCCACCAGCGGTCAATGCGGTAATTACCTAGTTCTACCAGGAGTGGTCTAGGTTTGTTGAATTGCGCGGCCAAATTATGTGGTCGTGATTATTTTGAGACTGATATGGACAGTCTAGATTTCCCTTAAGGAAATTAAACACGTTCGATCGAGTTGTCTTTAATTAAAAGTGTATCGATACGAGATTCTCTTTGTCAGAGAGTGATGTAGCCTGTGCAGGTACTTTCATGCAGCTCTCAATACTGGCATTTAGGGAGATTCAAGCTACTCTGCTGAGAGTGAACACTTAATCGTCATGTCATGTCAATGATGAGAGTTCGACTGAGAACATAGCACGGAAAATACTAGGAAAATCATGCATTAATTAATAATGCTGGTATAAAATAGAATTCACAGAATATTTGGGATTGTTGTTGCACGCACCATTCTGAGTGAATTTCATGTATGTATATATATATATTGAATTGCTTCAAACGAACGAAGAGGTTTTTTGCACTCATCACTTCTTAAGTGGCTTTACCCCTTGCAGCTGGCAGCGCATTAAATACAAGTTTTACAATTTTAGCCTTGAACTAAAAACCACCATCAACAATAATATTCCTAAAATCTACACATAAGTGCCTTGATTTTCAAATACTAGATTTTATTCTCATAATACGAATATATCAAATATTTTCAAATACTAGATTTTATTCCCATAATCTACACATAAGTGCCTTGATTTATCTTCATCCTCACTCAAAATTCGGCACACATGGTGAGGAAAGAATTCTAATACCGATCAGGTGGTATTAGTATGAGATTTTCTCTCATCATGGAAATTTGAACAAACAGAGTGTCCTTGATCTAGCATCGTATGAGAAATTCTCCTCTTGTTACCTCGAACTAGCGAAGTATCTTGAGATTGACTTGAGTTGCCTATGCAACTTTTAGCAATTCTGTTTTTGAGACAGTTTTTGCATCTTGTCTTATTTTTCCCTTTTCCATTAGATGATTTAATAACATCGGAAGACATGTCCACTTTTATAATGGGTAAATCACTAATGGAGGAGGAAGAAATAAGATTGACAACTAATGCAATATTAGTTGTTTCCTCTTCTTCAGAATCATATGAATCAGAGCTCTCATCTAGAGTTACAGCCATAGCCTTGCTTCCAGTGTATTTCTTAAGATTGGGACAATCTTTAGCAATATGACCAAACCCTTTACACTTAAAGCACTGCGGCTGATATTCATCATCTTCTTCATGATCCTTTTTGACAGGAACTCGATCATGTGGGCGAGAAGATCGATGAGTATCCTTAACGAATCTCTTATATATTTCGCCTTTTTAAGAGATCTCGAAACTGTCTAGTAATCAACGATAATGATTGTTCAAATTCATCATCAGAATTTTCTGCAATCTGTTCATCTGAATCATCCATCTGTCTATTCCTTTCCATTAGAGCTTTCAGAATTTTTGCAGCTTTAAAAGCGATTCCTTTACTTTGAATAGACTGTGATTCATGATCAAAGATCTTTAACTTTCCAACGAGTGTGCTTCGTGAGAGAGTCCATCAACATATTTATAAGGTAATTTAGGGATCCAAAGTCAACATATAACAGAAGATATTAGATACATAACTTATAAAAATTTTCATTATGTCCGCAGATGATAGTAATAGAAGTGAGAGTAGTGTTGAGAGAGGTGAGAGTATGGTTCAAATACTCTCAACTCCCCTCTCCAGAAACTCACATTATGAATAATGATAGTTCCGGTGATTCTAGCTCTTTCTATGAAAATCCTACTTATACCATAGAGTGGATTCAACTATTGGGTACTGTTTATGAGGGTTTTTAGGTAAGTGTTGTTGTTGGTGCACTGGTGGTGCATCATGATTGTTGGAGTGGAGGGCTATCTCGACTTTATCTTTCTCTCATTCCCCCTATTCCAAATCATCAGTCTAGTAGCAGTTAGAGATTGAGAGGGTTAGGAGTTTCTGATTGTTTTACTTATGGTGATCATTAATGCGGATTTCCAGAAGTTACACCACCTTCTTCTTCTCCGACGCCTGAAAGGGCTAGACGCGGCAAGAAGGTTATACGCGCCTGAAAGGGTTAGCACGGAATGCACTAAGAGTTTCGTCTATTGCTTCCTAGTTTCTAAAATTATAAATCAATAAATGTGGCCAATAAATGTCCCTGGGCGTTAGATAGAGGTCCGAAGTTCGCATGAGTCAAGGACAAAGTCCTAAACCGAAACAACAGGAAGCCAGGATTTCGATTTTGGCTACTCAACCCCAGAAATTCTTGTTCAAACCATTAACTGGTCTCAAGAGCCAAAACATTTATAACCTGTATGGATGTTATTCAGAATTTGTTTTTTGATTTCTGGAAGCAAAAAAAAAAAGTTAGTTTGGCTATGCAATTTCAGAGTAACTTATAAAAGCAAAAAATTTATCTTTTTGTGATTTTGCTTCTGACTTCTGCTTCATGTATCCCTATTAGTATTTGACCACTGGACCGGAACGAAACCATGAGCCGACAGCGACATACTAAACCTAGACAATCAAAAGTCACATAATTTGATCTTCAACACCCAAAAGATCGCATGTTTTTCCGGTCAGTCCATAAGTATAGAGCACCCATATCCAGGACCGTACAACTGTACAAGCCTGTTATGTGAAATGTGAGACAAACCCAAAGCAGGCGACCCCAGAGAGTTAGGTTAAATATTTTGGGCAAATCCAAAGAAGGTTTTCAGGCTGCCACTGCGAACGCCCTAGGCGCCTACCCAGGCCTTTTCTATAGGAAAAATAGAATCTTGATACGGCCAAGGATATGATGTGGTCGGGCCACATACTTCAAGTATGTGGCTCCTCTTAGTTTTGTGATACCTATTACAACTAAAAACCTGCCCCCTCTAAATCCCTAGCAATATTCCACTTTTTGAGAAAAAGTAGGGAGTTAAGAAAAAAAAAAGAATTAGTTACATTTTTTTGGTATTTAACTGTTTTAAGACTTTATTTTATAATAAGTGTTACAAAACTAAGAGGGATCACATACTTGAAGTATGTGGCCCGACCTCATCGTAGCCGCACCTTCTTGATACGATCCTGAGCAATCCCTTTCCGCCTGATGTACCTTTGAAACGTCTCTCTATCCCCTTTCTGATCCGATTCCTCTGACCTAATTCACCAAAACCCCAAAACCATTTTTAGAACCAATCCAACCAATCTCAATTTAAAAACCCAATTTTTTTTTTCTTCTATGAATCCATGGAAATCACAGAAGAACAAAGGAAGAGAGCAGAAGCGAATCGATTAGCTGCTCTTGAGAAGCGTAAAGCTTTATCATCAATCAGAGAAGATGCATTTAGGTTATACAAGTGCCAGAAACCAAATGCCTTACCAAAACCCCCTGAAAGATTTCAGGTCAGACTTGAAATTTGTTCTCCTGATTCATTTGCCATCACGCCTGAACCGCTGCAGAACTTGACTTATCCAGGGCAAGCTGAGTGCTTAAGGAGACTCGGTGATTTGCTTGCATTTGTGAGTACTTTTCTCTATTTTGTGTAATTATAGTGAAAATTAAGTGTGGGTTTTTCAAGATTGTGAGATTTGTTTATGAATATGGATTCTTTTTGTTAATAGGTCATGCCGTCACATTATACTCAAAACCATAGTGGAGGAAAGGCTTCTGTTTATAAGCTAGGGGATTATGAAATGGTGTTGAAATGTTTAAAGAAGTCTAAAGGAATTGAATTGCAAGAGATTCCGTATACAACCCTTAGTGTTATGCAGAAATTTCTTGATTATTGCGTTCCGGGGCGATGGATACCTTGTATGCCAGGACATTTGTCCGATGATGAAGTTGATGGGTTGATTGCCAAACTGCCTAGAGTCTTATACGAAGCTCTTCTACCATTTCAAGTTGATGGTGTAAGGTTTGGTTTGCGAAGAGGTGGACGCTGTCTCATAGCAGATGAAATGGGGCTGGGGAAAACACTACAGGTTCTGGATTTTCTAGTTATTGTCTTACAGTGTACTGTTGCGTATTTTATATCTAATAATGTACATATTTTGTTGTTGTCAGGCAATTGCAATTGCATGCTGTTTTATAGATGAAGGCCCTATTCTTGTTGTGTGTCCAGCTATTTTGCGATTCTCATGGGCAGAAGAACTAGAGCGCTGGCTTCCTTTTTTTTCACCGACTGATATCCATCTTGGTACAGAATTTGCAGTGATTTTGCTTTGTTTAGAGCCATGTCATAAAATGTATATCATGCTATTTATGTTTGTTTTTTAGTATGTCACTGTTGGTGCTGAGTTGGGTTTGTACTGTGGAACATAGATATACCACTAGAAACATAGAAAACGTATGAGAACCAGAAAGCTGTTGTCGGACAAGTCATACGTATCAGATAGAATTTTAAATTGGTGATCCTTTTCTGAGAGCGACACTGTAATGCATTGTTTCTTGACTCCTCAACTGCAGCTTAATATGTCTCTCAATGTTCAAATGTGTTGCTCAAATTAGGTCCCCCAGCCACTCTGGTGTTTCTGCTAGCCCTCTCAATATTATTTACTGACTATTCATTGAAATTTTGGGGGTTGTGGTTGCAGTAGAAATTGTTTTGTTGTAATTTATATTTTCTCTTTTCTAAGCTTTTGGATTAAATATTTTTATACTTCTATATGGTATGGAAGGTTCCAGTGTACTAATGCATGAATTTTACTATAAAAACTGATGCCGATGATAACCAGTGCTTTGTCCTCTATTTTCACTGGTAAAAGTAAGTTTTTTTTACCTTTTCTATTTCTTTTGAACTGTTTTCAGTCTTTGGTCATCAAGATAATCCTGTTCGTTTACAAAGATTTCCGAGGATCGTTGTTATTTCATATAGAATGCTTAACATTCTGCGGAAGAGTATCCTAGAACAAGAATGGTCTCTTCTGATTATTGATGAATCTCATCATCTACGGTCTTCTAAAAAGACACCAGAACCGTACGAGGTATAGATGGTGAATGTCTCTTATTTTATTCTTTTACTTTAAGTAGTCAAATCAAATAGTTTATAAAGATAAATGTGGAGCTTTAGATATGATTGAATATCTTCTGATTCGGGTTTCCATCTGCATCATTTACATGCTTTACTTTTGGTCTCTCCCTCAGATACAAGCTGCTCTCGATGTCGCAATGAAAGTCAAACGCAATGTTCTGCTCTCTGGCACGCCTTCTCTGTCTAGGTTGTGGTCATAATCTCTTGCTTCTTATTTCTGACGGATAACTATGAACAAGATAGTTGTTTGTACTTTATTGATTGCCCGTGCATCAAAGCATCTGTCTCCATTCCTACTTACTTGTGCTTTTATTAACAAGGAAAAAATTGGGGAACTTTTGGGGTAACTAGAGTTATTTTTTGGCCCTTCTTTACCATTTTATGAATGTTTTTGCAACATATCAAGGGTATTCCCTTATTTTACTTTACTCAGTATGGGCTCTTCTGTAATAATTAAAACATTTGCCTTGTTTAACTGTTTGATACCGTGGCATACTTCACTCTGATTAACATTAGCTTAGCAACTGCCAATGACTCTTAATGTTAAACGTTGATGGTTATCATGCATTAATGACTATATTGCTGATGCATTTTCTACCTATAGGAATACCTTGACTAACATCTATATATCATTGAATCTCAATTTATTCTGCTGGAATTTTTATACTAATTGATTCGTCTAACGGTTGGTTTTCTGTTTTCACCTAGCTGATTACAGGCCCTTCGACATTTTTAACCAAATAAATATATTGTGGTAAGTGGTAATATCTGGGGCTTCACTCTAGTAATTGTGAAAGTTCTTTATGTTTTCTTGCTGACGTGTCCACTTTCCCCAGGCCTTGTTTATTGGGGAAGGACAAATATGATTTTGCAAAGAAATACTGTGCTGTAAAATCTCGTTATGATCCTCAAGGAAAGATTTTCCAGGTATCTCTTTCGGGCAAAGTCATATTATCTTTGCTACATTTTATCTCTTCAAGTCGAATCTGCTTATGATAATTAATAAATTAAACATAAATAAAAAAACAGAAAAAGAAAAGTTAGCCAGTGTCAACACTGTATTGTTTCAGTTATGCTGAGTCTAGTGGAGCTTTAAGATGCGCATTCAAGTCAAGGTCCACGTCAGCTTAAAGAGGGGGATGAGTTCAATGGTTTTGGTAGGTTGGAGATGAAAGCGTGAACTCATTACGCCCATATGCACTAAATCGTTTAGCGCAAATAATTTCAACCCTTATCTCCAATAGTGGGCCAACCACTTAACCAATCAAATGGATGAAATCATTTGCGCTAAATGGTTAAGTGCAAAAGCATAATTCTTTTACGCGAAACTATTTCACGTTTTTTGTTTTTCTTCAAGCTTTCATTTAAGCTTCCTCTTGAACCACAGCTTGAAGGAAGACTTAGGCCACGGTTTCCAAAAAAACTTGACTTGAAGAACCACTAGATTTAGCCTTAGGGGTGCGCATCGGAAGTGTGTTAAATAAGTTAAATGTTAGTTGCATGTCCTCATGGCAGGCAGCAGTAAATTGCTACTATTATTTTGTACCCGTTCTGCTGCCTTTTGATATCCCTAGTTAATTTGTAACATAACATGACAAGATTGGTCGTTGCTAATGGAGATTAGCACCTTTTCTCCAGCATTTCTTATGTTTGATATTGTAGAAACAATGCATTGTTTCATTTCTGCAGGATTATTCGCAAGGTATTCGCTTGGAGGAGTTAAATGTGCTACTAAAGCAAACTGTCATGGTCTGCCCTTTCTCCTTACTTTGCAACTAACTGGTATTTATTTATTTATGCATCTTGGAAATTGGAAGTAAATGTTCTCTAAATCTTATAAGTTGTTTAAGGGATCCTGTTGGACTTTTGGATCAAGTTGTGGTGACAATTCTAGAATTGAGCCTTTGATTCCTCGTTCTTTTCTCGTCTTTGTGGAAATGAGTTTGATGTTATATTGAAATCTTTCTCTTATCAATGGTGGCACATTTTTGTAATTTGGAGTTGATTTTTTGCTTATGATAGATAAGGCGTTTGAAGGAGCATTTGTTGCTACAATTACCTCCCAAACGTCGGCAAGTCATCAGATTGAAGTTGAGCAGAACTGATATCGACTCAGCATTTGTTGCTACAAGGAGGGATAGCATCAGTTCCACGGAAATTGATCAACAAAATGATCCTGTGAATGATTGCACTTCTGAAACTGATGATGAAGAAGAAGAGCCTCCAGAGATATCCAGTGACTACAGTGGTAAATCCAAATGTTGTTGAATGCAGAGTGGAAAAACTGTTGTCTAAAACAAATTCCGTTCATAATCATCAGATCATACTGGTTTTCGTCATTGCAGATAAAAAAGATCGTCATAAGAGTTCAAGGTTGCTTTCTAATCAGCAACTTGGAATCGCAAAGCTTTCTGGGTTCTGCGAATGGCTTTCTATCCATCCCATTGTTGCAGAGTCTGACAGCTCAACAGATATAGATGTTAATACTGGTTCTCAGAAAATGTTAATTTTTGCTCATCACTTGAAGGTGCTTGACGGAGCACAGGTAAATACGCTTAAGTTACCTGTTATCTTCTTGTATAAGACAGAAAGCACAAATTGGAGGAGGGTTATCACCTTTCTGTTACGGGTTGATTAGTTTATTTTATGCCTGTTTTTTTCTGGATTACATCTCTCCTAATTATGGATTTATCTTGGAAGCCAACGTGGAGTTTTCATTCTTTCACGAGTTACTTCTAAGTTGAATTTCAACGCTGCAACTCTTCAGGAGATCGTATGTGAGAAAGGAATTGGATTTGTGAGGATTGATGGGCACACACTTGCTAGAGATAGACAAACAGCTGTACAAGCATTCAGATCATCAGCAGAGGTTCAAATCATGTTTCTTTTACAAAATTTATTTGGTTTTGAGTATTAGGATATTATTGTCATGGGAACTTCTGAAGCAGATTGGAATTCTCCATATAGAATCCTCAGTAAAATTTGAAGATTAATTTATCTTCTGCATGTCAGGTTAAGGTTGCAATAATTGGAATTACTGCTGGAGGAGTTGGGCTAGATTTTTCATCAGCAAGAAATGTTATCTTCTTGGAGCTGCCTATGACCTCATCGGATATGCTTCAGGTTTTATAATCTGAAACCTTGTTACATCTGGTCCAAGTAAATAGCAAAAAAAGAACTGAAGTTCAATCAGAGTGCGTACCTCACTTGCGCAGTGAATGTCTGAACAAAACTTCTACAACGTCCCATATGATTCTCATTTTAAAGTACATAATTAGTACTTATCTGTGCATCCATATATCGTGTTGGCAAGCCTTACAAAATTAGGCAGTCAAGTTCCTCCTTTTCTTTTGCATTTTTCGAACTTTTTAACTTATCCAAGCTCTTTTACTTTTGTTTCCGTACTCCCAAGGCTGAGGATAGAGCTCATAGACGAGGGCAAACCAATGCAGTCAACATATACATATTTTGCGCGAAGGTGCTTGACACAGCTTTGACTAATATTTATCTATTCTATTTTACTCCTTCATCTAAATGGGATAATTTGTCCAGGATACGTCAGATGAATCACATTGGAAAAATCTAAACAAGACTCTGTGCAGGGTTTCATCTGTTATGAATGGGAAGTATGATTCCGTTCAAGAAATTGAGGTAAAATACCTTTCTTGGCTTATTGTTTGAGGGTTGAGATTATTAACTCTAGGTTCTCATTACATGTATCTTCTGACTAGTGGAAAGCATTAAATATTTTTGTAGGCAGCATGAATTCATGAATAAAGTGAAGGAAAAATGCCTCATTCCTTTAGAATGTTTTTTTGTTTCACGCTGATTGTCTTCAGACAAAAAAGGTTCAGTTTCTAATCAGAAATTCTACTTGATTGACTGGCAGGTGCATAGATTTTCTGATCTAGATTTTGAATCAGATGTTGCTCGATTTGATTACTTAGACGGAAATGATGCTGAAGATTCATATACTAGATCATGTCCGAACCTTGTTTCTGAAGTCACTAGTGAAAATGGATCAAGCGAGAACCATAATTGCGATGAACTATTTAAAGTTGACCATTCAATCTCTCGTGAGACTGCTGTAAGCTGGGCAAGGCAACCTGTTGGAATGAATGAAGATGCATCTGAGAAGACCAAGTATACATTAAATAAGTGCGCCAAAGACAATAGAAATAGTTCAAAGCAATCATGTTCTCCCACTGTTGAGGTAGATTTGGACTTTTGTTTTTCTTTTTCATTTTTAAGGTCGAGAGTTTTGTGAGTTACCCCCTTACCTTTTGAACGTTCACATAGATGGTACAACCTATATCTGAAGCTATGCACACTGGAATTCTGGAAACAAATTTTGTTTGTAAAATGGACAACACAATCGTAAAAGTGGACGGATTAGAAGCCGTCGCAGTTGAAGGGATATCAGACCGTAGTGCAGAGACAACCATTTTTGAATGTTCTAAGGTGCAAGAACAAATGGAAGCCAGCAAATCACACAAGGAGACATCTGAAAGCGATGAAGATGAACCAGCCGCATTGGCTAATGCGGATGAATGTTATTCTCTCCAAGCAGGAGATCTGAGGTTCGAGGTAGGAATAAGACCCTGATCTCTTTCTTTCTTTTTTCTTTTTTCTGCCTTTGGGGGAGTAAGTACTAGATCTCCTGTAGTTGGAACTTGCTAATTAACCAAGAACATTGTTGAAGCAACTTTCTATATTGGGTAAATCATTATAAGTTTCATCTGACTTTGCAGATAAGCCAATATACTGGAAGGATCCATCTGTACACTTGCATTCCCGAAAAGGATTCTCGACCAAGGCTATTGTGCAAAAATTTCCGCCCAGAGGAAATAGATTCACTGAACTTTTCTGCTGCTGATATAAACAAGAAAACAGATGGAAAGTTTATGATGGAAAACGAAGCATGTCAGAATATTCTTCAGGCATTCATGAAGGAGTGGAATGGTCTAAGACCCGTCGATCAAAAGAAATTGCTTGGGAAGCCCCTGCAACTTCCTTTAACTTCTGAGCTGTGGTATCTTAAAGAAAGCATTAACCATGGAAGTGAGGTACGAATCTAATGAGTCAAAGTGAAAAAAAGTTCTTTTCTCTTTTCTTGCTAGGCTAATGATTTAATGCCGCAGGGTCTGCTGAAAGGTGGAAGTAAACAACGTAATACACCTTTGAGTGAAATAAGCCAGCCACTGCCAGCAAATGCTTCGTGGAAGAAGATTTCTTTATGTAGGGGCCGCAAAAAAGAGAAAGAGTACACACAGGGGTGGACTGTTACGGGTGAACCACTTTGTAAACTATGTCAGAAACCTTGCAAGTAAGTTGCTTTTGGTATTTGCTCAGAAATATTGTTTGCATCATATTGAATTGACATCTTTTTGCAGGGGGAAACTTTCAAAGACACCTGAATATTTTGAAGATTTGTTCTGTGAAATGGCATGCTTTCAAGAATATCGCGTAAGAACTAGCCAAGGATCACTACGGGAGGTTAGGAAGTGAACCATTTCAATTGCGGTCAAAGTACTTGTACTTGCTCTTTTTATATCTGAAGATTCCAAACTCAGATCAAGGATTAATCTTTCCGACTATGTCTACATAATTCATTTTCTGCATCTTTTATACTTTATATTACATCTATAGAGTAAACCCCTCCATATCCAGGAACTTTTTAAAATGGAACATGGTGTCTGTGTTGCTTGCAAGTTGGACTGCCATGAACTTGTAAATTACATAAAGCCATTGAGATCTGTTGCACGGCGAAGAGAACATGTGGAGAAGGTAGCTCCAAATTTGGCAAGAAGTAAGAAACTGTAAGTATTTTTTTATAAGGCCTGGGTAATATAACTGCACATTTTCCAGAATTTCTTGTTGACAGTCATGATTTCAAAGATTTATCATTTTGTGTTTTGCATGCAGACTTGATAAACTTATCAATTACCCAAGAGAAGGCAATGCATGGCATGCAGACCACATAATACCTGTTTACCGAGGAGGAGGTATGAGACACTAATATGAATCAAATTATTGTACAAAGATTATTCTTGGTATATTAGTTAAGCTTACAAACTCAGATCTGGACTTGAAACTTAACCACTCAAATTGGTACTGGGTTGAATTAAGAGTTTACTGGGTAACGTGAACAAATAAACTGGAATGACAATACGCCTGATGCCTAATTCTTTTTAAATTTTTATTTTTGGATAGGGGAGTGTAATCTTGATAACATGAGGACTTTATGTGTGGCTTGTCATTCGGACGTTACCAAAGCTCAATCAAAAGAACGTCGCTTAAGGAACATGAGGGCTAAAGATCGAGTCAGAGATATCTTAAAAGGCCTCAAAGTTGGTAGTAGCATGGAGCATGCTAATCATAATTCAAAGGTAGAAGTTAGAAAGAAATAATGAGTTAAGAATCTGGGTAGAAGAGATTTATTTCCCTGCTCAGCTGTAAGCTCATAAATTGTGTGTTTGTGTTCAGGAACAAGGTGACATGGAAACAAGAGACAAGGAAGATGAAGATGATTTATTAATGGTTGACGTGCCTGGTAGTGATTATTCTCGGGCGACAGACACTGTTACAGTAAACAAAGGAGAAAATTGAGATAAAGCTGAGTAAAAATCTTGATGTATCACACCATTATTTATAAACTTCTTCCATTTTGTATATTTTTTTTGCTTTGTTTGAGTTGCAAAGTAGCAGTTGATAGGAGCCCTTACAACGGGAATATGTAGTATGATTTGTAATTCATTGTCATATTCATATAGTGAAATCGGTTACAAAGTTTTTCAGAATGAAATGTGAATCATGCCATGAAAGGCAGACAGGTGTGGGAAGGATACTTTTGTTCAAATCTGGTCACGAGTCAAATTTGAGGTCTCAATAATAGACTAGGTGTCTAACTCTCATATTGGGCGTCTGGTGTTCGGAGTCTCCGGACCAAGGAAAGTAGGAAACTGCAAATTTACTTATTGAAGTTGTTGCAACCCGTGCCAACTTTTGCAAAATTACAAGTCCCAATTCCCTCAAGAAGCTGTTAAATGATGGTTCTACATTTCTTGATGTTGTTGTGCGCAGCATGTTTTTGGAGTTCTCGTTGGTTGAGTTCAACTTCAATGACACAATACTCCGCTCAACATAAGCTTCAATATTCCATTTGAACTCTGCTGCATGCCAGATCTTGGTGACTTTACAGATTTGACTCACCGGGTCATATAAAACTAAACAACAGAACCTGCATGTCCGGCGGAAGAATCTCTTGGTTGTTACGAATAAAACTTCCCCATTCTTAATTCCCATAGTATTTTCACATCGTCTATGCGCAATATACCTTTTGGAATCCGGAAAGTGAACAATTTAGTCCAAGATTCAATCACATTGTAAGCTTTCATCACCCAAACATCAATATTAACACCACCATATGATCGTATTATGCAAAGGCACCCTCCTAAAACACCCAATCTCATTGGAGCCTTATTAGCATAGTCATCGAAGATTTGTGGGGCGACTGCTACTTCGTTGAAGTTCTCTTCATGGATATCAAAAGAAACAATACATGATGTCTCGGATGGAAGTCGCATCCCTCTCCAGTGAAAAGCTCCACGAACAAATATTACTTGACGTACCCCATCGCACATACAAGGAAAGAGGCGGGGAAAGGTTTTCCATGAATCCGATTCTGATGTATAAACCTGAACTCTACAACCATAGCAAACATTTCCCGTGTAAGGATAATTGGAAGCTACCACAATATTGTAATCACCGGTATGGCAATTATAATCAACCCCATATGTAACGTTGCATATGTAATTACTTGGGAAACCCGCTGGTCCATATGCTTCTGGAATTAATATTTCTTTCAACTCTTTACTATATGGACTCTTGTCATCTCATCTTCCATCAAAATCAAACCATTATCGGATCCAACAATTTGATTATCTCCCAACGGAGGATCAATCTTAAGATTCTTTAACATACCCACAATACTTATTTTCAAATATTGTATATAATGATGAGGATTCTGTGATATGCATGCGAAATTCATGACTATACTTGCCAAATTTATCTTCTATTGAGAAACACTTTAACTTTTAACTTCTCGGTTTCAATAACTCGTACCAGTGTTTGCAAACGCACCTGAATCTACATATTGATTTTGTATGCGACTTCAATAGTATGTCGTCAACGATATCATCTGGGAGATCCGGCATCGGTATTCTAGGGTTAATAATCTTCGTACTTCGAAACTATGAAGCGCGCGGCACGGGCATGTGCTTATTCAAGAGCTGTGTGAACATATATATATAGTCTAAAAATATCTGGAGTTTCCTAAAACCCACCAGATTTTTTTTTTGAAGCATGAAATTTATTAGATTAGACTGAAATTATACGGAGGTACGTAATACCCATAGAGTCTGCTATTACAATAGAACTGATAGATTACGGAATTGTATGTTCCCATACAGTTGTCGTGAGTCTCCTTATGGAGCAATCATCCGCTGCTCGGTTTACTAAACCATCTGCTGCTTGATTTGCTTCTCTGTAGACGTGGCTAACAGTATATTGCTGGATTTGGGTGAGCCTTTGTTTGATCTCTGCAACCAGGTCAGATATATACCAAGGGGGGATGTATCTGAGGTTATAAAATTCATTAAATTTTCCGAGTCCGTTTCAAATTGGACTTTTGACCATCCTCGTTCCGGCGCCGTTTTAGAGGCTATGTGCATGGCCCAGGTCTCCGCTGCAAGTGCTGTGGTGATGCCTAGAGGTTGTGCTATTGCTAGGATAGTGTTGGTTTCCTCATTTCTGCAAATAATACATGCTCCCGCTATTCCGGGGTTTCCTCTTGTTGCGCCGTCCGTGTTGATTTTGATCCATCTGATTGAGGCTAAGAAGAGATGTGTGCTACTTACCAACAACATCTTCTAGTCCAACTAGACTGGGCATGAATTGTCTGATATGATCTTCTGCAGCTTTATCAGTGTTTCCCAGTCGAATGAAAATCGTGCTCTGCATTCAACCATCTCGACAACATCTTTCTCCCATCTGCTTACCACATCGTATCCCTCTTATAGCAACATTTGTTGGAGAAAATGAGTTATTTAATAAATGATTTTTTGGTCTTTGTGTGGTTTGATCTCATGACCTAAGGGTCTAAGGATACTCACTCATTTTTGAGTGAATGAAATGGAACCTTTAGTCCCACATTGTGGAAAACTAAAGAGGTGCTCCACTATATTACCATGTTCTCATGGATATGTTGTAAAACAATGTGATTGGAGCGGGTGGGGCGAAAAATACATGTTTCGACCCATGCCCATGGGCGTGTACCAAGCACCAAGTCCGTGTCTACTTGAAATTATTTTTTGCAAGTTTTTAACTTGATAAATAATTTATTTAAGAGTTTTATTTATGGAAAAAATTCCTTTTTTGTGTTTAATTGTTTTAAAAGAAACAAAACTCGTTTTATAAGAAAAAATCCTAAACCTAACTTGATTTGCAAGTTAATTTTCCTATAAATACAACTCGAAAATCTCTTTTCAAAACACACAAGCAGCGGCCATCTCTAGGTCTACTTTTCTTCATCTTCTTGCTTTTATTATCGTGCGGCGTTTTACTTCCATCCCCGTTGCTGAGTTTAAGAGTGGGTAACTTGTATTGTGCTAATACAAGTTATATCGGGCAGTCTTATCCTGGACACATCTTCGCACGTTGGGGTTTAGCATTACTTTAGAGTATACCCGCGAACTAATGTGTTAAGGACAGCTTGTTTAACCTGTGATTCTGCCCTCATCAATTTGTTCGTGGTAGAGTTATTTGATACGGTTCTTTATATTTATTGTTTGATACATCTGACGTTTCTTCTATTTTTGCAGGACTCCAACAATCTTAACACATTATTATTCCTTGTAACAATGGGAAAGAACGACGTTGAAAGACCACAGAAGTTTAATGGAAAGGATTTCAAGAGATGGCAATCCAATATGTTGTTTTATCTAAGCCATCATGAACTGGATTATGTACTTGTTCCACATGATGAATTGATGAATGCTGAAGCCTTAACTGAGGAGGTGATCGAGTATAACAAGCGGTGTAATTTTCTGGCGAAAAATCATATCATGAATGGTTTGGAAGATACGATGTATGATTTTTACAATGCTAAAGAAAATTTCAGTGCTTATGATTTGTTGACTGCGTTAGAAGCAAAGTATCAAGCGGAGACTGCAGGGAGCAAGAAATTTCTGGTGGCGAAGTTTATTGACTTCAAGATGACGAATGATAAGACTGTTGTTGATCAATTCTTCGAATTTCAACAGATTATTAATGAGATTCTTGCTGAAGGTATGGTCATTGATGAGACGTTTCAAGTATCTGCGGTAATTGAGAAGTTACCAACTTCCTGGTCTGAGTACAAGAAAAATCTAAGACATGAAACTGGCGAGATCAACATGGTTGAATTAGGGAAGAAGATTCAAGTGGAAGAGTTGTTGTGCTCCAAAGATAAGAACGTGTCTTCTGCAAGGGACATGAGTAATAAAGCTCATATGACTGAACATAGATCTTCCAAAGCTGGAAAAGGTGAGAGTAACAATCATAACTCTAAGCGTGGTCCTCCCAAGAAAGGTATGTTTCGAAAACCAGAGTCTAGCATTACTAAAATGAAGGGTGCTTGTTATGCATGTGGAGTTACTGGCCATATGGCAGTTCACTGTTGACATCGTAAGGACAAGAAGGATAATGCTAACTTGGTTGAAAAGAACAAGGATGAGTTTTCTGCTGTAGTGTCTGAAGTTAATTTGGTGACCAATGTGATGGACTGGTGGGTAGACTCTGGAGCTACCAAGCATGTTTGTGGGAACAGAGACCTGTTCACCTCCTACCATAGGGTAGGGGAAGGCGATAAACTCTATATGGGTAACTCATCTGCATCAGAGGTTGCAGGAAAAGGAAAGGTCGGTCTGAAGCTCACATCTGACAAGACTCTCACATTGAATGAAGTTCTTCATGTTCCAGACATCTGCAAAAATCTTGTTTCTTGTTCTGTTTTAGATGATAAGGGTTTTAAAGTTTCAATTGAGTCTGGAAAACTTATAATAACTAAGGGAAATGATTATGTGGGTAAGGGTTATAAGACTGGGGGTCTTTACAAACTTAATGTAACCTGTCCTGAAGTGAAATTGAATGATTCTTCTGCTTACATGTGTGTGTCATCGAATGTTTGGCATGGTAGACTTGGTCATGTAAATTACAAATCATTGCATAAACTGGCTAGCGTAGACTGCATACCCAAATTCACTTTAGATAAAAGTCATAAGTGTGAGATTTGCGTAGAATCTAAGCATGCTAAGAAATCATTCAGGAAGAATGTCCATAGAAACACTAAACCCTTAGAATTGATTCATTCAGATGTAGTTGACATGAAGTCAGTTCAAACTAGAGGTGGTAAAAAATGGTTTGTCACTTTTATAGATGATTGTACGAGATACTGTCAGGTTTATTTGCTTAGAGGGAAGGGCGATGCCTTAGAAGCCTTTAAGATATATAAACGTGAAGCTGAAAACCAATTGAATGCAACCATTAAAATTTTTAGGTCTGACCGTGGTGGTGAGTATCTAATTCCTATTGGAGATTTCTGTGAAGAACATGGCATAATACATGAAACTACAGCCCCTTATTCACCTCAATCCAATGGTGTAGCTGAACGTAAGAACCGTACCCTTAAGGATATGATGAATGCCATGTTGATTAGTTCAGGATTACCTTCGAATTTATGGGGGGTGGCTATCCTCTCAGCCAATTACATCCTGAACAGAGTACCCTTTAAAGGATCAGATAAAACTCCATATGAGTTATGGAAAGGTAAACAACCATCTTATGATTACTTCAAAGTGTGGGGGTGCTTGGCAAAGGTGGACATCCCTCCTCCTAAGACAAATAAGATACGACCCAAAACCGTTGATTGTGTTTTTATAGGGTATCCTGAGCATTCTAGTGCTCATAGGTTTATGGTTGTGAGTTCTGAAATTTCTGACATAGGGTTGAATACTATCATGGAGTCTAGGGATGCTGAGTTCTTTGAGAATGTTTTTCCTATGAAACGTGATTCTCGAAAGAGATGTTTAGATGATCCCCTAGAATTTCCATCATCCAGTCAGTCATTACCTTTAGAGGAAGATGAACCAGAAATAGAACCTAGAAGAGTTAAAAGGGTTAAAACTAAGAAAACCTATCCTGGTTGCATTACATACCTAGCTGAGTCTGATCCTCAGACTTATAAAGAAGCCTTGACTTGTCCTGAAGCTCCGTGGTGGAAAGAAGCTTCAATTAGTGAAATGGATTCCATTTGAGAAAACGGTACTTTTGAACTTGTAGATTTACCTCCAGGGTCTAAGGCCATAGGTTGTAAATGGATTTTCAAGAGAAAACGTAATATAAATGGAACTATTGAAAAATACAAGGCTAGGTTGGTAGCGAAAGGCTATAAACAGATAGAAGATATATACTTCTTTGATACATAATCACCAGTAAGTAGAATTAGCTCCATTAGGATGTTAATTGCTATAGCTTCTGTCCATAACCTACAGATACATCAAATGGATGTAAAGACAACGTTTTTGAATGGTGAATTAGATGAAGAAATTTATATGGAACAAGCTGAAGGCTTTGTAGTTAAAGGTTGTGAGAAGAAAGTTTGTAAACTGAAGAAATCTTTGTATGGATTGAAACAAGCACCTAAACAGTGGCATGAGAAATTTGATCATGTGATGATTTCTTGTGGTTTTAGAATTAATGAATCTGATAAGTGTGTTTATACTAAACTTGTCAAGGAGGCATATGTGATTGTATGCTTCTATGTTGATGATATGCTTATACTAGGTACAAACATGGATGTTATTAATACCACTAAGAAAATGTTGAATGAGAACTTTGACAAGAAAGACTTAGGCCCCGCTGATGTCATATTAGGGATAAAGATTAGAAAAACTTCTAATGGCTATAGTCTGAGTCAGTCTCATTATGTTGAATCCATACTTAAAAATATAATCAGTTTGACTGTAAACCTGTTTGCACTCCATATGATTCTTCTTGCAAACTCATGAAGAATAAGGGTGTAGGTGCTAACCAACTTGAATACTCGAGAGTCATAGGAAGTCTGATGTATTTGATGAATTGTACGAGACCAGACATTGCTTATGCTATGAGTAGGTTAAGCAGGTATACTTGTAATCCAGGGAAGAAACATTGGGATGCACTTAATAGAGTGCTAAAGTACTTGAAGTACACAATGACCTTTTGTTTGAATTACGAAGGGTATCCGTCCGTCCTTGAGGGATTTTGCGATGCGAACTGGATAGCAGACTCAGAGGAGTCTAAGTCTACGAGTGGATATGTATTCACTCTAGCAGGTGCGTCTGTATCTTGGAAGAGTTCCAAGCAGACATGTATAGCTCGCTCAACTATAGAGTCGGAGTTTATTGCGTTAGATAAAGCAGGAGAGGAGGCCGAATGGCTAAGAAACTTTTTAGAAGATATTTCCCTCTGGCATAGGCCTGTGCCAGCTATATCTATACATTGTGACAGCAAATCTTCAATAGGTAGAGCTAAGAATAGCTTCTACAATGGAAAGTCTATACATATGCGTAGAAGACATGATTCTTTGAAATTACTAATCTCAACAGGTGTTATTTCCATAGATTGGACAAGGTCCAAGGAGAATATCGCGGACCCTTTGACGAAAGGTTTGCCCAAGGAGATAGTTAGTAAAGCATCGAAGGGCATGTGGCTTAGGCTCAAATAATTAAACTTGCCATGAAGGATACTCAACCTTGCTGACTGGAGATTCCAATAACAAGGTTTCGAATGAGACAACTAATTCATGGTGGGTAAAGGTAAACACTATCAGAGAATTTCATTCTCTGTCCCTTCCCTACGGTGTTGATGTGATAGTGTGACTGCATGTGGAGGATGACTTTTAATTAAGTCTTAATGAGTTCTATAGTTTCAATTTAAGATTGAAGTGGGTTTTCGCAGTAAACACTCTTGATGGAACTCACCTATCTGAATGAGGAAGTGGGTCGCTTCCAATGAGAATGGAGTTTATTCTCTAAAGCATTTTGAGAAACAGGATATGTCCAGGGCCAAAATGGACAAAACGGCACGAACTTAGCAACACTTGGAGGATATCATGCGTGGATGTTATTAGAATTACACCAAACGCTAGCAGTTCAAGACATAGTGCATTGTCTAGCTAGTAGTTCCGGTAACTTCTCACTAAGCAAGGTTCAAGACCTCATGGACACCTTTGCCTAAATGGTATTTTCCGTACTCTGATTTTTCGTTTTTTACCGAGATTTAATTCATGTGGGGGATTGTTGGAGAAAATGAGTTATTTAATAAATGATTTTTTGGTCTTGGTGTGGTCTGATCTCATGACCTAAAGGTCTAAGGATACTCAGTCATTTTTGAGTGAATGAAATGGAACCTTTAGTCCCACATTGTGGAAAACTAAAAAGGTGCTCCACTATATTACCATGTTCTCATGGATATGTTGTAAAACAATGTGGGTGGAGCGGGTGGGGAGAAAAATACATGTTTCGACCCATGCCCATGCGCGTGTACCAAGCACCAAGTCCGTGTCTACTTGAAATTATTTTTTGCAAGTTTTTAACTTGATAAATAATTTATTTAAGAGTTTTATTTATGGAAAAAATTCCTTTTTTGTGTTTAATTGTTTTACAAGAAACAAAACTCGTTTTATAAGAAAAAAACCTAAACCTAACTTGATTTGCAAGTTAATTTTTCTATAAATACAACTCGAAAATCTCTTTTCAAAACACACAAGCAGCGACCATCTCTAGGTCTACTTTTCTTCATCTTCTTGCTTTTATTTTCGTGCGGCGTTTTACTTCCATCTCCGTTGCTGAGTTTAAGAGTGGGTAACTTGTATTGTGCTAATACAAGTTATATCGGGAAGTCTTATCCTGGACACATCTTCGCACGTTGGGGTTTAGCATTAATTTAGAGTATACCCGCGAACTAATGTGTTAAGGACAACTTGTTGAACCTGTGATTCTGCCCTCATCAATTTGTTCGTGGTAGAGTTGTTTGATACGTTTCTTTATATTTATTGTTTGATACGTCTGACGTTTCTTCTATTGTTGCAAGACTCCAACAATCTTAACACATTATTATTCCTTGTAACAATGGGAAAGAACGACGTTGAAAGACCACATAAGTTTAATGGAAAGGATTTTAAGAGATGGCAATCCAAGATGTTGTTTTATCTAAGCCATCATGAACTGGATTATGTACTTGTTCCACATGATGAATTGATGAATGATGAAGCTTTAACTGAGGAGGTGATCGAGTATAACAAGCGGTGTAATTTTCTGGCGAAAAATCATGTCATGAATGGTTTGGAAGATACGATGTATGATTTTTACAATGCTAAAGAAAATTTCAGTGCTTATGATTTGTGGACTGTTTTAGAAGCAAAGTATCAAGCGGAGACTGCAGGGAGCAAGAAATTTCTGGTGGCGAAGTTTATGGACTTCAAGATGACGAATGATAAGCCTGTTATTGATCAATTCCTCGAATTTCAACAGATTATTAATGATATTCTTGCTGAAGGTATGGTCATTGATGAGACATTTCAAGTATCTGCGGTAATTGAGAAGTTACCAACTTCCTGGTCTGAGTACAAGAAAAAGCTAAGACATGAAACTGGCGAGATCAACATGGTTAAATTAGGGAAGAAGATTCAAGTGGAAGAGTTGTTGTGCTCCAAAGATAAGAATGTGTCTTTTGCAAGGGACATGAGTAATAAAGCTCATATGACTGAACATAGATCTTCCAAAGCTGGAAAAGGTGAGAGTAACAATCGTAACTCTAAGCGTGGTCCTCCCAAGAAAGGTATGTTTCGAAAACCATAGTCTAGCATTACTAAAATTAAGGGTGCTTTTTATGCGTGTGGAGTTACTGACCATATGGCAGTTCACTGTAGACATCGTAAGGACAAGAAGGATAATGCTAACTTGGTTGAAAAGAACAAGGATGAGTTTTCTGCTGTAGTGTCTGAAGTTAATTTGGTGACCAATGTGATGGACTGGTGGGTAGACTCTGGAGCTACCAAGCATGTTTATGGGAACAGAGACCTGTTCACCTCCTACCAGAGGGTAGGGGAAGGCGAGAAACTCTATATGGGTAACTCATCCGCATCAGAGGTTGCAGGAAAAGGAAAGGTTGGTCTGAAGCTCACATCTGTCAAGACTCTCACATTGAATGAAGTTCTTCATGTTCCAGACATCTGCCAAAATCTTGTTTCTTGTTCTGTTTTAGATGATAAGGGTTTTAAAGTTTCAATTGAGTCTGGAAAACTTATAGTAACTAAGGGCAATGATTATGTGGGTAAGGGTTATAAGACTGGGGTCTTTACAAACTTAATGTAACATGTCCTGAAGTGAAATTGAATGATTCTTCTGCTTACATGTGTGTGTCATCGAATGTTTGGCATGGAAGACTTGGTCATGTAAATTACAAATCAATGCATAAACTGGCTAGCACAGGTTGCATACCCAAATTCACTTTAGATAAAAGTCATAAGTGTGAGATTTGCGTAGAATCTAAGCATGCTAATAAATCATTCAGGAAGAATATCCAGAGAAACACTAAACCCTTAGAATTGATTCATTCAGACGTAGTTGACATGAAGTCAGTTCAAACTAGAGGTGGTAAGAAATGGTTTGTCACTTTTATAGATGATTGTACGAGGTACTGTCAGGTTTATTTGCTTAGAGGGAAGGACAATGCCTTAGAAGCCTTTAAGATATATAAACGTGAAGTTGAAAACCAATTGAATGCTACCATTAAAACTTTTAGGTCTGACCGTGGTGGTGAGTATCTAATTCCTATTGGAGATTTCTGTGAAGAACATGGGATAATACATGAAACTACAGCCCCTTATTCACCTCAATCCAATGGTGTAGCTGAACGAAAGAACCGTACCCTTAAGGATATGATGAATGCCATGTTGGTTAGTTCAGGATTACCTTCGAATTTGTGGGGGGAGGCTATCCTGTCATCCAATTACATCCTGAACAGAGTACCCTTTAAAGGATCAGATAAAAGTCCATATGAGTTATGGAAAAGTAAACAACCATCTTATGATTACTTCAAAGTGTGGGGGTGCTTGGCAAAGGTGGCCATCCCTCCTCCTAAGACAAATAAGATAGGACCCAAAACCGTTGATTGTGTTTTTATAGGGTATCCTGAGCATTCTAGTGCTCATAGGTTTATGGTTGTGAGTTCTGAAATTTCTGACATAGGGTTGAATACTATCATGGAGTCTAGGGATGCTGAGTTCTTTGAGAATGTTTTTCCTATGAAACGTGATTCTCGAAAGAGATGTTTAGATGATCCCCTAGAATTTACATCATCCAGTCAGTCATTACCTTTAGAGGAAGATGAACCAGAAATAGAACCTAGAAGAGGTAAAAGGGTTAAAACTATGAAAACCTATCCTGGTTGCATTACATACCTAGACGAGTCTGATCCTCAGACTTATAAAGAAGCCATGACTTGTCCTGAAGCTCCGTGGTGGAAAGAAGCTTCAATTAATGAAATGGATTTCATTCGAGAAAACGGTACTTTTGAACTTGTAGATTTACCTCCAGGGTCTAAGGCCATAGGTTGTAAATGGATTTTCAAGAGAAAACGTAATATAAATGGAACTATTGAAAAATACAAGGCTAGGTTGGTAGCGAAAGGCTATAAACAGATAGAAGGTATAGACTTCTTTGATACATATTCACCAGTAAGTAGAATTAGCTCCATTAGGATGTTAATTGCTATAGATTCTGTCCATAACCTACAGATACATCAAATGGATGTAAAGACAGCGTTTTTGAATGGTGAATTAGATGAAGAAATTTATATGGAACAACCCGAAGGCTTTGTAGTTAAAGGTTGTGAGAAGAAGGTTTGTAAACTGAAGAAATCTTTGTATGGATTGAAACAAGCACCTAAACAGTGGCATGAGAAGTTTGATCATGTGATGATTTCTAGTGGTTTTAGAATTAATGAATCTGATAAGTGTGTTTATACTAAACTTAAGAAATATAATCAGTTTGACTGTAAACCTGTCTGCACTCCATATGATTCTTCTTGCAAACTCATGACGAATAAGGGTGTAGGTATTAACCAACTTGAATACTCGAGAGTCATAGGAAGTCTGATGTATTTGATGAATTGTACGAGACCATACATTGCTTATGCCATGAGTAGGTTAAGAAAGAATACTTGTAATCCAAGGAAGAAACATTGGGATGCACTTAATAGAGTGCTAAAGTACTTGAAGTACACAATGACCTTTTGTTTGAATTACGAAGGGTATCCGTCCGTCCTTGAGGGATTTTGCGATGCGAACTGGATAGCAGACTCAGAGGAGTCTAAGTCTACGAGTGGATATGTATTCACTCTAACAGGTGCCTCTGTATCTTGGAAGAGTTCCAAATACACATGTATAGCTCGCTCAACTATGGAGTCGGAGTTTATTGCGTTAGATAAAGCAGGAGAGGAGGAAAAATGGCTAAGAAAGTTTTTAGAAGATATTCCTCTCTGGCATAGGCTTGTGCCAGCTATATCTATACATTATGACAGCAAATCTGCAATAGGTAGAGCTAAGAATAGCTTCTACAATGGAAAGTCTATACATATGCGTAGAAGACATGATTCTTTGAAATTGCTAATCTCCACAGGCGTTATTTCCATAGATTGGACAAGGTCCAAGGAGAATATCGCGGACCCTTTGACGAAAGGTTTGCCCAAGGAGATAGTTAGTAAAGCATCGAAGGGCATGTGGCTTAGGCTCAAATAATTAAACTTGCCATGAAGGATACTCAACCTTGCTGACTGGAGATTCCAATAACAAGGTTTCGAATGAGACAACTAATTCATGGTGGGTAAAGGTAAACACTATCAGAGAATTTCATTCTCTGTCCCTTCCCTACGGTGTTGATGTGATAGTGTGACTGCATGTGGAGGATGACTTTTAATTAAGTCTTAATGAGTTCTATAGTTTCAATTTAAGATTGAAGTGGGTTTTCGCAGTAAACACTCTTGATGGAACTCACCTATCTGAATGAGGAAGTGGGTCGCTTCCAATGAGAATGGAGTTTATTCTCTAAAGCATTTTGAGAAACAGGATATGTCCAGGGCCAAAATGGACAAAACGGCACGAACTTAGCAACACTTGGAGGATATCATGCGTGGATGTTATTAGAATTACACCAAACGCTAGCAGTTCAAGACATAGTGCATTGTCTAGCTAGTAGTTCCGGTAACTTCTCACTAAGCAAGGTTCAAGACCTCATGGACACCTTTGCCTAAATGGTATTTTCCGTACTCTGATTTTTCGTTTTTTACCGAGATTTAATTCATGTGGGGGATTGTTGGAGAAAATGAGTTATTTAATAAATGATTTTTTGGTCTTGGTGTGGTCTGATCTCATGACCTAAAGGTCTAAGGATACTCAGTCATTTTTGAGTGAATGAAATGGAACCTTTAGTCCCACATTGTGGAAAACTAAAAAGGTGCTCCACTATATTACCATGTTCTCATGGATATGTTGTAAAACAATGTGGGTGGAGTGGGTGGGGAGAAAAATACATGTTTCGACCCATGCCCATGCGCGTGTACCAAGCACCAAGTCCGTGTCTACTTGAAATTATTTTTTGCAAGTTTTTAACTTGATAAATAATTTATTTAAGAGTTTTATTTATGGAAAAAATTCCTTTTTTGTGTTTAATTGTTTTACAAGAAACAAAACTCGTTTTATAAGAAAAAAACCTAAACCTAACTTGATTTGCAAGTTAATTTTTCTATAAATACAACTCGAAAATCTCTTTTCAAAACACACAAGCAGCGACCATCTCTAGGTCTACTTTTCTTCATTTTCTTGCCTTTATTTTCGTGCGGCGTTTTACTTCCATCTCTGTTGCTGAGTTTAAGAGTGGGTAACTTGTATTGTGCTAATACAAGTTATATCGGGCAGTCTTATCCTGGACACATCTTCGCACGTTAGGGTTTTGCATTACTTTAGAGTATACCCGCGAACTAATGTGTTAAGGACAACTTGTTGAACCTGTGATTCTGCCCTCATCAATTTGTTCGTGGTAGAGTTGTTTGATACAGTTCTTTATATTTATTGTTTGATACATCTGACGTTTCTTCTATTGTTGCAAGACTCCAACAATCTTAACACATTATTATTCCTTGTAACAATGGGAAAGAACGACGTTGAAAGACCACATAAGTTTAATGGAAAGGATTTCAAGAGATGGCAATCCAAGATGCTGTTTTATCTAAGCCATCATGAACTGGATTATGTACTTGTTCCACATGATGAATTGATGAATGCTGAAGCTTTAACTGAGGAGGTGATCGAGTATAACAAGCGGTGTAATTTTCTGGCGAAAAATCATATCATGAATGGTTTGGAAGATACGATGTATGATTTTTACAATGCTAAAGAAAATTTCAGTGCTTATGATTTGTGGACTGCGTTAGAAGCAAAGTATCAAGCGGAGACTGCAGGGAGCAAGAAATTTCTGGTGGCGAAGTTTATGGACTTCAAGATGACGAATGATAAGCCTGTTGTTGATCAATTCCTCGAATTTCACCAGATTATTAATGAGATTCTTGCTGAAGGTATGGCCATTGATGAGACGTTCAAGTATCTGCGGTAATTGAGAAGTTACCAAGTTCTTGATCTGAGTACAAGAAAAAGCTAAGACATGAAACTGGCGAGATCAACATGGTTGAATTAAGGAAGAAGATTCAAGTGGAAGAGTTGCTGTGCTCCAAAGATAAGAACGTGTCTTCTGCAAGGGACATGAGTAATAAAGCTCATATGACTGAACATAGATCTTCCAAAGCTGGAAAAGGTGAGAGTAACAATCGTAACTCTAAGCGTGGTCCTCCCAAGAAAGGTATGTTTCGAAAACCATAGTCTAGCATTACTAAAATTAAGGGTGCTTTTTATGCGTGTGGAGTTACTGACCATATGGCAGTTCACTGTAGACATCGTAAGGACAAGAAGGATAATGCTAACTTGGTTGAAAAGAACAAGGATGAGTTTTCTGCTGTAGTGTCTGAAGTTAATTTGGTGACCAATGTGATGGACTGGTGGGTAGACTCTGGAGCTACCAAGCATGTTTATGGGAACAGAGACCTGTTCACCTCCTACCAGAGGGTAGGGGAAGGCGAGAAACTCTATATGGGTAACTCATCCGCATCAGAGGTTGCAGGAAAAGGAAAGGTTGGTCTGAAGCTCACATCTGTCAAGACTCTCACATTGAATGAAGTTCTTCATGTTCCAGACATCTGCCAAAATCTTGTTTCTTGTTCTGTTTTAGATGATAAGGGTTTTAAAGTTTCAATTGAGTCTGGAAAACTTATAGTAACTAAGGGCAATGATTATGTGGGTAAGGGTTATAAGACTGGGGTCTTTACAAACTTAATGTAACATGTCCTGAAGTGAAATTGAATGATTCTTCTGCTTACATGTGTGTGTCATCGAATGTTTGGCATGGTAGACTTTGTCATGTAAATTACAAATCATTGCATAAACTGGCTAGCGTAGGCTGCATACCCAAATTCACTTTAGATAAAAGTCATAAGTGTGAGATTTGCGTAGAATCTAAGCATGCTAAGAAATCATTCAGGAAGAATGTCCAGAGAAACACTAAATCCTTAGAATTGATTCATTCAGACGTAGTTGACATGAAGTCAGTTCAAACTAGAGGTGGTAAAAAATGGTTTGTCACTTTTATAGATGATTGTACGAGATACTGTCAGGTTTATTTTCTTAGAGGGAAGGACGATGCCTTAGAAGCCTTTAAGATATATAAACGTGAATTTGAAAACCATTTGAATGCTACCATTAAAACTTTTAGGTCTGACCGTGGTGGTGAGTATCTAATTCCTATTGGAGATTTCTGTGAAGAACATGGCATAATACATGAAACTACAGCCCCTTATTCACCTCAATCCAATGGTGTAGCTGAACGTAAGAACCGTACCCTTAATGATATGATGAATGCCATGTTGATTAGTTCAGGATTACCTTCGAATTTTTGGGGGGAGGCTATCCTCTCAGCCAATTACATCCTGAACAGAGTACCCTTTAAAGGATCAGATAAAACTCCATATAAGTTACGGAAAGGTAAACAACCATCTTATGATTACTTTAAAGTGTGGGGGTGCTTGGAAAAGGTGGCCATCCCTCCTCCTAAGACAAATAAGATAGGACCCAAAACCGTTTATTGTGTTTTTATAGAGTATCCTGAGCATTCTAGTGCTCATAGGTTTATGGTTGTGAGTTCTGAAATTTCTGACATAGGGTTGAATACTATCATGGAGTCTAGGGATGCTGAGTTCTTTGAGAATGTTTTTCCTATGAAACGTGATTCTCGAAAGATATGTTTAGATGATCCCCTAGAATTTCCATCATCCAGTCAGTCATTACCTTTAGAGGAAGATGAACCAGAAATAGAACCTAGAAGAGTTAAAAGGGTTAAAACTAAGAAAACCTATCCTGGTTGCATTACATACCTAGCCGAGTCTGATCCTCAGACTTATAAAGAAGCCTTGACTTGTCCTGAAGCTCCGTGGTGGAAAGAATCTTCAATTAGTGAAATGGATTCCATTCGAGAAAATGGTACTTTTGAACTTGTAGATTTACCTCCAGGGTCTAAGGCCATAGGTTGTAGATGGATTTTCAATAGAAAACGTAATATAAATGGAACTATTGAAAAATCCAAGGCTAGGTTGGTAGCGAAAGGCTAAAAACAGATAAAAGGTATAGATTTATTTGACAGATATTCACCAGTAAGTAGAATTAACTCCATTAGGATGTTAATTGCTATAGCTTCTGTTCATAACTTACAGATACATCAAATGGATGTAAAGACAGCGTTTTTGAATGGTGAATTAGATGAAGAAATTTATATGGAACAACCCGAAGGCTTTGTAGTTAAAGGTTGTGAGAAGAAAGTTTGTAAACTGAAGAAATCTTTGTATGGATTGAAACAAGCACCTAAACAGTGGCATGAGAAATTTGATCATGTGATGATT